>NC_031991.1:31268262-31354320 GCF_001879085.1 Nicotiana attenuata
CTGAAAGGCTGCCCTCCAATCCCTTCCATTAGTGTCTTGGTGACCATGGCTAGTCTGGTATGGATCCTAGCCTTATTCATAGGAAACACTATCATTCCCAAAAAGCAGAACATAAAGACGAAAACCCTCATGTGGATATGCCCTAGTGATGTGAGGGCGAATTCATCTGAATAGGTGCGGTAGGACTTGCTATGACCGTACCTCTCGTACAGATAGTTGAAAGGAATATAGGAGTCCTTCAAACAAGTCAAATCTGAGTTTCTCTTCAACCCCATTATTTTGAAGAAACCCCTACCCTTGCGGTTTTCTGGCATGAGCAAACCCGGAGTCTCCCAAGGAATACCGGCTAACCCACCTATTTCTTCGAGCAATGGGGTCATTTCAAGGTCCCCAAATCGAAACACTGATCTATCACTATCCCAGAATAAGGTCGCAGCCTCTATGATTTTGTTGTCGGGCTGGATTTCCAAAAGAGAAGGTAAGTTCCCCAAATACTTGCGGACGAGAGTCCGGTCACTGGAATGAAGGTCCTCCCACCAACTTAGCAACCTTGGGTGAATGTTGGTTACCATGTCGAATCTGGGGATTTCGTGCCTCATTTCTGCAAAACAAAGTGTTAGTCCCTTACCCCACCGGACTCGACTATTTAAATCAGTAATTAGCATAATGGCATTTAGTTCTCCAAATAAATGCACAGAACAATGGTGTTGTCCGTTTGGGTTCCAGGGGAACCCAGTGGACTTTGGACAAGGCTATCTTAAAGAGTCATTATGCGGACAACATAACTGACTTGACTAGGTTTGACAGTGATGCACGAACAATTAAATAGAATAAGGTTTCTATGAGGTGCTAGACCGGTACCCTTGAGCGGACAACTCAAGAGGGAAATGCACGGAACCGTCGACTGCACCGCTGATCGACTGGTTCTACCGCAAATATGCCTTTGCCAAATTTAGGGGGTAATAATATCGGAAGAGCGCAACCATTCATCAAGCGTTGCTATGTTATTTGCTTGGCACGAGTGGAATATGATGTTGAAGATGCAATTACAAAAAATGAAACAAATTGTCACGTATTTTCACGTTCATAATAATTGCTCGAAAATTACAACAGTATTGGAGGAAAACAGTAAATGAAAGCGTTAAAGAAAGAAAAAGAAACAAAAAGCCAAGTCAGTTTCGAAGTAGAAGAGAGATAAAGACATTAAATAAAAGCAATAAAGAAGCAATAAGTCACGAATAACATGTAATGGTAAAAGCCTAAAGAAATCCCCAACAGAGTCGCCATGCTGTCGACGCCCCCTTTTTCTCGCGGAATCGGGTTTACAACATTTGAGAAGACAACTCTATTCCCGTGTGGGAATTGGGTTTTTGGAATTGAAGAGTCGCCACCTAATGATTAAGTGCATTAGGACACTGAGAGTTTTGAGTTTGAAAACCAGAGTTCGGGTAAGGGCTAGAAATTATCTCGAGGGTAAGGTGTTAGGCACCTCAAGATCCACTAGTGTGGTTCCCGGCCATGCTATGTTATGACTTTAATGCAAATAAGTATACAAATAACTTCACACATAAGGGTTACAAATAGATACGTAACAAGTATGTTGGAATCAAGGTCTAGATGATCTACAATTTGTTTCAGGGAGGGTCTAAATGCAGAAAATTAATCAAGACATTGAATAAACAAAGAAGAAAAATTTAGGGGAAAAAGGAATAACAAAGTAAAATAAAAGAGGGGTTTTGGGTAGTTGAAAAGACAGAATTTTATTGATATTAAACAAAGTCACATAAAGGAAAGGGGGTCCTAGGTTTGTAAAACACATGGATCATCCACACAACACCGGTAATCAATCGTACGCATCGCGTTATCATGTCCTCATCATCTTCATGTCTACCCTTCCCATCCCGTTAAGGTATTTAAGTGCGGAATGGTATCGTTAACTACTGCATGCTATTACCCGTCCCACCTATCAGTCCCGGAGGCGTTTAGGACTACTAATCCTAAAAGGGAGGGAGCTTGGCTTTTCAGGGGTTTAAAAGGATAAAATTCTAGGGCGACAAACAAAACACATAAAGCAGTTAATGGGGAAATAAGAACAATTAAAGGCTCAAGTAGGCCTCCTCACTTAAAGAAACGAATTGTTTAGCATGCCTTACACATACCGTTTTGGTCATTAATTAAAATTAGCGTAGGAAGAATTGATTTACCACATATTTCCCAGATAGGGAGTCCAAATTAGTCCTGCTTAGATGTAGTTGTCGAAAACTGACAGTTGATTAATTATCAAACTATTTGAATGTTAAACAGGGCCTATAGGCATGATATCTATTAATCCAGGGATGGAGGAATAACTGATTGCAAAAAGTGTCATTAGTTATAAGCTCTACGAGTGTTAAACAAATTGCCACTGATTTTAAACTTAGGAACGAGTGGCGATTCTGATTAAGTTGATAGTTCCTATAGGCATGCTTTCTAGGTGTAACTGATTTTGAGCAGAGATCCCATAGGCAGGTTATCTATATGTAATGAGTTATTTTAACTCCTATAAGCAGGCTTGCCTAATGACAAATGTATATGCAAAGTGCAGGAAGTCCTATAGGTATATTATCTATACAATATGCAGAGCTTCATTATCGATTTATTGCCACGGTATTATTACAAAGTGCAGAAAACCTATGGGCATGCTATCTATGTGAAAAATGCAGGCTTTGAAAGTGATAACCCTATGAACATAGTTTCTAGGCGAGATACAGAATTTTAAAGAGTAAATATCCTATAGACATGGTATCTATGTGAAAATGCAGAGTTTGAAAGTAATGATCCTATGAACATGATTTCTATGTGAGATGCAGAATTTTAAAGGGTAAATATCCTATAGACATGATTTCTATGTGAAAGTGCAGAATTTTAAAAAGTAAATATCCTATAGACATGATTTCTACCCCTTTGGCATGCATTAAGTCCCATCCCCTTTCACTATACCCCAGTAGTTATTACAAAGTTATTTACAAAGCTTATTACAGACCAAGCGAATCAGAAGGAATAATAAAATTACATCAATGATTACATCTACATCTAATCAGCCTAATCCAGACTCAAAGTCTAATAATATGAGATAAACCAACTTCCAGGATCGGATTTTCAAAGCCTTTCTCTTATTTGGGATGTGTCAAAGTTCCAAGGAACTTCAAGAATTCCAGGAAATGCTTACACCCCAAATATCATTGCAGGGTTAAGAACATAGTGCAGTGTGGAAGGGCCAGCCCTCAAATGTCCAAGTTCAGAGGGAACTCAAGGTCCCAAGGCAAGGCTCATAGGAGGGGGGCAGAACATAGAGACTAGGAGTAAGTGTAAGTGCAATGAAAGGTTATTAGGGGGAGCCAGGGCAGGCTGGTGGTCATGCCCAGCCAACTGGAATGCTGGCACACCCCTGACCAGCCGGTCAACTTAAAAAATTAAAGAGTTAGGACCTTTTGAAGGTCAGGCTCAGCCCTGGACAGCAACTTGGATGCTGCCAGGCTATACCTTAACTCAATACACATAAGGGAATGGGGTATGGAAAATTGAAAGAGGCTAGGACCCAAAGGACCCAGTTTTAATCCATGACAATAACTTTGTATATTGCCATGTCTTAAACTACAGCCCAAGCACATAAAAGGGGGATGGGGATAGGGATTCATTGTAGCAACAGATAGCAAGACATAAGTATTACTTTAAAGTTGAACTCTACAAAGCAGTAAAGTAGGCATGGGCATAAAGCTTGTAAATAAACACATTGGAGTTGATGCTAGAATCAAAAGTAGGACATACCAGTTTCAGAAAAATAAATGAAAAGCAGAAGCTTTGGTAAGCCAAATTGCGAGCAAGCAATGCAAAAGATCTCAGAAGAGAGTAAAGAGTGCAAGAGAGTTTGTGATTCGAAAATCAGTGAATGAGGATTGTTGAAAGTATAGAAGGGAAGGGTAAGGAAAATAACCTTGAAAATCAATTTCCCTTCAATTAAGGGATTCTGATTTCCAAGGGGTAAAGATAATTAAGGAAAGGGTCAATCAGAATATTTTCCCAAGCAGTACAATAAAGGGTAAATACATAAAATCTATTTAAGGTAAAAGTCTAGTGGTACTTGATTTGTGAAAAAACAAGGAAAGGGAATCAGTAAAACAGCCAGTAAAAGAACCAAGTTGAAAGCCTTGTTCGATTGAACCGAGTAAAAAAAGTGGTAAAGGAAAGTTTAATTTAGGGGAAAATCAGTAACAATCAAGTAAGAAACATTAAAGGGATTCAGAATCAATTAACAGTTGGCAAAACCTTTGAAAGAGAAGCTCTCATATATAAAACACATAGACATGTCAAGCAAGAAGGATGTCATGCTAATTACGAAAGACTAGCAAGAAAGTTTCAAAATCACAAACGCAGAAAAAGTTCAAATTCAGTTCATAAACTCGGAGTGAGTCTGAGAGTTCAAGGTTTCAAAGTAGAACCCCTGTCCAAAAACAAAATCAAACTTCCCAAAGAAACCCCCAAATCTTAGGGTTTTTAAACTCGAATTCGACACAGAGATGAGAAGGCAAGATATTGAAACAGACTCAGAGACCTCTTTCAGAGTCTCATGAGAAAACATACAAGCACAATAGCAGGTCCAAGGCAAATAGAACATAGAAACAAATTTGAAGTACAGGGAACAAGTTTCAAGAAAAGCATGGAATTTAAATGAGTTTAGGAGATAAAGGGGTAGTGTAAACTTAAGGAAATAGTCGACGAAACACATCTAGAAAGAACAAAGTCTGGTAAAGGCAAACAAAGGACTAAAACTCAGTAGGAAAACACAGTAAAGGAACACATAAGATAGGCATGTGAGAGCATGATATTGAAACACAACAGAAAACTTCATAATACAGCAAATATAAGAACACACGAAAAAGCATGCGAGTCAGAAAAGAGCAAATAAGAACATAGCAGGGATCGATTCACACCAAGAAAAGAAGAAGAAGAAGAGTCAGAAACATTTTCAAGAACCTTTTCCAGAAACCCTAATCGAAAAGAAGTAACTTTTTGAAAGAAAATCGGAGAAAACGTTTAAGAAACTTAAGCAATATTGCAAACATATAATAGATCTAAAATAATCGGAGAGAACCTCGATAGTTAGGGTTTTGGATGAACCCTAGAATGGGAAAGGCTTCGAAAATGTCCAATCTAAGTCGGATGAGGGAGAATCAGGCTCTTGAGGCTTAAATATGCCGGAGCAAAGGCCGGAGAGGCCATGGAACCAAAGATCTGAGAAGATCTGAAAGAGAACCATCGGAGTCAGACTTTGAAACCTCGAACATCCAAGGTTTAATGGTGGAAGGGGGTGAGTATAGACCATCCATGGCCTGAAAAGCCATGGATTCCGGTGGAGTGGTGGTTGGAAAGGGCAGGAGACGATTAGGGTTTCGACGAACCGTTGAGAGAGTTTGAGAGACGAAAGGATTTCAAAATGAGGGATTAGGGTAGGTCGTTTGGGGTTAAAATGGTAAGGGGGAATTATAGCCGTTGATCAAAATGATCAACGGCCTGGATTAATAACAGGAACCGGGCGGATTTTTAAATTGGGTCGGGGCCGGGTAAAATGAAATTGGGTTGGTCTAATTAGGCCCGGGTCAATTAGGGTTAAAATTGAAATGTAAAGTAGGATACAATTGAAATGAAATGGGGCTAAATGTTAAATAGCCAGTTTTCTCTTTTTATTTATAAAAAATAGTAAATATGATTTTAAAAGCAAATTAAAAGTACTGAGCCAGTAAATAATATATAAATATTATTTTAAAAATACTAGAATCAATTTTATAATTATGAAATGCTATCAATCTTAAAATAGGCTAAAATTGCAATTATAGGCAATTTAGTCTTTTAAATACCAAACAAATTTGTAAAAATTACCTCAACTATATTTTGGTATAAATATGATAATAAAATAAATTATTCACCAAAATTTATAGTTTTTGGGAATAATTACCGATTTTTGTACTGCTAGAGTGGACAATAAATTGATTTTAAAAATCTTTAAAAATTAGGAAAAGTACCAAATACTCGGGCATGCTTATATATGCATATACATGTTATTTTGAAAGTACTTTGTATATAAAAAATACATAGGGAAAAATTGGGTATCAACACTGATTGGGGTCTACGGATTTAATTTGAAGTATGGGCTATTATGCGGCGGAAAATTTGATACAACGGAAAGGAGCTGCTTGAAATAAAGAAGGTTACAGAATAACTTTGAATAGGAAGGATGTTTCCGCACATTTAATTGATGTCCATGAGGGGTGGATGGACTTGTGCAGCTAGAGTGTGAGCTCGGACTCAGGAGGGGTTATCGATGTCGTAGTGATTGTACCCGGTACAGTAGCGTTGGGAGATGTCAGTGCGTAAATCCCACCGGTGAGTTATCTCCAGTGGGCAGATTGGCGGTCACATGGTTGGCGAAGCTCCTACGAAGAATTCTATTGGCTATACAACAAAGCGATCGGTCGTGTGAACGTGGTTGATGATCTAGAGTATAAAAAAGGGTTTTACAGAAAGATTTCGAGAATTTTGGCGGTCGATTGCGCAAGGTTATGTTAATAAGAAATAAAGGATCCTGTTGAAGTCCAAAGTTGTGTAATAATGGCTTCAAGCTAAGTGGGAGAGTCCCACGCCTATGATTAGTGTTGCATGGTTAACTACTTGAGAGGTTTCTGGTTATTAGCATATTGATGGGTCATTTTAGCTACGGAAAGGACATAAGTGGTGATTTGAGCAATTTGTTAAAGGTGTGCTATGGTTGGCCTTATTGGCCATGTTCAGACTTGGGGAAGGATTCAGGATTTATGCCTTATATAGATGTGGGTTTCAAGGAAGTGATTCTGCCAGGTGCTTCGTCGAGAGGGTATTCATGTGCTAGAAGATTTATGGAGTTGATTATATTCGGGGCCAAGTCAGAGCGGGTGGCTCTCAACAACGGTCCTAGTGGATTCAAGGGGTAAACTGCAGTGCCTAATGATTTCGAGCCTATAGGTACGATTAAGAATCAAACTTGTAGCAGCTTACGAGGAGAGGCCCAGAATGATCTATGATGTTTTGACCTGCAATATAGCAACTGGGAGGTATGAAATGGTTCATGGGATTTGAGATAGCATGGTCTCTTGAGTCAAGGTCACTCGAGATGAGTGCGGATGGAGTATGCTATGTGTTGAACGGAGTTATTATCATTTCTAAGGCAATCGAGGATAAATTGGAAGAAGATAGATTAATTAGCCATAGTTGAATTGGCATATTAGTGTCAGTGATCGGTTCCTTCAGCGCGATCAAGTTATGCGAGTGATTTGTGGCGGTACATGTGAGGCTTGTAGGCCACCGTAATTGATGTTATTCAGAAGTACTCTACTGTTATGGCCTGTCATGTGTAGGCAGGTTTCGGAAGGGCTATGGTGGCTTAGACCACTACATAGAGATTTGGCATATTCTACGATTATGAGAATTCACCTGTGTGTCGTAATGGTTCTCCTGAAGTGAGTTAAGTGAAAAGTTTTTATACGATGAAGTGTTAAACTATTAGTGGTTCCAGAGTTATGATGAAAATCGTGTTCTATTGTATATTGGCGTGTTGGGTGCGGTGAGTGGTATGGAATTTGAAGTGAGGATCAAGGTTACAGTTCGGTGTTGAGGAGAATGTCACGAGCTCGGATGAGCAGGAAAGTAGTTTCGATGTTTAAAGTAAGCTGGTATTGTCTTCAGCGTCACCTGAGATCGGTGTTTGTGAAAAAGGCTTTGCATCCTGGTTAAGGATTCTTGATCGCTTTTTTAGCGTTAGCACGACCGGTGAGTTGGATGTACAGATCTGTTATCTGCTACGGAAGGTTATGGGAGCGTGCCCACAGAAAGGTTGTATTAGTGTGGCATGTAGCCACTTGATTGATTGAAGAGTTAAATCAAGTATGAAATTGTAGTGATGTCGTTAAATTAAGAATTGATGCCTGGAGGGCACACGGTTTATTGGGTTGTGGACTGTGGAGGATTACTCCGGTTATGATGGTTGTCCTTATGTGTTATGAGGAGCAAGGGGAGTATTTATGGACCTTTGAAAGGTTATTAGCCTAGTTCGGTGCGATTAGAATCAGCTTGAGTTCTATGAATGGATTTAAATGTGGATATGGGCTCTGTATCAGGCAAGATGTGTTCATTTCAGCGTAGCTCTCATTATACAGGAGTATTCGAATGTTGGGTGCTAATTCGTCGTCGGCTATTTCATGTAATGTTATATTGTGCCGTGTGAGTTGCGAAACGGCTTGTTAATTTCATATGTGTTGAGGTTCCGCGTAGCGATGGTGTTATGTGAGCAGTACGACTCTTTAGTTTCAGAACATATATCACACCTCAGTTGTGCTTGAGTATATTGGCTTATGGCGCCATAGGTCCCCTCAGGGATGGTACTACGCACTTAGTGTGCTTCTGACCGATATCCGATATGTTGTTGTAATGAGCAATTTAGCTCGATGTGTACCTCCTTATGTGAATTTTAGGTGTGGATCGGGTGGCACGCCGCCATGGGTATGTTGTTTGGATCGGGTTGCGCACCGCAACAGCGTGATGTTGAGTACAGTTCCCCGTAACTATTTTTTTTAATGTGTTTTGTTTCCTCTTTTCCTCAGAAAAACTTATATTAGCGTGTGCCCACGTCGTATGTATGATTCGCGAGCGGGGTGCCTATTTAATTATTTTGACCGCGTCGCATGTATGATTCGCAAGTGGGGTGATTGGATTTCCTTTTTAGAGTTCATTTTCCTTTGTATCGCGTTCGAATTGGTAGCCTATTGGCACATTGTGGCATCATATGAGACTTTTGATCGTGTCCGGGGTGGCTTATTGCCTGAGCAGTTCGTACTGGGTGAGACGAGATCATTGGATTTAGGATCAGTGCAATCTGATTATATGAAGTATGTTGAGGAGCTAAGACCATTATTTGGTTCAAGATGAGGTGATGGTTCTTGACAGGAGTATAGACCCAATGATTTGTTGATTCGGCAGTTGGTTATGTATTTCCACACATCTCTTCCATCGTGGCGGTATTGTTAGAGTTAGACCAAGACCTATGTAGGTCATGAGGTGCAATGGGAGCATCAGATTCGTGGAATTCCAATTTATTCGATCACAGAATGCTATTGTGGTCCTGTGAGTAAAGTGGTGCAAGGTGTGAATTCAGCTAAGATATGCAGTCATGTTTTGGTGCTGCGTGTAGTTATTGATATGGTGAGCGTATGTTGGAACAGTCCTGGCAGGGAATTCCAGATGATGGAATTGGGCTCTAAGGCTTATTTGCCTTAGTGAAAAAGGATATCCTCAGATTGACCGACCTAAGGCGCCCAACTGAGTTGTGGTACCACGGGTAGGTGCTCGAGGTGTTAAACAGTGATTTCAGACAACCCCAGCACAGTTTCTAGCACATTTGAGGACGAACGTATGTTTAAGTGGGAGAGGATGTAGCGACCCGACCGGTCGTTTTGAGCTCTAGCGCGACGTTCAGTAGTTTGAGGCCATGAGCAGCTCCATTTCAGGTATTACGACTTGTACGCATGGTCGGAATTGAATTTCGGGAAGTTCGGGGTTGATTCGGAAGGAGAATTCTCATTCAGAAGCTTTACGTTGAAAGAATCAACTAGCATTGGATTTCAGAGTAAACGACATCGGAATCGGGATCTGAAGGTTCCAATAGGTTCGTATGATGATTTCGGACTTGGGCGTATGCCCGGATCGGGTTTTGGGTGACCCGGGAACGTTTTGGTGCCTATTGTGGAAGTTAGCATTATGGAAGAAATTTCATAAGTTTGGGTTGAAGTGCATTTCAGTGTTATCGATGTCCGTTTGGGATTCCGAGTCTGGGAGTAGCTCCGTATAGTGATTTTGGAGTTGGGAGCGCGATTGGAAGTGAATTCGGATGTCCGTGGAGCATTTTGGAGCCATTTGGCTAAAGATAGAAATTTGAAGGTTTTGAGAAGTTTGACCGGAGGTGGACATTTTGATATCTAGGTCGGAATCCGATTCCGAAAGTTAGAGTAGGTCCGTAATGTCGAATATGACTTGTGTGCAAAATTTGAAGTCAATTGGACGTGATTTGATGGGTTTTAACATCGAAAGTAGATGTTTGAAATTCTAAAGTTCATAAAGCTTGGATTGGAGGTCGATTCGTGGTTTTAGCGTTGTTTGATATGATTTGAGGCCTCGAGCAAGTCCGTAATGTCTTTTGGGACTGGTTGGCATGATTGGTTGGGGTCCCGGGGGCCCCAACTGGATTCCGGGTGGTTAACGGATTGATTTCAGAGTTTAAAGAGGAGCTGAAGTTGCTGGTTGCTGGTGTAACCGCACCTGCGAGACTAGGGCTGCAAGTGCGGAGCCACAGAAGCGGCCCTGTGGTCGCAGATGCGGTGTTGGCAGGGTGAGACCGCACCTGCGGGTGTTGAGGCGCAGAAGCGGAAAAGGCAGCCTGGAGAGAGGACCACAGGAGCGGTAGAGGAGCCGCACCTGCGGGACCGCAGAAGCGGTCGTGTGACCGCAGGTGCGGAAGTGCTGGAGGCAGTAAGTTCTTTTAAAATCAGGGGTTGGTCATTTTTCCCCCATTTTTCATTGGGTATGGACGATTTTGGAGAGCTTCAAGTGGGATTTTTCATCATCAACGACAAGGTAAGATAATCCCACCTATCTTGAGTAAAATATATCGATTATGTATGGATTTTAGCATGTAAATTGGTAGAAGTTTGGGGGTTTGAGGAAAACCTAGAAAATTGATATTCTTGGAATTTGACCACGATTTTGGGTATGAAATTGAGAGTAAATTATATATATGAGTTCGAGGGGTTATGGGTAAACTTTATCTTCAAAAAATTTCGGAATCCGGGCACGTGGGCCCGAGGGCATTTTTGTCAACTTTTCGATCGGGGTTAGGAATTGTTATAAATTGGATTGTAATGAGTAAATGGGCACATATTAGTGGATTTGCGTAATTATTAGCTAGCTTTGGAGCATTCGGCATCGATTCGAGTCTTCGCAAGGGCGTGGAATGTCGGTTATGGATCTTCGGAGCGAGGTGAGTCTCCTATCTAACCTTGTATGAGGGAATTGTCCCCATAGGTGAGTTAATTGGTTATGTGCTCCTATTCGCGGGGGCTACGTACGCACGAGGTGACGAGAGTCCGTGCGTAGCTATTATTATGCTTTAGTCCGGGTAGCTTAGGGCCCAAAAGCATGCCTTCTTGTAATACTTGCAACCTTGTTGACAAACTTAAAATGCTTAAAACATATCGAACGTGTAAATGAATTTCTAAAAAAGGCTAGATATCATTTCTTGACTTGTAAAAGAGGAACTTGTCTTTTTCTAAATATTTGCTCTTTGATGAATTATTGATTTGATTAATTGAATGTGTTTATCTATTGTGGAACGGGCCGAACGCCTCGGTAGATTAAATAGATGCATCTACGGTTCGCGCCATTCGATCCTCTGGCAGTGCACAGTTTAAATATTGTTGGATCGGGCCGTACGTCCTCAGCATGATTTGCGCATGCTTGTATTGCTTGCCTTGAGATCTATTGATATTGCTATCTGCTCTCCCGACTTGAGATAATTGTTAATTAATGGGTTATGAATCCGGAGACTTTAAATAAAAAGGAACTTTCACCTGTTTAGTGACTCATTTGAATCTACTGTTGTTCTTAATAAATCCGTGAGTCATCGCATTAATAATATTATTACTGGACCTTTAGTAAGTGTCGAAGTTTTCATCTCGTCTCTACTTCTTCGAGATTAGGTGGGATACTTACTGAGTACACGTTGTTTTCATACTCATACTACACTTGCTATGCATTTTTGTTGCACAGGTTTATGTGCGACTAGTGGCTTAGTGGCATAGCGGCATGGTTGATACGGAGACTTAGGTGAGCTGCACTTATCGAGACGACCCGCAGCCAACAGAGTCTCCTTCAGAATATTGTACTGTATTTTCATTTCTGTCCACTTTGTATATCGGACAGTTAATGTATTTTATTTCATTCCCTAGTAAATGCTCATGCACTTGTGACACTGGGTTCTGGGATGTCTATGGGTTTATTCAGAAATTTAAAATTGTTAAATGTTTCATTATTTATTCAGTGGAATTTATTATGTATTGTTTAAACGTATAAAAGAAGTGATTTCAGAAATATTTAAAATGAGAAGTTACTAGTTATTTGTTGTTGGCTTGCCTGACAATGGTGTCCGGCGCCATCACGATCCTTAGTGGATTTTGGATCGGAACACTTAATATGTGAATGAAGGACATGTTTGTACAAAACCCAATAGGTTGGGCACCGTTGGCCCTTTTCCATTTTAAAATTTTATTTTCCAACAAGTGACATTGTTCTTTATATAATAAGAAAAAAGGAATAAAACGATTTGAAAAATCACCATACACATATATGATTGATTGGGTTATTTTTATAATCCATTTGGTAACTCACTCTAATTTAATCTTTTGATTGGTTGATTCAAGGCTAACCTACAGTGAGTTTGCCACCTTAAAACTTGTAAATCCATCTGCGTGACTCATCCATGTTATCAGGGGCGGATGCGCCTTGGCTTAAGCGATGCCATCCTACACCGCTTCATCGAAAAACTTTACTAAACAAGTATATATAATTAATATGCAAAAATAACATGACGTATATAAAAAAGAAATGACATTGCCTGAAACAAGTAGTTCCTCACCTCGCCTGGTCAAGTGCCTCTTTTGCTTCTCATAGGTCGTGGGTACACACTCCAGCATGTGCTGTGTTTTCAAAAATGTTTGCCCTATCTACAAAAAACATTACTCTTATATTAACTTCTAGGATGCTAGTCCCATTGTTAGTTGTCATTTTTTTTTCTTTGTGTCGAAGTTGCTTAAGGCCAATTTTCAAAATCAAGTAAATGGTGAGCTTTTAATTAATTATTTGATGTCTTTATGAAAAAAAAAGTAGAGGTATTTGTAAATTATTTTTAATAAGGATACTAAATAAAAATAAAAAATAACGAATTCAACTTAAAAAATGAAAAATCATCTAGCAGAGTTGTAGCAATAGTTTGAATGTTGTTTTTCTTAATATGATTCAACCTGTATTTTTTATACAATATTGTTACGTAGATATGTTTATTTGTTCACTTTCTTAGATATCAATACCGTTTAAAAAAAAAAAAAATTGCCTACGCCCCTGCATGTCACCATGACTCATCCACGTCTACTTGTTTTCCGTCATGGGATTCTAAATCAAGTTGTTCAAGGGCATTAGGAGAAAATCATCCAGAGATGGTGGGAAAGAAGTATAAAATGATGCATTATGAGTTTCTGACAGCTTAGATACATGGTGGTATGTGAATGAAGTACATGTTTGTACAAAACCAAATAGGTTGGGCACTGTTGGCCCTTTTCCATTTTAAAATTTTATTTTCCAACAAGTGACATTGTTCTTTATATAAAAAGGAAAAAGGAATAAAACGATTTGAAAAATCACCATACACATATATGATTGATTGGGTTATTTTTATAATCCATATGGTAACTCACTCTAATTTAATCATTTGATTGGTTGATTCAAGACTAACCTACAGTGAGTTTGCCACCTTAAAACTTGTAAATCCATCTGCGTGACTCATCGCCTTGGCTAAAGTGGTGCCATCCTACACCGCTTTATCGAAAAACTTTACTAAACATGTATATATAATTAATATGCAAAAATAACATAACGTACATAAAAAAGAAATGACATTGCCTGAAACAAGTAGTTCCTCAGCTCGCCTGGTCAAGTGCCTCTTTTGCTTCTCATAGGTCGTGGGTACAAACTCCAGCATGTGCTGTGTTTTTAAAAATTTGTGGCCTATCTACAAAAAACATTACTCATATATTAACTTCAAGGATGCTAGTCCCATTGTTAGTTGTCATTTTTTTATTTTTTTATTTTTTTTTTTATTTTTTTTTGTGTCGAAGTTGCTTAAGGCCAATTTTCAAAATCAAGTAAATGGTGAGTTTCTGACAGCTTAGATACATGGTGGTGTCTCAAAGGATATTGATATTCAAGTTTTGGTGTGCAAGTGATAGCTCCTGAAAAGGAAAGCTAGGTTAAAGTATATATATGTTCTACTTCAGGAAGAGATATCCCAAAAGGGTGAAAAGTGCACTCAATTCCGAGTCATTTTTGCCAATATCATCAAATCATATTTGGACAGAGACACTTTATATCCAAAGGTAAAGGGAAGGAAATGCATCGTTACCATTGGATGGATCACAATATCTGTCATTTCAGCTTTAATAATTTGCTTTACCCATGACTGGTTTCCTTTTTGTCTCAATGATTGAGCTTTTGGATCCAAGAAAGAGCTCAACTTTTTAGTTGCAAAAGGAGTCGATGTAAGGAAATTTCACCTCATATAACAAATTATTACACTTCTATTTATTATAAATCAAAACAAATTTTAAATATTACTCCCTCCGTTCATAATAAGTGATCAATTTGTTTTGGGTACACCAATTAAGGAAATACTAAATTCTAGATGAAAATAGTTAGTATGACTAAACTACCCTTCATTAAATGTTTCACCATAGTTATAGTAGTACTTACTTCTCTTCTCAAATATGAGGAGTAAATGACTTTTTAGGGATACATACATAAGGGTAATTTTGGAAAGACAAATTAAATTTTTTTTGATTATATAAATGGACACTTATTTTGGACCAAAATAAAAAAGCAAATTGGTCACTTATTTTGGACCGGAGGGAGTATTACTTATACCTACTTTTTTTATTTTATAGCAAAATAGCTACCCATTTATTTTTTACCTACTATTGATGCGTGAAATACGCTAGTTATGTTCTTTCTCTCTCTATTCCTTCTATCTATATTAGCAAGATTCTCAATCCTCTCTCTTCTCCTTCAAATATCTCTCCCTTTTTCATAAAGGCAACCATCGCAGCAGCCATTTTTGTGGCGATGGTGGACTTTCGGAAGCGAAGAGAATAGATCTGAAGCAAAGAGGGAGTATGCGAACAAATCTGGCCATGGCTACATACTGAGCTTTTGGAAATCTGAACCATATTTGAGGGCCGGATTTTTGTTCGTCTTCATTTTTAGTTTTAATACAATGTATACAGTATTTCTCTTGGCCGGAAAATGCCATCTCCTGCGAACTTTCTTCTCTTTTTTGCTAGTGAGGAACATACATTGATACAAATATATTGTATTCTGTACAAATACACTCAAATATATTGTATTTTGTGTAAATACATAATATTTTTGCCTGTATTTGTGTATTTCGAAGGTCTGTATTTTGAATACAACCGAATATCACTGTTTTTTGTGAGTTTTTGTTGTTTGAGTACAGTCCATTTGAATACCTCGAATTGAATACATGTATAATAGTGAATAATGAATATTGGTAAATTGAATACATTCTATACAGTCGAATTGATAGAACAGTATACACGCTATTTCTTGATTTTTTGTTGTTTGAATACAACTGAATTCTATATAGTGAAATTGAATACAATTCAATATTGCACTTCCGTTATTAAACACATGTAATCACTACTTTTATGCGGATTACCTCAATATATTTATAAATACAGTCTCACGAATACATGGAATACAAAACTAAACAGTTGTAATCCGTATTTTTAGGCAGACTACCTTACTATATTTATAAATGTAGTCGCGCGAATACATGAAGTACAGAATTAAACAACCGTAATCCCTTTTTTTTAGGCGGATTACCTCACTGTATTTATTAATACAATCGCGCAAATACATGGAATACAGCATAGTAGCAAAGAATTTTTGTAGAGTTGATTTTGTTGAGTTATATTAGGAGTGATACATGCTAATTGACCTTCTTTCCATTATTCATGAATACGTAGCGTGAATATAGAGAATTCAGTCCAGTAGCAATGAAATATTAGCTATATGAAGTAAATATGTATATGGTAGCTATATGAAGTTAATAGCCACTAAACTATAGTGGTTTTTATGTAACGATCCAACTGGTCGTTATGCTTTCTAGAACCTAGTTCCCCTAAATAAGACTTCTCGTACTTTCTTTTACTGATTTATGACTTGTGGGGATGGTTGGTTCGGATATAGAAGAGATTGGGTCGAAATTGGAACACTTGGTTCCTTAGGGTTGGCTTAAAAGGCCAAGTTTGACTTCGGTCAATATTTTGAGTAAACGACCTCGAAATCGGGATTTCACGATTCCAATAGGTTTGTATGATGTTTTCAGACTTGGGCGTATGTCCGAATCGGGTTTTAGATGACCCGGGAGCATTTTGGTACCTAATAGTGAAAGTTGATGCAGGAGGGGCGAGTTATTGCATATGCTTCACGTCAGTTAAAGATTCATTAGAAGAAGTACCATGTGCACGATCTAGAGTTGACTGCGATTGTCCATGCTCTTAAGATATGGAGGCATTATCTGTATGGGGTGTCATGTGAGGTTTATACTGATCATCGCAGTTTGTAACATTTTTTCATGCCGAGGGTTCTCAATTTGAGGCAGCGTAGATGGCTTGAGTTACTGAAGGATTATGACATCACCATTCTTTATCATTCGGGTAAGACAAATGTGGTCGCGGATGCCTTCAGTAGGAAGGCAGAAAGTATGGGTAGCTTGGCATCATTTCAGCAGAGGAGAGGCCACTAGCTTTGGACATTTAGTCCTTGGCTAACATACTTGTGAGGTTAGATATTTCTGAGCCCAGCCGAGTTCTTGCATGTGTTGTTGCCCAGTCTTCACTATTGGGGCAGATCAAGGCTCGGCAGTTTGATGATCCGCGTTTGGCAGTTCTTAGAGAGACGGTACTACAGGGTAGTGCCAAGGAGGTTTTTATTGGTGAGGATGGTGTTCTGCGACTCCAGGTTCGTCTGTGTGTTCCTAACGTCGATGGCTTGAGGGAGAGGATTCTTGAGGAGGCACATAGTTCACGGTATTCTATTCATTCAAGTGCTACGAAGATGTATCGTGACCTGAGACGGCATTATTGGTGGCGGCGAATGAAGAAAGATATAGTGGAGTATGTAGCTAGATGCTTAAATTGATAGCATGTCAAGTATGAGCATCAAAGGCCAGGTGGTCTACTTCAGCAGATGACTGTACCCGAGTGGAAATGGGAGCGCATTGCTATGGACTTCGTAGTTGGGTTGTCGCGGACTTTGCAGAAGTTTGATATGGTTTGGGTCATTATCGACAGGTTGACCAAGTCGGCACACTTTATTCCAGTTGTGACTACCTATACTTCAGAGAGGTTGGCCCAGATTTATATTAGGGAGAGTGTTCGGTTGCACGGTGTTCCAGTTTCAATCATATCAGATAGAGGCCCTCAGTTCACTTTGCATTTCTGGAGAGTTGTTCAGAGTATTGGGGACCCATGTGGAGCTCAGCACAACATTCCATCCTCAGACCGACGGACAGTCGGAGCGGACAGTTCAGATATTAGAGGATATGTCGAGAGCGTGTGTGATTGATTTTGGGGGATAGTGGCAACAGTTCTTGCCTTTGGCCGAGTTTGCTTACAATAGTTATCAGTCCAGCATCAAGATGGCTCCATTTGAGGCTTTATATGGTCAGCGATGTCATTCTCCTATCGGGTGGTTTGATCCTGGCGAGGCTAAGTTATACGGAACTGACTTGGTGAAGATTCCTTGGAAAAGGTAAAGTTGATTCAGGAGAGACTTCGCACAGCACGGTCCAGACAGAAGAGTTACGCGGATCAGAAGGCGCGTGATGTATCATTCATGGTCGGCAAGAAGGTTCTCTTGAAAGTCTCGCCGATTAAGGGTATTATGAGATCGGGAAAAAGGGCAAGTTGAGCCCAAGGTTTATACGCCCATTTGAGGTGTTGAGGCGAGTTGGGGAGGTTGCTTATGAGCTTGCTTTACCTCCCAGCCTATCAGGGGTTCATCCAGTTTTCCACGTGTCTATGCTTCGGAGGTATCACGCCGATTGTCTCATGTGTTAGACTTCAGTACTATTCAGCTAGATGAGAACTTGGGTTATGAGGAGGAGCTAGTTGCCATTGTAGATAGACAGGATCGCTAGTTGAGATCCAAGAGGATTTCTGCGGTAAAGGTCAAGTGGAGGGGCAAACTATTCGAGGAGGCGACCTGGGAGTTCGAGGAGGACATACGGAGCAGATATCCACACTTATTTAGCACTTTAGGTATGAATCTAAACCCGTTCAAGGACGAACGTATGTTTAAGAGGTGGAGAATGTAACGACCCGACTGGTCGTTTTACTTTCTAGAACCACGTTCCCTTAAATAAGACTTTCCGTACTTGCTTTTACTGATTTATGACTTGCGGGGATGGTTGGTTCGGGATTTGGAAGAGTTTGGGTTGAAATCGGAACACTTGGTTCCTTAGGGTTTGCTTAAAAGGCGAAGTTTGATTTCGGTCAACATTTTGAGTAAACGACCTCGAAATCGGGATTTGACAGTTCCAATAGGTTCGTATGATGATTTCGGACTTGGGCGTATGTCGGGATCGGGTTTTGGATGACCCGAGAGCGTTTTAGAGCCTAATAGTGAAAGTTGATTCCATCCTTTAATTTGGTTAAGAGCGAGTTTTGGTGATATCGGGTCTGAACGGAATTCCGAGACCGGGAATAGTTCCATAATGTCATTTAAGACTTGCATGCAAAATTTGATATCATTCCGAGTAGTATAAGTACGTTTCGGCACATTGAAGGTAGATTGAAGAACTTGAATTTCATAAGTTTGATTCAATTGGTTTTAGGGTGTGATTCTTAGTTTTAATGTTGTTTCGGGCGTTTCGAGGGTTCGAGCGAGTCCGTTTTATGATTCCAAACTTGTCGATGTGTTCGGGCGGGGCCCCGGGGACCCAAAGCGTCATTTGGACGAGGCTCGAGCTAAGTTGAAAATTGGAGGAGGAGCTGAAGCTCCAGCTGCTGTCATAACCGCACCTGCGGTTGGCTAGCCGCAGGTGCGAGCCCGTAGGTGCGAGCCCGCAGGTGCGGGACACGACTCGCAGATGCGGCCAAGGGTGGGCAGCCTAGAAATCGCAGATGCGGCCCCCTCCGCAGAAGCGCTGGGCCTTCTGCAGAAACGGCCCCAGTTGGCGCAGAAGTGGACACTTGCCCACAGAAGCGAGACCGCAGATGCAGTCAGAGCACCACAGGTGCGCAAATCGCTAAAGGCACTGGCCTTCATTTAATACGGGAGTTAGTCATTTTTGACACATTTCACTCCATTGTTGGGCGATTTTGGAGCTTCTTGAGAGGGGGTTTGATAACTAGGGATTTTGACGCATTTTATACTCCTTCTTGCTCATGCTTTGATTAAAAATTCATACAAAATAGTCTTAAAAGGCTCATAAGTTGTGCTTGATTGCAGGTTTGATCAACAAAGTGACAAGGTGTCAAAGATCAGCTCAAAATGAGTGAAACTTGCACAAGTGCCAAAGACAAGACAAGCTCAGGCAAAATAGGTCTAGTGCGGCCGCACACCACTTTGTGCGGTCCGCACTAGGAGATTTAGAGAGCAGGTATTCAGGCTAAAAGGCAATGCGTCCGCACTAGATTTAGTACGGTCCGCACTAGAGTCCATGCGGCCGCACTACCATTCTGTGCGGTCCGCGGAGCTGAGATTCAGAGAAGTTGCAAGATGGAGCTTTCAAGCCAATGCGGTCCGCAGTCCATTTTGTGCGGACCGCAATAGAAATCACCGCGGCCGCAGTCCATTTTGTGCGGTTCGTGGAGCCTGAGTTTAGAGAGCTGGATTTTGAAGCCAAGAGTGCGGACTGCGGTCCATTTTGTGCTGTCCGCACTAACCCCGCAGGGGCATTTTTGTCCAGAGTTTTCAGCCTAGTATAAATAGCTTCTTTTTCCATTTTTAGGGTATCAGATATTATAAATAAGCAGCTGCACTCGTGGGTTCGACTTTCTAAGCAATTTTGGGCAATTTTAGCTACTTTTAATCATTGAATCTTTGTATTTAACGTAGTGATTAATTATTATGAGCTTTTCTTCATCTATTTCTTGCTTTTCTTCTTTAATTATGAGTAGCTAGACCCATAAGCTAAGGTTGTGGCTCAACCCTAGTGTGGGTAATTGACGGGTCTTGTATTTTAGGGCTAATTTGAAAGCATGTCATCTACCAGTGGAGTTAGAGCATAAGGCCATGTGGGCCTTGAAGAAGTTGAATCTTGATTGGGATATAGCTGCTAATCTTCGGGTGGAGCAACTAAATGAGATTGATGAATTTAGGTTCGATGCCTACTCTAGTTCGTCTCTGTATAAGGATATAATGAAATACCTTCATGACAAATATACTCAGGGCTAGGAGTTCAAGGTAGGAGATTTGGTGCTCTTATTCAATTCTCGACTAAGGTTTTTCCCGGGAAAGCTGAAGTCAAAGTGGAGCGGACCATTTGAAGTAGTGTTTGTGACCCCGTTTGGTGCTCTTGATTTGAAGAGCAAAAGTGGGGAAGTTTTTAGAGTGAATGGGCATAGGGTCAAGCACTATTTGGGGAAGTTTGATGATAGCCATGTGGTGGCTGTTGTTCATTTCAAATGATTAGATGGTAACATGTGTCGTGCCGCGATGTTAAATCAGGCGCTTCTTGGGATGTAACCCATGTGTTTTTCTTCTTGTCTTTATTTGATTTTCATTGTAGTGTAGGATTGATTTTTGGGCTAGCTAGTTGTGAGATATTACAGGATTGAGTTGATGCAGTACAGGACATAATTGAAAAAACGCACAGGTCTCTGAAGTTGCCAGTGCGGCCGCACTACCATTTTGTGCGGACCGCACTGGTAAAGGGTGATGTGATAACTCTCTTAAGTTTGCCACTGCGGCAGCACTGCATTTTGTGCGGTCCGCGGTGGACCACTGCGGTCGCGGTCCATTTTGTGCGGACCGCAGTGGGTTGCTATGTTGAACTGGAACAAGGCAGTGCTGTGCGGACCGCGGTCCATTTTGTGCGGTCCGCACTGGTTGGTGAGACTGGGCCCCAGGTCCTTTTCTATAAATAGGGCCTGAGGCCCTCCTTTTACCCTTTTCGCACCTTTCACTCTCAGAACCCTAAATCTACTCTTCACCATCTATTTTGCTTACAATCAACTGCTTGGACTTGATATTCTTCATTAACTCTCACATCTGGTACCATTACTTGCTTTTTAATAGCTCAATCTTGTTAATTTTCTCTTAATTTTCTTTTTTCTTGTTTTTCATTCTTTTCTTCCCTTATTTTCTTCAATTTAGTAGGTTAGGGTTGTTAATTTTTAGGTTAAAATAGCCATAGATAGTTAAAATCAATGGGTAACCATGTAGAGACACTACTTAGGTGAAAAATTGGACCCAAAATCAAAATACATGGAACCCTAATTTAGTGCCACAACTGGGCACCCAGTGCGGACCGCGGTCGTTTTTGTACAGTCCGCGGTGCCCTAGTGCGGTCCGCACTACCATTTTGTGCGGACCGTGTTGATACCCTCCTGATTCCTGAGGACCCAGGGACCACTCAGGAGCCTATGCAGACAAACATGCCATATGGAGTTTCTATATCCTTCTTTATTATCTTTTTGATGATTTATTTAGACTAGTTGGCATTGGGGACAATGCCAGCTTTCATTTGAGGGGTAGGCCCTACATTTTGGATGATTGTATATATTTAACAATTTTTATGCTTTCTTGATTTTTCATCTTTGGTCTGTATATATTTTTAACATTTAGCTACATTTCTCGGACTTTTATTTTACTTTGGGTCTGTATATAAAGTTATGGTACATTGTAGATATTCATCCCATCTATTGTATATTCAACAAATCCCCTCTTGTATATATTCATTTTACTTTTCGCAAAATTTTTCATTTTTAGCTTCTTAGTTGTGATTCGTAGCTTCTTGTTTTGAAATTTGCAATAAGCCTTTGATTTTCTTAATGCCACGGTTCTTTCCAAAGGTGGAGTGTTGTGTGAACCGGGTGCTCTTCCCAATGATAGATGGCGTGACAACCTTCTCAAGGGTTTGAGTCCGTTTTTCTTTTTGTTTTTAGTAGTTAGTAGTTAAGGGTGCCTTGAGCAAAGCTTCACTTGGGCCTAGCACATTTGCCTTTGATCTTATGGTCAAAGACAATTTGTTGTGTTGAGGATGGTGAAAGTTGTGACCTTGAGACTCTTGTGTTGGCCGATAATCATCAAGTGATTTTACGGGACCATTGTGAGCTTAAATATTATCTAAGGTCGTTGTGGGCCCCCGACTCTGTGTCTTTAGCAATCCCATAACGTGTGTGGTGACAATGAAAGGTGTGAAAAGTTGAGAAAGGAGAAAAGATCTGAAATGCATAAGAAAGGGTGACAATGTGTCTCTCTAACCCCTCAGAAAGAAGTGAAATGACTCAAAAAGTCAAGTGAATGGATGCCAAATGAATCAAAAGAAGTGCTTAAGGGAAGATGGAACCTACTTAGACCAAAACATTTCCTACCCTGAACCAAAAGCCGTCACAATGTCTCCACAAAAGTCCTATATGATCTTGAGTCGAATGAAGCTTACATTAGTGGATACTCACATAAGGGGCAAGCATATGGTACCTAGAGCCGGACTTGTGTCTTTTTCTTGAGAGAGATGAGTGAATTCCCATTATCTTCGTTCTGAGTGTCACAATCTTAAAGGTGAGGATTGCTTAGGGAGAGGATGTGTGAGTTTGGGTTCCACAATGACCAAAGTAATAGAAAAGAGTTCTTTGATGTGTTGAGTCAATTCTTGATGCTCTTGTGTCGCACTTGATCCATGGTGTTTTAAAAGAGTAAATATGTTAATGATTCATGTGTATTGAGGGAAATTGTTAGTCCCAATTGAGGCTAGTTAAGGTCACTTTAGGACAACTGAAATTTTTCTTGGACAGTCTCTTAAGGGGTGGGTCTTATTTTGTTTGCTTGAGGACAAGCAAAAGCTTAAGTTTGGGGGAGTTGATAACTAGGGATTTTGACGCATTTTATACTCCTTCTTGCTCATGCTTTGATTAGAAATTCATACAAAATAGTCCCAAAAGGCTCATAAGTTGTGCTTGATTGCAGGTTTGATCATCAAAGTGACAAGGTGTCAAAGATCAGCTCAAAAGGAGTGAAACTTGCACAAGTGCCAAAGACAAGACAAGCTCAGGCAAAATAGGTCCAGTGCGGCCGCACACCACTTTGAGCGGTCCGCACTAGGAGATTCAGAGAGCAGGTATTCAGGCTAAAAGGCAATGCGGTCGCACTAGATTTAGTGCGGTCCGCACTGGAGTCCATGCGGCCGCACTACCATTCTGTGCGGTCCGCAGAGCTGAGATTCAGAGAAGTTGCAAGATGGAGCTTTCAAGCCAATGCGGTCCGCAGTCCATTTTGTGCGGACCGCAATGAAGTCACGCGCCGCAGTCCATCTGTGCGGTCCGTGGCGCCTGAGTTCAGAGAGCTGGATTTTGAAGCCAAGAGTCCTAGTGCGGACCGCGATCCATTTTGTGCGGTCCGCACTAACCCCGCAGAGGCATTTTTGTCCAGATTTTTCAGCCTAGTATAAATAGCTTCTTTTTCCATTTTTAGGGTATCAGATATTGTAACTAAGCAGCTGCACTCATGGGTTCGACTTTCTAAGCCATTTTGGGCAATTTTAGCTACTTTTAATCATTGAAGTTTGTATTTAACTTAGTGATTAATTATTATGAGCTTCTCTTCATCTATTTCTTTCTTTTCTTCTTTAATTATGAGCAGCTAGACCCGTAAGCTAGGGTTGTGGTTCAACCATAGTGTGGGTAATTGATGGGTCTTGTATTTTAGGGCTAATTTGACTATGGGTGTTTGTTATTTGGATCAATTTCATGATTAATTTCTGAATTAGTGGTTGCAAACACTAGTTTGTGTTGAGTTGACTTGAGCTCTTTTGAGAAAGAGAGCCTAAATCTCCGAAATTGGTCCAACAATGAACTGGGGCGTACTCAAGAGATTGATAGCCCCAATTAAAGGGTTAAACCTCGAGAGAGTAATACCCGAATTGAACCCTAGTTGCTTGTGCAAATTTGCATACCCAATTGGTCTTGAGAAAGCCAGTTTGGGCAAAATCACTCGAACCATCGAGAGGTGTAGAGTGGGTAAAGTCGTGCAACGGTTATAACATACTCCCCAAACATGTCGAACATGCCTTAGTTTCAAGTACCCGTCAATTGACCACCTAGGCGGTAGTCACTGCCCAAGTGCCTTTTAAACCTATTTGAACAACTCGTAGCATTATAACTCTTAGCATAATTTAGTTGCAATTACCAATTGTAGTTTGATAATAGTAGAAGTAAACAAAAACCCCAAAAATGAATAGAAGTGTAATTTGGAACACATACGCAATCCTAAACTAGATAGATACTCGATTCCAATTTCTAGCTCTCTATGGATATCGATCCCGACCGAAAATCGGGTAAAAGCTATTGCGACCCTCTCTTGCTACTTTTTAGTAGTGCGGAGTTGGCAGCGATCAAGCATCCATGTTTAATTAATTAATATACTTTAAGATTGAAATTTGACATACATGTTGATTTAATAAGAACTAACTTCACTTTCCGGTTAACCATTTGGTTTTAAATTTAATTTTTGGAATCAAACATCAATATTCATGTATCACTCACTAAAAACTCCAAACAGTGTAGTTAGTTTTACTATCCAACAATATTTTGCTTCAATTTTCCTCATATCTCAATAAAATTGAAGTTACTAATGTAGACATACTAAATTTATTGGGTCCAATCCATACAAAATTTGGATTAAATTCAATTGGGTGAATTTGGACTTTACAAATTAAATTAGTCCATTTTATTATTTTCAAGCCCAAGGTCCCTGTTATCTTAAGGCCCAAACTAATGCCATGTATCAAGTGACATGGCATGTCCAGTCAAACTCAAAGCCAACAAGATGACGCCACGTGCGAAATGATGTGGGCAATCCCAATCTAAAACAGTGACCAATCAAGAGTTGCCAAGTGTCTAAAATGACATATCTTAGCCAATCACAAACAAGCTTATCACATAGCTTATGTGATAAGTTTGATGACTCACATGAACCAATCAGAATCAAGCAAGAGAGTTCATATATAGCTGGACTGCCATCCTCTACCATTATAAATAGAGGAGTTACATAACTCTCTAGAAAAATTCAGAGTTGGAGAAGAACACTCAGCAATTGGTGAAGGCATCCACAAACAGAGAGATCAATCATCAAGTGCAAAGTTCTTCAACAAAGAAGTGATCAACGAAGTTCTTCCCGGAGATCAACCGGAACAACAAAGTACTGCTCGACGTTCTTGGCGATTAAATACATCACAAGGAGGTCTACATCATCCTACATTCGAGAAAGACGCTTCTCAAGCCCTCGAATCACAGAGAATTTTAGAGAGGACAATCAAAGGATACAAAAAATTGTACTCACAAATATTCATCAATAAAATCACTTTTTCTTCATATTATTCTTGTTGCAGTTTATTTTCATACTACGAAAATTTGTTGCGAACAAATTTTGGCACGCCCAGTGGGACCAATTCTGCTCTTCATCTCTCCTTCTTGCAAGTTGAAAACAACAAACTTCATATCTACTGCTACAATGTCCTTCCGCAAGTGTGATGTTTCATGCAAAGATGCTACTGCGTCTGCTGAGCTCAGTCATGTTGGCCAAATCACTCGAAGCAAGTTCAAGGCTACTGGCTTGGATGGAACCGAACACTTCGCCTCCTTGGAGATGGCAAAGAAGAGCAGATCTCACACGACGTCTGCAACCACAATCTTTGGGGGCAACACCCCATTCTCGCTATTTGACGAATTTTCTCAAACATCCTCCAACCTTTGGGAAATTGAGGATTTGGTGGATTCTCCAGTTTCAACGAAAGTCAACGCCTTAATGACTGACACAACTAACGTGGATGAGAAGTTTGCCATGATGGAACAGACTATTGAAGTCTTGAAGAAATCTATTGAAGACAAAGACCTTCAAATCGCTCAACTCATGAACAAATTGGAGGCCTATGCACCTGGAGAGTCAAGCCACGTCCCTCCTCGTTCACCTGGATCCACCTCGCCAAAAACAGCTATAAAGGAATCACTTGCCAAGTTCAACATTCAAAAGGAAAAGCAATCCACTTCAGTTGCGGTGTTATCTGTCCAACAATTGCAAGACATGATAACAAACACCATCAAGAGCTCAATATGGCGAACCATCGCAAAGTTCATTGTACTACTCTAAACCTTATACTAAGAGGATTGATCGTCTAACCATGCCAACCAATTATCAACCACCAAAGATGCATCAATTTGATGGCAAAGGGAACCCAAGGCAACATATTACCCACTTTGTCGAGACTTGTAGCAATGCTGGAACGCATGGTGACCTTTTGGTAAAACAATTTGTTCGTTCTCTGAAAGGGAACGCATTTGACTGGTATATTTACTTGGAGCCCGAGTCCATTGATAGTTGGGAGAAACTTGAGAAGGAATTCCTCAATCGTTTTTACAGTACCCGAAGAACTGTAAGAATGATCGAGTTGACAGGCACCAAGGAAAGGAAGGACGAGCCCGTGGTGGATTACATTAATGATTAATCGTTGGAGGGCGTTAAGTTTGGACTGCAAGGATTGCCTTTCATAAATATCTATTGTGGAGATCGCATTCAAGGAATGCACTAGGGCCTTTTGTACATCCTACAAGGGATCAAACCGCGAACTTTTGAAGAACTTGCAACGTGGGCGCACGACATGGAGTTAAGCATCGCAAGTCATGGAAAGGCATCTCCATTTGCTGATCAGAAGGAGTTTAAGAAAAATGTTGCATCAAAGCACCAAACCAAAGAATCTATGGCGGTGAAAGCAACTTCCGTGAAATTCACGACCAAGCAAAAGGTGAAGGAGGATAAGACCCTAAGTCAATACCCCAAAATGGAGAAACATCGTCCCACCTTGAAGGAATTAGAGGCGAAGGTTTATCCATTTCCAGATTCAGACGTATCCACAATCCTTGATGAATTGCTAGCCAAGAAAGTCATCGATCTCCCTAAATCAAAAAGGCCAGAGGAAATTGGTAAAGTTGGCGATCCAAAATACTGCAAGTTTCTTTGCGTCATTAGCCACCCTACAGAGAAATGCTTCGTCTTGAAGGAGAAAATCATGACTCTTGTAAGTGAAGGAAAAATCATCATAGACATGGATGAAACAACAGAAGCAAATCATGCAAGTATCACGCTCAAAGAAAAGAAGTGTTCAAGGTTGGAGAACGTGTCAAGAACTGCCTTCTTACAATTTGGAAGTTTCGAGCCCGTTGAAGTTGATCTTCCAAGGAAAACTATTGAAGGTTCACTAGAGCTGGACAATCGGTCTAAAGACAAAGACGATGAGGGTTGGACTCTAGTCACTTATAAGAAACAAAGACATCAAGAAGTTTTAAGGCGCCCACTTCCTAAGCCAAGAGCAAAAATAAGCGATGTGGATAAGCTACAACCACCAAGAATTATCAAATCTTTATTAGCAAGAAGATTAACGGTGCCTTATCACCGAAGTTCCGAAAACCCATCACATTGCATGAATTCTTTCCTGGAAAATTCCTTTATGGAGGTCATGTTGGTGCAACTCATGTAGTTTCTGGTACTGATGAAACAAAGGAAAGCAACGATGAGCTTGCTCCAATGAAAAGACAAGAACATCATGATAACAAAAAAGTTGTCACATGTTGTGAAACAATTTCCTTCACAGATGATGACTTGCTGCTGGGGTCTAAGCCACATAACAAACTTTGTTCGTTCTAGGGGCCATTCGGGAACAACATCTCAATCGCATGCTTGTTGATGATAGTTCGGCTGTCAACATCATGCCAAAGATGGTGCTAAAAAAGCTTGGGATCTCTATCGATGAGCTATCCAAGTAACCTAACAATCCAAGGTTTCAACCAATGAGGACAACGAGCCATAGGTATGATCTGCGTGGGATTATCCATTGGTGAGATAAAGTCAAACACACTGATTCACATCATAGATGCTAAAACATCATACAACTTGTTGCTTGGACGTCCTTGGATTCATGAGAATGGGGTGGTATCATCTACTTTGCATCAATGTCTGAAGTACAGAAAGGATGGAGAGATAGTCAAAATTGATGCAGACATCAAGCTTTTCACTGAGATGGAGTCATACTTTGCAGACACACAATTCTACCTAGATTCTTGTGGACCAAAAGTGGAGAAACCATCATCAGTCGACGAAGCTGATGTCAATTCAGAAGACGAAAATTAGGCTCAATGGACTACCGCCAAGCTGTCTAAGAAGAGAACTGAAGAAGTCTCCATTAAGCTATCATCTTCTGAAGGTGACATACAAACAAAGACTAATAATCTCGTTTTTCGCTATGTTCCACGTGAGCGTCGAAAGAAAGGACAACCTCTGTTAGAAGAATGTACTGCAAAGAAGAAAATGAGTCACATAGCGATATAAGATTTGAAGGAGCATATGATGTCCCAGTTGCACAATTCCCATCCGTGAATTGTGAGTCTACTAAAGGCAATCTCCAAACTGATAAAATAAAAGGGCACTTTGATCCTAAGGCGTTCATAGTGCTTGAAAAGTCTAGCTACGACTTCTCCAATCCATCAAGACTAGGAGAACTCAAAGACGAAGTCACTGGTGATAAGATACATGGGCTCAATGAGTCCTAAATAAAGTTGAGAAAGCAAGGGCACTACGTCGCCACTCCAAAGTTTGGGCTGGGATTCAGTTTGGCAGAGCCTCTTCGAATTTCATCTAAGAGAAGCAAAGAGATAGCTTCATCACAAAACACCTCGGTAGAGGAGATGAACGAAGTTAAGGGCAAGAAAATAAAATAACAGACTTCAGTGGCTGATCGTATTGGAGGCTCAACCCCTCGGGTTTCGGTGTTTGAAAGGCTAAGTCACAAAGGTGAACGTGTATATTCAAAACATCTAAAGGAAGTTTCCACTACCTCAAAGACCACCGTCTTTTGTCGCTTGGGAACCACAAGGAAGTCACCATCTAGAAAGATACCGAAAAAACATAAGGATCAAGTCCATGAGAAGCGAAATCATTTTGAAGTTGTTATTGACAAAGAAATCTGTAGTGCTTTCTCATCACGTATGAAGAGGAAGTCCATTTTGTCAATATCCACATATGGTCCACTGAAGGTGCAAATGAGAACCATTGTTTACACTTGCCAGCCTCATAAAGAAGCAGAGAAAGAGAAAGAAGCCATGCCGACCATCCAAGGAAGTCAAAAAGAAAAGTCAAACTTTGTGGAAACATCTTATCACATAACTGTAGAAGATAGCCCATGCCTTGACGTTGATGATGAAGTACACAAGGCTCCCCCTCAACTAGAAGATGGCGGGAAATCAACTGTGGATGAGCTTAAGGAACTCAATTTAGGCACTCCGGAAGATCCACGCCCCACCTTCATTAGTGCGCTTCTTACGCCTCAAGAGGAGGAGGAATACTCCAAGTTATTGAGAAAGTCAAAGATGTCTTCGCTTGGTCGTATAAGAAATGCCTGATCTTAGTCCTAAGGTAGTCGTTCATCATTTGGGGATCAAAAGTGGAGCACGCCCTGTGAAGGTGTCACAACGCATGTTTCGACCCGAGCTAGTACCATAAATTGAAGTCGAAGTCAACAAGCTTATCTAGGCGGGATTTATTCGAGAGGTGAAGTACCCATCATGGATATCGAATATTGTACCTGTCAAGAAAAAGAATGGTCAAATCGTGTNTTAGGAAATCAGCTTATCACATTGATACCATTTTCGCTAATCAACGTCTTTGGAATCGGTTTCCATTTAATCCTACTGTGACGGATCTTTGTGTTTGGGATCCAGGAATAAGTTCTATGTTCATAACTCTAACAGGTTCCACAAAGACCGTAGAAGGACAACTTTTGTTGGGATCTACTAGCAAGTTTTGCTTAGCTGCACATTCTAACTCTACGACTACAGTGTGGGACCCTGGACGAGAATGGTGTTCGCATGCCTACATTTTGCAATTTAATTCGATATGGGCAGTAACTACATCTCCAGTTTTTCATCACTGTTATAATGCTAAAAAAGACCCTTCATCCGACTTGACAGAGTTGAAACTAAGAGAAATGGTGTTACCTTGGAGACAGAACCTTCTTGTTTTGTTGTTTGCCTTGCATGATGTAACTATGGTGCAACACTTGGATAAGGATACCTCAGCGAAATACGTCCTCAAGGTTATAACAGAAGCATGCGGTGAAGTTTTACTAAACAGGAAGTTGTTCCATCAAAATTTACAAAAGGCTGACACAAAGTTTGCAAGAATTGGCACATGGAATATGAGTGATGACTTTATACTGACAATTAACATACAGTCAAGGGTTGATCTCAACGACTTCCAGCAACTTGCTAGAGTTCTTAGAGCAGTTGCGAGAACCGATTGTACCATTGAAGGTGTTCTATGGCTGTATTGTGAAGTTGGCATACATGTCTGCCTTTGGGTCGACACTGGGCAAATACTCAAGGTTGGTGGTTCTTGTTTAGAACTGTTTGCAAACAACGCTCGAGATGGTATATGTGCTAAATATGAATGGTGGTACAACGCATCAAACAATAACTCTTACTTGAATTACAAAGGAAGGAATGTGGATGCATTTGGTGGAAATTGCAATTTTGTTGGTAGCGATGATGAAATAATCAACACTGAGGAAAGCGAGTGTGAAGATAAAGCAGGTTTAGATCAAAATATTAGAAAAATGGATTCAACGCTTGACAAACTTAAGAAGGAGTTGAGGAAAGTGGCTGCCCGTGAAATTGCTCTTTACTCTGTCCTATTTGAGCATGGCAGTTTTGTCTACCAACTACACGCATCTAAAAATATTGTTTCTGCCCTTGTTTTAATTTCCATTATCCTAAGAGACCAGGTTTTCCAGGAGGCTTTGAAGAGGTTATGTCATGTTATCAATAGATGTGTGATGGAACAATGTGTTGCCATACTAGATAGGGCTAAGTTCAATATGGTTTTTCACGAGTCAGTTGTGAGATCCCAAATGCTGCTCTATCTCTAATAGTTGACTCAAAGGTGTTGCATATTCCAACATTGTGCTTTGCAACATTATTCTCATGGTATCTGTTTGATAGCCGTTTTTCAGACCCATTTCTTATTGATGTAACACATGATCGACGGTCAAGTCTTGGCCTAATCACCACTATGATATCAATGTTGCTCTACTCGAACCTTGAGGACAAGGTTCTTATTGAGGACGGGGTATTGATATGAATGAAAATAATCTCCGAGCGGGCATATTGGGAAATTTAGCAAGTTATGTGTGGGACCCAGGTTAGAAAATATTTATATAGCAATAGGTTAGTAAAATAAGGTAGGCGATGGTATTGTGAAGTTCCCTTCCCCTTTCTCTGAGTCTGTCTTCTCACCCCCTTTCTATTTCTGTATCTCTGGCTTCTCATCCCCTTCTGGTTATGCTTCCCTGTTCCTTTAATTCCGTTAGTAATTCTTGCTTCCGGTGTAATTCAGTTCAATAATTATAATATACAAGTCTGTGGTTGTGTTGAGAAATTGGGTTCATAACAGTATCTTCCCCTCCCTGCACAGTTTCATGATCAGCTCATATTTTATGACCAATATTTCAACCTTCTCCAACAGCGAGCGTTTATCATTATAGCATTCAAGTAGAAAAACAGAACCTCTTTACCCCTTCAAACTATCATACAGAACAACTCAGGATGCATTGTCGTCAATTTGTATGGTAAGCCAAATTCTCCATATATGCGTCAAGTGATCCACCAAGGTCCTTCTCTCGAATATGATTCCAGAAATCTCCCTTATCGCTGCACAAGCCCTCTTCTCTGCCATGATTAATTTTTTCAAAAATATCATTTACTTCTGTTTTTGAAGGAAACACATGATCAGGAAATTCTTTAAACTTCCAAAGGTTAAGCCCCTTTATAAGTTTCAAATGCTTCAACTTTAATGGCCTACCTACAATCAACCCGAGCGAGACATGGTCAACTTCATATGATGATAAAGCATTGGCCAAAGCTGGATCATGTGAAACAAGCTCAAGACTCATGAGCATGCCCATAAGACTATAAGAGGTCTCAATGTTTAACCAAAAAAATGGATTTTTAAGTTAAAGCTAGAATTTAGAAGAATACGGGTTACTGATAATCAGAAAAGTATGTAAAGAAAGAAATTTGAGAACAATATAATCGGAAAACAAGTAAATCAAAGTGTCTTCCAATATTGTTTCTCTGTCCCTACAATTGTTTGTTCCTTCCCATTTTATAGCTCCTTTTGGGATACGAGCCTTACCTTTGTTATAATAAGGCTATTATGAGCAATTAATGACTTTAATGGTTACGTTATACATTGAGTACATATTCTCTAACGTTTCCAATATTTAACACTCATTAAATGCTGTATCTGGGCTCTTTTTTGCTGTCAGATTCATTCCTTTGACTCTACACGATCTTTTGACCTTTAAATGTCTTGAATAGGTACGAGCGTTGAATTACTTGTATGACTGCTCGCACCTCCTCCATTTAACTTACTCGTATCTGTTAACCAACCTTACTTCTTTGACTGTTTGACCAGTCTACATGTCATGACACGTCACCATATACATATAAATATAATTTTCCCCAATACAGATAGTCCCCCCACTTTCCATTTATTCATCAGTTTGAATATTTGGGAAGTGGAATTCATTAAGGGAGAATTTTTGTCACCATTAATGCTATGACAGAGTTGACGCTTCAGTTATTACTTTCATTTAATGCGCTGGACACGTGTCATCCTCTTATTGGTCATACAATTATGCAGCACTTTCTTAGGCTTTCTTTTCGGCTTCCCTGTCCACGAAGTGTCAGTTATCATTATTATGGACTTCCCATCACTGTACTCTTTCCTTCTGACGGTTGTTCACTAGTATAAATATAACTTCCATCTTTGTCTTCTACCACTTAAAGCCTATTGAACACTTTAATTCTTCAGAACTTTTATTCACTTCTTCTTCACTTCAATCTTCTTTGTCATGGCTTCTCCGAACCCTAACCCTAGAAGAACTCCTATTTTTGACAACTTTCCCAATGCTCCCGTTAGGCACAGAAGAGGTGGTGGTGGTAGACTCCGCAGTTTAGGATCTGTTCGCGGTGGTAGTGCTCTCACACCTTCTTCTAGTTCTGGTCTTTCTTCTAGAACTGGAGGTTCCCATTCTCAAAGGTTATCTTCCAGAAGCAAAGAATCCTCTGAACCCTTACGCGAACCTTTAGTGGAAGAAATAGTTCCAACGGACTTATCTTTTTATCATGACAGGGAATCCCTCAGGGCTCAAGTTGCCTCTTTAGATCGAGCTGATGCTTATCCTTCTCAAATTACTGAACCTTTAATCCCCATAGTTCGTAGAGATTGTCATTGGAGTGATGATTTCCCTATCACTATTCCTAATCCAAATCAGAGAATCACCTCCTACATTACTGGATTTTCTTTTGTTTATACGTATCCCTTTACTTTAGGGTTTAAACCAGCCATTGATCCAGTTATTCTGGATTTTTGTTGCTTTTTTAATGTTAGCTTGGGTCAAATTGGCCCAATCGTTTGGAGGGTTGTTGCCTGTTTAAGGCACCTCACTAACCTAGCGGATGTTGAATTTACTTTTTCCCACCTCATTCATCTTTATTCCCCTAGGCTTTTCCGCAACGGCGTGTTTACCCTAGCAGCCAGGAGCAAGAGGGTTTTAGTGAGCCCCGAGGACGATAAAGACCGTGGCTGGTATGCTCGGTTTGTTGCTGCCCCCACTACTGGTTTGGTGGATGAAAATAACGTTCCCTTCCCTAAGAAGTGGAACTTTGCACGTAAGTGTTAAATCTTTATCGTGCCTATTTCTTTCAGGCTTTATCAACTTTTCTAATGTCGCTTCTTTTTCTTTTCTCAGCAACCATGGGTGTTGTGGAGACCGTGCCCAACATCCGTGGTTGGGTAGGAAAATTGTTGAAGGCCGCTCCAATAGAGGGTAGGTCGTGGAAAAACCTTTCCAATCGGTATGGTTGGAAAGTAAAAACTCATGGTAAGATTTTTTTTTTACCTTGTTTGTATATAAATATCTTCTTTGTTCTAACTTTTATCCTTCTTTTTATCATGATTTGCTATTCGTGGGGTCACCGCAGAGTCAATCATAGTTGCTCATGACTCTTTGAGTACTCGTACCTCTTCAGCCCAAGATGTATTCTCGGGTTATTCAAAAAGAAAAACTACTGAAACTGAAGAAGAAGATTCAGAGGAGGAAGATGAGGGTTCCCTGGTGATGAGACCTCGAGCCCGGAGACGTATCGTCTCTGCAGATGAGGCTGATGTTTCCCCTCATCTATCTCTTTCCAAGTCTATTATTACTCCAGTTATCATTCCTGATGATGACGTCTCTCCTCACGACACTCGTGAGTCTATCGATCAACTTTTTGCTAGTGGTTTTGGTAGTGAAAACTTAGGACCTGTTCTAGACGAGCTTCCCTTATCTTCTTCTTCATCTCCCGTACCTATGATTGCTTCTTTACCTTCATCAACTGTTGCTTCTGTTCCTCCTTCTATCGCTCCTCCTTTGTCAGTTCCTCCATCTATCGTTCATACGGAGGTGGGCTCTTCAAGCAAGAGTACTGCTATGAGGAGCGTAACCATTGAAGTTCCTGCTAACTACAGCCTCTTGAGAAAGTCTGGTCAGGCTGATATTTGGCTCGAACCTTTGATTGTCCCTATTGAAAAAACAAAGCTTGAAAGCCACAGCAACCTGACCCTCATGAATGACATAGTGCATGCCACTTTAAATGTATTCTTCTTTCCTACTTTTCTCCATTCTGTAAAAATTTTCGACTCTGGGATTTTTACTTCTCTTTTTATTTTAGGCCAATGTTATATGCACTGAGCTGATGAGCAGAATATCCGTCTTGGAGAAGGTAGCACGTGATTCTTAGTTAGAGGCAAACAACTGGAAGGAACAGTTTGACAGTGCTCAACTCGACATGGAGTATTTACAAGAGATCAAGAGTACTTTAGAGCAACAGGTTCGAGCACTCACTTCCGAGCTGGGGATCATCAAGGATTTATCGAGTCAAGCAGAGAAGGAAAGGGAGCGCCTTGAGTCTTTATTTTCTGAGCAGTTATCCAAGGCAGTGAAGAGATCAGGGTGCTGAAGGATCTTTTGAATCAAAAAGAGATTTATGTCGGGGAGCTGGTTCAGAATTTAACTCAGGCACAGGAGGATCTTCGAGCCTCTGATGATAAGGTGCATGCTTTGGAGAGTCCTCATGCTAGCATTCAAACTTCCTGTAATTCTGCCTTGGCTGAGAATGAGGAGCTCAAAAGTGAGGTCGCTGCTTGGGAAAAGGATTATGAGATCCTTGAAGTGAAATTTGACATTGAGGTGAGTTGGGCTTTTCTGAATTCCCGTCGTGATACCTTACTTGAAGTTGGGCAAGAAAGTTTTGATCTGGAGGCCGAATTAGCTAAGGTCAATAAAACCATAGAACAAGCTCAGCAACCGCAGGACTTTCCTTCACCTGTGATTGAAGCTCCCGAAGTTGAAGTCCCCATGAACGCTGAAATTGCCTCGAGTGCCGCACCTTCTTCAAGCCCAACCGTGCGTCTTGTTGCAAGCTAGGCTGAGACCAGATCAACCCGCTTCTGTTAATGATGCTATTTCAGTTGAGCCCGCTGATGATCCTATCTCAGTTCTTTCTTCTTAGTGAAAAGATTTACATTTGCTTTAAATTTCCTTTTTGCAGGTACCTGTTTGGAAAACTGTGTTTAAAGTTCTTGGATTCTTTTGAAAATTTTTTTTGTAATCAAATCCTTGGTTATCACTGTGAGGGTTGATTTTGGAAGTACAAGTCCCCAAGTCTTGTCATGGGGCATTTTGTATAAACAGTTTGATGACTAAGTTTATACTTAGTCTTTAGTTTTAAATATTAAGAAGTTTTTATTAAACTTCCCTCTGTTCTATTCGTGCCTTTTATTTTCAAGGACTTAAAGAATAGTCTGCATTTTTGTTCTCTAAAAATGCTTATGTTAATCTCATGACTAAATAACATGAGTTTTATAAAAGAGGGCCCTTTTATATTTCGACACTTAATGAAGAAGACGTCTCAACTTCATAATGGTGTTAACGTACGATAAAAGAAATAGGAACACACATGTTTCTTTGGAATAACATTGACAAGCTTTTATTTTGAGTCTTGACAAGTTTTGAATAACATCTTACATGTATTTGAATTACACCTATAACTTTCTCGTAACTGTTTTTCCTTGTAACAGATTTTTAAGAAAAAATAATAAACACGAGGTTTTTCTTTATAACCCGTTTTAGAACAATAATGTAAGGTTTTTCTTTAGAACCTGCTTTAGTACATAGCTTTTACCCTAACTACAGTAAGGTTTTCTTTAGCCTTGGCTCACGACTTCATGTGACTTTTATTACTCTGCACTTGACTTTTTTCCAGGCTTGATTTTTCTTCAATCTTCTCTGCCCTCTTTATATATACTTGTGTATATTATGTAGTCCACCAAGTATTTGAGTGTTGAAGTATGAAGCCTCGAGCACTTGATAGTTTCTCTCATTTGGTCCTTTTCCTGAAAAGGAAATACATACGGGACTCGGGGGTGCGATTATAGATGAAGACTGCTTAACCCGTGTATACTTCTATCAGAATAATTGTAACCCTGGGCTAGGAATTTTAGTTTATTCCATTTTGCCTTACAGGTCGTGACTCATCATTTAGTACGGGTTAGCGTTTTGCCTATCATCTAAAATCGTTAGTAAAATTTTAACAATTCAAAAAATATAATTTAACATGGTGATACCTGACCGTGGGTTTTTCCTTAGAAGTAGTATCTCTTCAAATGAACTGCATTCCAATGTGAAGGAAGCACCTTCCCGTCCATTGTTCCAACTCGTATGCTCCTTTTCCTGCAATATCTCGAACTCTGTAGGGTCCTTCCCAGGTTGGATTTAGTATACCCGCGTTGGCGGTCTTTGTAGATTGAAAAACCTTTTTAAGCACGAAGTCCCCAATTTTGAAGAATCTTAGGCGTGCTTTCCGGTTGTAATATCGTTCGATCACTTGTTTTTGTGCTGCCATTCTTATTAACGCAGCTTCTCTCCTGCCTTCCAGTAAATCCAAATTGACCTGCATCTCTTCTTCATTAGACTCTTGTGTTGCTTGTGAGAATCTTGTGCTTGGTTCTCCTATTTCAACCGGGATCAATGCCTCAGCTCCGTAAACCCAAGAGAAGGGTGTTTCACCTGTGCTTGTTTTTGTTGTTGTGCGATATACCCATAAAACTCCGGGTAACACTTCAGGCCAATTACCCTTAGACTCCTCTAATCGTTTTTTTAAATTGTTGATTATGACTTTGTTTGTTGATTCCGCTTGCCCATTACCCACTAGGTCATATGGTGTAGATGTAATCCTTTTAATTTGCCAGCTCTCAAAAAGATTCTGTGACTTGAGCTCCGATAAATTGAGGGCCATTGTCACATACGATTTCTTTTGGTACACCAAATCGGCATATGATATTTTGCCAAATAAAGTCCTTGACTTCCTTTTCTCATACCTGTTTGAAGGCTCCTGCTTCTACCCATTTAGTACAATAATCAGTAAGTACGAGTAGAAATTTTTCCTGACCTTTTGCTTGTGGTAATGGACCCACGATATTCATTCCCCGTTTCATGAATGGCCATGGTGCGATAACCGGATGTAATAATTCCGCGGGTCTATTCATGTTTTTACCGTACCTTTGACATTTATCACATTTGGCCACGAAACTTTCCGCTTCTTCTTCCATTTTTGGCCAATAGTAACCTGCCCTGATTAAAGTTCTTACCAATGATCTTCCTCCAGTGTGATTTTCACAATGCCCCTCATGTATTTCCCTCATTACATACTCCTTTTGAGACGGTCCGAGGCATCTAGCTAAGGGGCCACCGAACATTTTACGATAGAGGTTTCTTTGATTTAAACAGTAGCGAACAGCCTATTTGCGAAGTGCATGGGCTTTTTTCTTGTCATCAGGAATGGGTCCATACTGTAAAAAAGCAATAATCTCGTTTCTCCAATCCTAAGTTAAATTATTAAAATTTACCTCATTCTTGTCAGGGTCGAGAACTGAATGAAATAAATGAATAACTGAGGTATTTGCATTGCTTGCCACGTCAGCCGCAGATGCGAGATTAGCTAAAGCGTCTGCTTCAAGATTTTCATCCTTTGATATTTGTGCAACTTTCCAAGATTGAAATTGCCTTATTAGCTCCCGCACCTTTTCTAAATATTGCTGCATCCTTGCTTTCCTGGCTGTATAAGTCCCCAGCATTTGATTAACCACGAGTTGCGAATCGCTCTTGATTATAATATGATTTATGCCAAGTTCTCGTGCCAGTTCTAAACCTGCAATCACAGCCTCATACTCTGCCTCATTATTAGTTATTGAATGATATTTGATAGCTTGTCGAATGGTTTCACCCGTAGGTGGTACCAAAACAATCCCTAAACTTGCTCATTTTACATTAGATGAACCATCAACGAATAAAGTCCAAGTTCCTAGATTAGCTCCATTGAACACCTGTAATTCTTTTTGTGCTTCTAATTGCATGTCGTGGCTAAAATCAGCCACGAAATCAGCTAACACTTGTGATTTTATAGCAGTTTTAGGTTGGTACGTGATTTCGTATTCACTTAACTCTATTGCCCACTTAGCTAACCTACCTGATAATTCATGCTTATGCAATATATTACGTAAAGGATAGGCGGTTACTACAGCAATAGGATGACACTGAAAGTAAGGCCTTAACTTCCTAGATGCCATGATTAATGCAAGTGCAAGCTTTTCTAATTGAGGATACCGTGTTTCCGCATCTAGCAAAGATTTACTAACATAATAGATAGGGAATTGTTTACCTTGTTCTTCTCGAACCAAAACCGCACTTACCGCTACTTCCGACACATGAAATACTGGGTGTACCAATGACATCTCAGGTGGTAGCTCAAGCTTGTATGCCACCTGACCGATCCTGTGAATGATTCTATACGGCCCGACATATCTCGGACTCAATTTCACTTTCTTTCCAAACCGCATAATACCCTTTATGGGGGAACCTTCAAGACTACCCAATCATTTTCCTTGAACTCTAAGTCTCTCCGACGAACATTCAAATAGGACATTTGACGGCTTTGGGCGGTCTTCAACCGCTCCTTAATGATCTTAACCTTCTCCATGGCCTTATGTCTGGCCCTATCACTCAGCTTCCCAATCTCGAACCACCCAATGGGAGATCTACACCTTCTACCATACAATGTCTCAAATGGTGCCATCCGAATACTGGCATGAAAGTTGTTGTTATAAGCAAACTCTATGAGTGGAAAATGATCATCCCATCTAGCCTTGAAATCAAGAGCACAAAGCACGCAAACATATTCTCGAGCGTCGGAATAGTCCGCTCTGCTTGCTCTTCGGTCTGTTGATGGAAGGTTGTGCTAAGATTTACCTGCCTACCCAAACCTTGCTGAAATTTCTTCCAAAAATTAGCTGTGAACTGATCCCCTCGATCGGAAATGATGGAAACTAGAGTTCCATGAAGCCTGACTATTTCCTTGANATTCTTGAAAGTTCCTTGCTTTCTTTTCTTTTGCTTGACTGGAGGATATGAAGGATCTTCATTTAGTTTATGAGTCATCACCTCCGGTGGTATACCTGTCATGTCAGTGTGGGACCAAGCAAAACAGTCTGCGTTAGCTTTTAAAAATTCAATTAACTTACGCTTCACCTCCGGGCAAAGATTAGCTCCTATATACACTTTTCTTTCTAGCCAGTGTATAAACAAAACCACAGCCTCCAGCTCTTCTATCGTCGTTTTGATATTTTCATTTTCCTCTGGTTCTTGAATGGAGTCGGGCCTTGAATCTACATCTGTTTGTTCTCGTTCAGTTGAGGTTGACGCTATGTTATCCTCAACTGAATTCTGTAATTGCTATTTTTCTTCACCCTTCGTGCTTGAGTCTGCCACGGAGTTGATGTTCCTAGATGTCTGTTGATCTCCCCTGATTTGACAGATTCCCCATGGCGTTGGAAATTTAATGACTTGATGCAAAGTTAAAGGAACGACATCCATCTCGTGGATCCATGGTCTCCCAAGAATCATATTGTAAGCCATCTCCACGTCTACTACCTGGAACTTTGTGTCTTTGATGACTCCTTTTGTAACGACGCTGGAATTATCAAACCCAGATAGAGTAGGTGCCTTTGGTATTACTTTTTCTTCAGCTTGCATCTCACGCAATACTCGTATCAAAATAATGTTCACAGAACTACCTGGATCAATCAAAACTCGTTTTACGCTAGTGTCATGTACAAGTAAAGATATTACCAGTGCGTCGTTATGTGGAGTTAATAGACCATCGACATCTGCATCATCGAACGTAATATTTTCTCCCTCCAAGACATGTCGAGGCCGCTTCCCGTGGGTAATTGTTACTTTTGAAACCTTTTTATATGATACATCGTTGATCTCTTCACCCCCACTTAAAACGTTGACAGTTCTCTTGGGTGAAGGTGGTTTTGGAGGCTCTTGCCTGTTCTTCATGTATGCTTGTTTACCTTTCTCACTGAATAACTCAGTGAGATACCCCTGTTTTAGCAAATGATCAACTTCACCTTGCAGAAACCTGCAATCTGCTGTTTTATGCCCGTGATCGTTATGAAATTCGCACCAATGATCAGGGTTTCGTCTGTTTGGATTTGATCGCATTTCTTTTGGCCACCGTACCTTATCTCCCATGCTTCTTAAAACAGCTACGAGTTCAGAGGTGCTTACATTGAAGTTGTAACCACCAAACCTTGCCTTTAGACTTCCATCATCGTCTCGTGACCCGTGTGTGTTCCGATCATTCCCGAACCTTGATGAGGAACCTGATTCCCTATTTCGAGGTTTGTGATCGTACTTTTGATTATCTTGCCTTGACCGTGAGTCCTTCCTCGCAGGTCCCATGTAAGGCTCGTACGTGTTTTTACCAGATCTTTTTTCATTTTCTATACATCTTGAGCTTACTTTTTCTTCTGTTTTATGTCGTAAAATAATATCTTCTTCAATCCTCATCTTTGTACTGTATCTGTTGTAGACATCATTCCACGTTCCGGGAATTCTCGAAAGCTTTCCTTGAGTCGTCTCGTAGCTTCTGAACTCTTCTCATTCAAATTGTTGGTGATGGCTATGGCTGCCCAATTGTCAGGTACTCGTGGCAACGTCATTCTTTCCCGTTGAAATTTGTCCACGAATTCTCTAAGCAACTCCGAATCTCCTTGTTTGATTTTGACGATGTCTTCCATTGTCTTTTCAACTTTTTGAGCTCCCGAGTGTGCTTTGATAAATAAATCTGCAAGCTCAGCAAAAGAATTTATGGAATTTTCAGGTAAAAGAGAATACCATGTTAGTGCCCCTTTAGTGAGTGTTTCACCGAATTTTTTAGCCAAGACTGATTCAATCTCCTGCTTAGTCAAATCATTGCCCTTGACACCTGTTGTAAATGCAGTAACGTGATCTCGTGGGTCCGTTGTCCCATCATACTTTGGAATATCAGGAATCTTGAACTTCATTGGAATTGGGAGAGGGGCGGCGCTTGGCTTCCAGGGCTGTTGAGAATATTTATCTATATCTACCCCCTTGATCATGGTTGGTACTCCGGGTATTTGTTCTATGCGGTCATTTTGCTCCTTAAGCTGTTTCTGCAATGTTAGTACTAGATTTTGTAAATCAGAATTAACTGGATTACCTGGGTCTCCCTCCTGTGTTTCATTGGGAGTTCCACCGCTGCCTGAATTAACCAGTCCAGAACGAGGATTTTCCAAGGTATTGTTATTTGGAGTAGGCGTGGATGGAGCAGCAGGTAATTGACTAACAAAAGCTTGTAAAGCTTTGTAGACCTGAGTAGCGATAAGTTTTTGTAAAGCATCATCCATAGCTTCAACATTCTCAAATTGAACTTGTTCTTCAGTGTGAGATCCTTCAGGAGTTCCTTCACGAGATCGTCGTGGTGAACCTTGTGGAGAAGGAACTAATGCATTATTGTCTCGCAGATCTCCCTGAAGTTGTTGGTTCGATTGATTTTCTTGGTTTCCTTGGATGTTGTCATTGTTGTTCGACCTAGTTGATACAACAAAGAAAATCAAGTTGAGATATAATTGATTATCAGATTTCCGGTAACGGATCCAATTTGTTTAACCAAAAAATGGATTTTTAGTCAAAGCTAGAATTTAGAAAAATACGGGTTACTGATAATCAGAAAAGTATGTAGAGAATGAAATTTGAGAACAATATGACCGGAAAACAAATAACTCAAAGTGTATTCCAATAGTGTCTCCTTACAATTGTTTGTTCCTTCCCCTTTTATAGCTATTTTGGGGATACGAGCCTTTCCTTTGTCATAATAAGGCTATTATGGGCAATTAATGACTTTAAATATTACGTTATGCAATCATATACATTAAGTATACATTCTCTAGCGTTTCCAATATTTAATACTCATTAAATGTTGTATCTGAGCTCTTTTTTGCTGTCAGATTCATTCCTTTGAGTCTTCACGATCTTTGAGCTTTGAATGTCTTGAATAGGTACGAGCGTTGAATTACTTCTTTAACTGATATCCCGTGCCTCCTCTTCTTTTTGCTCGTATTTATTGTAACCCCTGTCTCGTGACTAATCATGATACTTTGACCATTTTGACCAAACCATGTGTCTTGACACGTCACCTTTATAAATATGAATAAAATTTCCCAATACACTTGCAAAGCAAAATTTTCCTTTTTCATTTTTAATGAGTAGTTTTTCTTAATTAAATTACTTATGGCCTATGGCCTTCTTTTCTCTTTTTCTTGGTCGTTCTAGCTATGTCAAAAATTTATTCCATGTGGTACTGGATGGCTACTACTAATATAGTTAGAAAATATTTTTTAGCATATTACTCCACAAAAGTAGTAATTTGATCAGAGTTCATTATATCAATCAATTTTAAATATATCTTCCTATAACTAGTACACTACATTCCTACCAAACAGAAGCACCATTCTAATGATTAATAACATGACACCAAATCTCATATGTATTTTTGTCTTTTTGGGAACTATGAACGAAAATAAACTTGTCAAGAGTGCTGGTCAAGATGTGGGTCTTTATAGAACAGTTAAAAGAACTTCCGGGAAGCAAAAAAGAAGAAAAATAGCTTGAATTATTGGCTGTTTCTGATTATATTCAGATTGATAGCAAGAATATGGCCCACTAATTTAAGCTTAAAGGAGAAAGAAGAGAGGTGGATTAATGAATTAACAAAATCTAAAATAAAAATAAAAGCATAAAGATGAATCCACACCGCATAAACTTAAAGCAGCTTTGTCCCGCCCCACGTCAATCGAAATCAGCCCCGTCCCCGTCCAGTACAGCCCCGTGTGCTATCCCTAGTTATTGAATGTGTGGAGCCGGGGGGAGGGGGGCAAAAAAAAAAAATGTGTGGAGCCTCATAGATTAAATGACATGGATCATTCTGAAGCCTAAGATATAATACGAAACTCAGAAAAAATCATAAATATTGCTTAGCCCCTTCAAGCATCAATCTATTAATACGTGCAACATTAACCAGAGTTATTAGGGTTTGCCTTGATTTTTTCATTATTTAGATTTTACTTTTTTTGGAAGGAAGAAAAAATAGTTTACCATAATTGTTTTTTACTTTTTCTAAAAGGAAAATATAGATATGTACTATATTTGACCAATTCTTTTTTCGGAGGAGAAGTTGCACTTTTATAGATTGATGATCCCTCTTTCACACAATAGAATATATCAATAGCATCTACAATGCACTCCTTACAAGAGTCTTTTTAGGGGAAGATTATTGTCTCGATAATTTTATATTCTCTTTTATATTAGTTTTCTCATATGTAGGTCAGTTGACCAAATTATATTAGAATATTATGCCTCCTTTCGTACATTTCTTCATGATCTACGTCGCCAAAGTTTATTTTGTTATTTTCCACATGACGCCTTGCTATTTTGATCAAAACAAGAGTAGACACATATTCGATTCGATCCGAATATCATAAAATTAACGACTAGTTTGTTTAGTCCCACATCGGCTATGGTAAGGAAAGTTAGACTCGTTAAATGGTCTTGGGCTCATAATATTTAGAGCTAGCTTTTGGACTGAATTACCTTTAGAGCTAGTTTTAGGACGTAGCTTTTGATTCAAAATATCGACTTTCTTATCATAGTTCTGTGATGTGATAACCGCTCAAGCTACACCAAGGTAATATTCTAAAAAAAAAAAAAAAAAAATCTCTTTTGCTTTTCATTTATGAAATTAAATTTTAAAATACACCATCTCATGATAAATTACTCGTTGTCAAGTTATATTATTTAATTGTAGAAGATGGTTCCGTCGTTATAGTTACCTTTACAACGTTACAAATATGATTAGTGGTGGAGACAGGATTTTCATCAAAAGAATTCAAAAGATATAGAGAAAACAAGGAAATTCAACAGCTAATATATATATATATATATATATATATATATATATATATATAAAATTTAACTTTATATGCACAGTATAATTTTTCGTTAGGTGTTCGGATAAACCCCCTTCTACTATTCTGGCTCCGCCGCAGAGAGTACATAAAGTGCTAGAAATCCTCGGGGAAAACAGAACAAATCATGCATATGTGGACAAAGGTGGAGCGAGGATGGTGGAACTCTTGTCTATATAAGTTATTTGATTCTAAAATAATAATTTATATATATTCAATAAATTCTTAAAATAAACACAATATTTGAATCAAAACTATTTGGATTCAGCTAAACCCACAAACTATAATCTAGCTATGCCTCTACAAAGCGAAGCTCCCCGTACAAATAGCCATCAAGATGCATATAACGAGAATCCCGCTATCTATTTTAAAACTTATTAGATTATATTTCAATGGTTCAAGAATGCATATATATAATTGTTTTTCGCCAAAAGCGACCCTTGCCACTTCTGGGAGGCAGTGTTAAATAGACAAACTTGGAGACGATCCAAAAGAAGGAAACAAGGTACAACAACAACAACAGATTAATTTGTGTGAGAGTATACTGGCAATTTGACTATCTTAATAAATACCTCTAAGTCTTAAACACGGTTTCTGGTACCCAAACAACCATTGATATATATTAAATTGAATGTTTGACTATGCGTGATGCGTCAAAATTTTGCAAGAGAAAGAATATTCGTTTTAGCAGATTGAGTTTTCAAAGTATGATCATATAGTTCATTAGTAATATTATATAGTTAATGGCAGAGGAAAATTCAAGATTTCAATTTTATGGGTTTATATTCAGAAGTTTATCACATCTCATCTAATTTATTATGTTCAGTATTATTTGTACTTATTTAGTGATTTTTTCATTATATGTAATATCTAAGCCAAAACTATTGGGCTGAGACGAATTGTAACTTACTCAATGGATCCGTATCTGGTTATTGTGACGACCCGATCGGTCGTTTGAGTTTTAGCATTCCGTTCGGTGGTTTAAGGTCTTGACTCTTGAGTAGCTTCGTATTATACATTTTGCCTTGCATGTATGGTCGGTTTCGATTTTGGACGATTTGTGATTGATTTAGAAGAATGATCTTTGTTATAGAAGCTTACGTGGTAAGAGCTGATCGGAGTTTGACTTTTGTGTAGCTGACTCCGGATTGGTATTTTGATGATTTCAATAGCTTCGTATGGTGATTTTAGACATATGTATGCCCGAATTTAGATTTGGAGGCCCATATGTTGATTTGGTGCTTTTTGGTTTGGATAGTTGAAGGATTGGAAGGTAGATAGGTTTGACCGTGAGCTGACTTTGTTGATATCAAGCTCAGATTCTAATTCCAAAAGTTCGTATAGGTTTGTTGTGTCATTTGGGACTTGCATGCAAAATTCAAGATCATTTCGGGTTGGTTTGATGTGTTTCGGTCGGAGTTGTAGAAGTTGAAAATTCATTAGTTCATTAGGCTTGAATTGAGGTACGATTCATAGTATTGATGTTGTTTGGTAGGATTTGAGGCATTGAGTAGGTACGCAATATGTTTTGGGATCGGTTGGTGTGCTTGGACGGGGTCCCGGGACCCTAGGTGTGTTCCAGATGAGTTTCGGGCCATTTCACCCAAGTTAGGAGTTGCTGGTTTTCCAGTGCTCCAATTTTTCTTTGCGATAGCGAAGACGAAGCACTCCCGTAGTGATTATTGGAAATGAGCGATTTTAATCATTGCGGACGCAACATTGGATACACGTTTTTGAAGGTTCAGTAGGTTGTTGTCTGCGTTCGGGTCTTTTGTTCTGCGTTCACGTAAGGAAGCTGAGGGCTGGTGGAATTGCTAATGGCGGCGTTCGCGTTGTGTTGGACGCGTTCGCGAAGGTTGGCGTCAATGTGTAGCTTATTTTCTCAGGGTAGTGAACTCGTGCTTCGCGATCGCGAAGCTTGTTCCGCGATCGCGAAAAGGAACCGTGGGCAGACTTATAAGTACTCTATTTCGAGGGATTTGTCATTTTATCACTTTCTGAGATAGAAAGCTCGATTTTGGGCGATTTTTGAGGAAACTTTTACGATTTTGATTGGGGTAAGTATTCTTGACCCGGATTTGGTTATATTTCATGATATCATGTTTATTTTTATCATTTTAATTAGTGATTTGAATTGGAAAAATTGAGAATTTTTGTGCAATGTTTCTAAAACATAAAATGATGCTTTGAGGGCCTATTTGAGGTTGGAATTAGATGATTTTTGTATGGTTGGTATCGTATCAGAATGGGTGTTCGGTTGTGTTGGTTTTGTCGCCTTCTGAGGTACGATCCCGGCTTGACTTTTTGGTTGACCTTTTGGTTTTCATTAATGATTGAAGTTTTATTATCCGGAATTATTTTCTATGGCTTTTATTTATGATATTACGTCATTTTTAGCAAGATTCGAACCATTCGGAGGTTGTTTCAGACGGGAAGAGCTTTTTAGGGTATTGATTTAGCTTCTTTGAGGTAAGTATCTTGTCTAACTTTGTGTTGGGGAACTACCACTTAGGATTTACGATGATTGTATTATTTGAAATATGTGAAAGACGTGTAAGGTGAAGAGTGCGTACTCGGGCCTATATGTGGTATATGACCGGTTAGACTCCTAGGCTTCTTTCATGCATTAATCGCATTTCTCATAGCATGTTACATCCTCCATGTTAAGTTTATTCTTACATGCTTCGTTTGAAGTTCATAGCACACGTTCTATCTATTATTTGTCACTTTACTCTTATATGCTTATTTGAAATTGTTACCTCTTTTATTGTTGAATAATTCTAATTTGAACTTGCTATTACATGATATCCCTTTGTTGTTGAGTTATTCTCATGCGTTTAGATATCGTTGCTATTTCATGCCATATCTTTCATTGTTTTAGGTTATACACTAGAATGTTAAGTTACTATTTCATGGAAATACCTTCATTGTTGAGTTTATTCTTAAGAAATTAATTGAAGTTTAAGTTATTGAGAGACATTAACCTATTTTACTTGAAGTTGTTGTTTAATGGAGTATCTTTCATTGTTGAGTTATTTTCCCGTTTCATTTTGTTGCTATTGAGATTTTTGTACACATTGTGGTTGAGCTGTGGGTGTGTTGTGGTGATATTGGTATTGTTTTTTTGGAAAGGTTGTGGCCTATGGGCACTTGTGATACGAGTTGATATGTCATGTTGTTGTGTTGTTAGCACATGTGTATTTGTTGTGTGTATTGCACGTTGGTATCCGGAGTACAAGGGTGGCATCTCACTTTTGTTGATTGCGCGGAGTGATACGAGTAGCTATTGATATATGTTCTAGGTGGAGTGATACATGTGACTATTGATATATTATCTGGGCAGAGTGATATGTGTGGCTATTGTGTTACTGTCTGGGCAGAGTGATACGGGTGACTATTGTATTAAAATGTCTTGGCGGAGCGATACAAGTGGCTATTATGATATTGACAATACAGAGTGATAAGGGTGGCTATGTCAGGGATGATATGTGACGACCTAGGGGCATAATATTGATGATATTCGTGTGATGGTGTGATTTTCCTTGTGTATGTCATTCACCTTACGTGACTTTTTGTGTTGTTTCCAATTAGCTACTCGATGTATTTGATCTTACTCGTTGACTTGGACTGTAACAACACACTCGCACAAGCATACACCATAGCATGCCATTTACACCAGTTCATGAGTATGAAACTTGACATTCATTTATCATGCACTTGTATTCTTGTATTATCTGCTTCCATTGTGATATTGAGCATGTGACCACGTTGGGCGGATTGTGATATTGAGTCTGTGACCCCGCCGGGCGGATTGTGATATTGAGCCTATGACCACGCCCGACAGATTGTGATAGTGAGCCTATCACTATGCCGGGCGAAGTGAAATATTGGCACGTGAGTTGTCTGTGCGATTGTGATTAATAATGTGTGCAAGAGGTGCCATGAGTATATGACTTTTGATTCGGGACATGTGACTTGTGATTTTGAGATGAGGCATATTAGAGTAATTTTTTTGTGAAACTTGTGCTAGAACGACTTGATTATTTGGTTGTCATTTGTTTATCGTATTTGGTTTCACTGATACTTCAACGATTTTCTGACTACTTTACTATTTTATTACATGTTTATCCCTTGTTGCCATTTACTGATTCTTGCTTCTATTATTAGTTTTTATTCTTAAATATTGCACAGGTTATTATGACTAGCAGGTTGAACTATAGACCACGATATGCGCAGTGATTCGACTAGCTTGGTAGCTGCTCAGGCTCAGAGGCAGAATAACAGTGCTGTTGATAAACTGGTTAACGCGAGAGTTCATGATTTTATTAATCTAGACCCTCCAGTATCTATTGGATCAGTCCCCAAGGAGGACCTGCAGAATTTTATTGGTCAAGTTCATCGTACGGTGCGGGTTATGCACGCTAGTGATACTGAGGCAGTAGAGTTGGCTTCATATCGGTTGCAAAATTTAGCGGTTTTCTGGTATGATAGTTGGGAGAGATCCAGGGGTCCGAACGCTTTTGCAACTGTGTGGAAGGAATTTTTTGAGGCCTTTCTTTGTCACTACTTGCAAGTTGAGATACGACGAGTTAGAGCTGATAAGTTCTTGAACATTCGAAAAGGTAATATGAGTATGCGAGAGCATAGTATGCAGTTTGATTCTTTAGCAAGGTATGCTCCCCATAAGGTGGCCGAGATGAGCGATAATGTGCACCTGCTCGTGAACAGCTTGGGACAACGCCTGATAAATGAGCGCACGACAGCTTCCTTGGTAGAGGGCATGGATATTTCCTGTATTTAGGCTTATTCCCAGATGCTAGAGGATCGTAAGCGCCAACAAAGGGCAGATAGGGAGCAGGTTAGGGGCCAGCATAAGAAGGTGAGATTTACAGGGTATTCTGATGACTTTAGAGGTAGTATCAGGCCCCAGTCTTCGAGGAGTTCAACGCCACCTGTAGTTAGTGCTCATCCACAATTTCAGAGGCCTTTGTATGATCGATTTACCTATTCTGGTTCAGGTTAGAGTTCGCAGGCATCAGGCTCACAATATCAAAAGGATACTAGTCAGATGAGACCCCCAACACCTCGTTGTGATCGGTGCGGTAAGGCCCACTTTGGACTGTGCCATCGAGATTCCGATGCGTGCTATTATTGGGTACAACCTAGCGATATGATGCGAGATTGTCCTAATAAAAGAGGTGGTGGTATGGCTCAGGTGACTGGATCTGTGTCTGGTTCTTCCTCGTTAGTTCGATCTCCAACACGGGGGTTTTAGCAGTCGACAGGTCGTGGTAGAGGTAGAGGTGCAATGCCGGGTTCGAGTGGTGCTCAAAATCGAACATATGCCCTAGTAGGTTGACAGGATCCCGAGTCGTCTCCGAATTTTGTTACAGGTATATTGTCTATGTTATCTTATGATGTATATGCGCTAATTGATCCGGGATCTACATTATCATCTGTTACACCGCCCATAAGTTTGGCGTTGAACTTGAATTGATAAGTTAACCACTTGCGGTATCTACTCTGATAGGAGATTCTATGATTGCTAGAATGGTATATAAAGGTTACACAATGATGATATGTAGTCGTCAAACCTTGGCAAATTTATTTGAGTTAGAAATGGTTGATTTTGATGTGATAATGGGAATGGACTGGTTGGCCTCATGCTATGCAAATGGTTATTGTCGTACGAAGATGGTTAGGTTTCAGTTTCCTGGTGAACCCGTCATCGAATGGAAGGGGAACATTGCTATGCCAAAAGGTTGGTTTATTTCCTATCTTAAGGCAAAGAAAATGATCTCAAAAGGTTACATTTATCATCTCGTTCGCGTTAGGGTTGCTGAGGCGAAGCCGCCTACTCTACAATAAATCTCCGTGGTCAATGAATTTCCTGACATTTTCCCAGATGAACTCCCAGACCTTTATCCTCAAAGGGAGATTGAGTTCAGCATTGATGTGTTTCTTGACACTCAACCGTTCTCTATACCTACATACAGGATGGCTCCGGCAGAGTTTTGAGAGTTGAAGGCGCAGTTGAAGGACTTGCTGGATAAGGGCTTCATTAGGCCTAGCACTTCACCTTGGGGGGCGCTAGTCTTGTTTGTGCGGAATAAAGATGGGTCATTAAGGATGTGTACTGATTATCGATAGTTGAATAAGTTTACTATAAAGAACAAGTATCCATTTCCAAGGATTGACGACCTCTTTGACCAACTCCAGGGTGCCAAGTATTTCTCCAAGATTGACTTATGTTCAGGCTATCATCAGGTGAGGTTTAAGGAGAAGGATATTCCAAAGACGGCCTTCCGGAAAAGATATGGGCACTTTCAGTTCTTGGAGATGTTGTTCGGGCTAACAAATGCCCCAACAGCTTTTGTGGATCCCATGAATAGTGCATTCAGGCCCTATCTTGATGTGTTGGTGGTCATATTCATTGATGACATTCTGGTGTATTCTTGTTCGGAGGTGGAACATGCGGGCCACTAGCGGATAAGTATTACAGACCCTTCAGGAACGTAAGTTACATGCTAAGCTCCCCAAATGTGAATTATGGTTGAATTCAATAACATCCCTTGGCCATTTGCTATCTGATGAGGGTATTAGTGTCGACACTCAGAAGATCGATGCAGTAAATAATTGGCCGAGACCTACAACACCATTAGAAGTCCGTAGCTTCCTAGGGCTAGCAGGATATTATAGGCAGTTTGTAGAAGGGTTTTCCTCTATATCAGCACCATTGACTAAGTTAACACAGAAAGCTACCAAGTTCCAGTGGTCTGACGCTTCTGAATGATGTTTTCAGGAGCTAAAGAATCGATTGACATTTGCGCCAATGCTCACTCTCCTAGAAGGAACAGGAGGTTATGTGGTACTTGTGATGCCTCAGGTATAGGTTTGGGGTGCATATTGATGCAATGTGGGAAGGTGATTGCTTATGCACAGAGATAATTGAATAAACATAAAAAGAATTACCCGACTCATGATTTAGAATTGGCTGCAGTAATATATGCTTTGAAGATATGGCGGCATTACTTATACATCGTCTATGTTGACATCTACACAGATCACAAGAGTTTACAATACATCTTCAAGCAGAAGGAGTTGAGTTGAGGAAGCATAGGTGGCTTGAATTACTGAAAGTCGAGATATTGTAGCATCCCGATAATGTCAATGTTATGGAAGACGTTCTCAGTCGTAAGACAATGGGAAGCTTAGTACACATTAAGGCAGGTAGACAAGGGTTGACTATAGAGCTTCATCAGCTAGCCAGTATGAGAATCAGATTGTTAGACTCTGATGACGGAGGTGTTACTGTACGGAATACATCAGAATCATCTTTGGTAGCTGAGGTAAAAGCATGGCAATATGAAGATACTATTGAGAGAGAGCATTCAACAGTGTAAAATTACGGCTTTTGAGATCGGAGGAGATGGGGCACTGAGATACTAGGGCCAATTATGTGTGCCTAATGTGGCAGGGTTGCGAGAGAAGATTATGATTGAGATTTATCAATCTCGATATTCCATCCATCTCGGCTCGACAAAGATGTATCGTGATGTTAAGGAGCAGTATTGGTGGGATAACATGAAGAAGTCTATTGCAGATTTTGTAGCCAAGTGTCCTAATTGTCAACAAGTAAAGGTCGAGCATCTGAAACCCGGTGGACTGATTCAGAATATAGAGATTACGACCTGGAAATGGGGTGTGATTAATATGGACTTCATTATTGGATTACCTCGCTCTTATCATAAGTTTGACTCCATCCGGGTGATAGTTGATCGACTTACAAAATGTGCCCATTTTTTGCCAGTTAAGACAACTTACACAGCTGATGATTATACGAAGTTGTATATCAAGGAGATTGTTAGGCATCATGGTGTTCCGATATCTATTATATCAGACTGAGGAGCTCAATTCGTGGCTAAGTTTTGGAGGTCTTTTCAGAAGGGTTTAGGCACATAAGTGAATTTGATCACTGCATTCCATCTGCAGACTGACGGGACAGGCTGAACGCACCATTCAGACACTTGAAGATATTCTATGAGCATGTGTTCTACATTTTAAGGGGAATTAGATGACCATATGCCACTTATAGAATTTGCCTACAATAATAGCTACCATTCCAGTATTAAAATGGCTTCGTACGAGGCACCATACGGGAGGAGATGTAGATCACCAGTTGGATGGTTTGAAGTCAGTGAAACAGAATTATATGGGCCAGATTTGATTCATCGATCCATTGAGAAGGTGAAAGTGATACAAGAACGACTGAGGACGGCGCAAAGCAGGCAAAAGTCTTATTCTGATATCCGACGCCGTGATATGGAGTTTGAGATTGGTGATTAGGTTTTCCTGAGGATATGGCCGATAAAGGGTGTTATGAGTTTTGGGAAGAAGGGTAAACTGAGTCCACGGTATGTCGGTCCATACAAAATTCTTCGACGAATTAGACAGGTTGCTTATGAGTTAGAATTGCCACCCGAATTGGAATTTGTCCTCCCGGTATTCCATGTATCTATGTTGAGGAAATGTATTGGAGATCCTTCTCGGGTCGTCCCCATCAAAGATTTACAAGTTACAGAGGATCTATCATATGAAGAAGTGCTAGTGGCTATATCAGATCGACAAGTCTGCAAACTAAGAACAAATGATGTGGCTTCCGCCAAAGTATTGTGGAGGAACAAGAATATGGAAGAAATGACATGGGAAGCAGAAGAGGAGATGAAGTCTAAAGACCCTTACCTGTTCTAGATTGAAGATAACGACGATGCCAGGGGAATGCAGGACGCATTAGAAGGTAAAACAGCTCTATGAGGTAAGCAATATCTTGAGAATACTCTTCCTTAATATAAAGTGGTGATATGTAGATAATGTACATATCCATAATGCTTTGTATAGCCTTGTGAGGCCATACGTTTGGTTTAGCTGCTTGCAAGTTTTGCTAGTGTCCATTTAATAGGGGAAATTCGGCCAAAAATTTCCGTCGGAATCCACGATGAGTATGACTCCCCATAAACCCTTAATTTCAAGGACGAATGTTCCTAAGTGGTGGGGGGGGGGGGAGAGGGTGTTACAAACTATATTCAAGTACGTTAGTTCACGCCGCAAGTTATTCGACGTAAATCCGAGAAGAGATTATCTTTGAGATGATACGAAGTTAATCCTATTGGTCTTAAATGATACAAGGGAGTATATGAGTGGTTAACAAGTACTAGAAGTTAAACAAATCAAGGATGTTATAAGCCATATGTTCGGGTAAAACTAGAGGTGATTAATATTCCCAAGAGGTCGTGTTTTAAGGCATTTGAATCATATAATATCCGTATCATATGTCTTGAAATCAAACAAGTTATGAAACAAAAGTCGACAAAAGTGGTCGCCACATACGTTCATAATTTTACTTAAACTTTAGGTCAAATTTTACTAAGCTTTTCTCCCAATTTACTTGGAATTACGGAGTGATTTACCCACAAAATTGATGATCTTTGAGACTAGTTTCCAACGTGTTAAACCGTTTGTCGATACGATCTCGGTGTAGAGAGATATTCGCGTTTTCATGAGACTGCGCCAAGCAGCTCTATGGGGCCCACATAGGCGGTTTAAGACATATGGTTATATATATATAAGATGCCTCAAATCCATTTTTAAGTCATTCTTTTTTAGTATATTCAGACCTTATAACCCTAAAAACACTTTCTTAAGGTTCTCTCATGATCCAAGACCCAAACAAAAGGGCAACCAACACAAATCAAGTGTCGGGAATCCCGTGGCGCTACTAAATTTCTTGTTCTTCTTCTTGTTGCTGCTTTTTGTGTTGTTCCAGCTCGTGTGGGAGTTTGTTTTAAGTGGTTATGTTCTGTAAATTACTCCCTCAAGTTTTTAATATCTACCCTAGGTGATTTCAAGTCTTCTAAAGTGATTCTAGTGCCGAAAAACCCTAATTGATTGCTAGTTTTGCTTCCTCGTCCTTGTGGCAGCATTGGAGGGATATTTCATGGTCAATTAAGGTCAAATTGGATTTTTTCTTTATTTTTGAAGGCAAGGAACCTCTTACCCTACATGTATTTAAGATTATCCAAGTTACGGCTATGTCGTTGAAGCTAGAACTTGTGAGATATATATCGAAAGTCTTGTTAGTAATATTGTTGGTTGGTGAACAATTTTGGGAGGCTCAATATGATTATTATTGATGTTTTTTGGGCTGTTTGGTGATTGTTTTAACTTGTGGGAAGTCATATAAATAGGGTAGGTTCTGTCCGTTTCATCGTAAAATAGGTTGCGGTCGATACATAATAGTTACGACGCTAAAAAGATAACGATAGTGTCATTTATCTTATTGTAGACTAAGGAGTCATGAAATTCGCATAGCTTGAGGTTGGGAAATATATACAAGGTATGTGAGGCTATCCCTTTCCTTCTTTTGCACGACTTCCATTGTACATAATGTAATGAACGAGCTTCCAAAGATACACTACTCTTAGAAGCTAGCAGTACTTATATTGTTTCCCTTCTTATGAACAATTGATGTTGATGTTTCTTCTCTCATTCTTATGTTATCAAATGTTATTGGTACTTCCCGATTCTTATAAGACTCATGATGAAGAGTTAGTCCTAAAAACGTGTATGGAGGATACCGACCTTACGTCACTCCGAAAGGTTCAGTATGTGATTCCAATGAGTCCAGCATGCCTTATATATATATATATATATCTATTTTACTCTACCGAGCCGCGCTATAGTCGGCCGAGTACGACACCTATTGTGAAACCACTGATCAGTTGGGTTTTACCGAGCTCCACGTGGCCGGGTACGATTCTACTAAGCTATATAATGGCCAGGTATGTTTTTACCGAGCCTATTATGGTCATGTACGATATGATGATGATGATGGACACAGAGGCGTATGTTTTAAAAGTTTATGTATATATATATGTATCATGCATTTCATGTCAATAGCCTCAGAGGTACCCAGATGTTACATGTTGTATATTCTCTATCCCTGTTTACATTACGATTCGTACTTATGCTTTCTTGCCTTACATGCTCAGTACTTTATTCGTACTCACGTCCTTTTTATTTGTGGATGTTGCATGTCGTGCTCCAGGTCCTGATAGACAGGTAGACACAGCTCCACCACCACAGTTGGCCACCCAATCCAGCGGTTATTGGCGCGATCCCTTCTCCGGACTTGCCGTGGTCTTGCTATGCATTTTTGTTATAGACATTATGGGTATGTCGGGGCCCTGTTTCAGTAATGTTGCAGCACTTATGTTCCTTTAGAGGCTCATATACAGGTGTCGACTCATGTATAGTTTGGATTGCCTTGTCAACTAATTTTTGTTGTATAGTCTCTCATGGAAGCCTGTCAGCTCGTACCTTATATATATAGCTTCATGACAGCCTTATCGCCCATATTATATATGTTCATCCCATTATCTGTCATTGTTGGTTGCTTAGGATTCATGTCTGCCATTTTTATTGATCTCGTCGGCCTTTATAGATAATAAGAAAGGTTAGATAAAATGTGCATTGGTGCTCGGCTGGTATGGCCCGGGTGCCAGTCTTGGCCCTCCAGTTTGGGTTATGACATTTGTCTTCCCAAAACAAAGGTACCACCCACGCTATGTCTATAGAGCCTCTAATAGATACAAAAGAGTAGCATGATTGTGTCGGCAACAAGGCTCCGGCTATACCTCAAAATAATATACATAGATGACAAGAGACACAAGACCCCAAAATGAAATGGGGTTCACCAAGTCAGCTGAAGAGAGGGTGTGCTGCTATATCTGATAAATACCGCCTGCTATGGAACCACTTGCATCCATTAAAGATGAAGCGCCCCGGCAAGGGGGATGTTAGTATAAGTATGTAAAACCAAACACCCTCTCAATAGAACGAGTAATAGTAAAAGGATAAGGAACATGAAATCAATAAGAGCCTCAAACAGTATTAAGGCATCAAGTTAAGAGAAATGTAAATTTCAAGTAAGTTTCAATATTTTTAAGTTGGGAGATCTTTAGTATCGATATACCACCGTGCTTTTAGCAAGGAGTGCCTTCTCAGCCCGATGGCTAAGCCATCTCACCCCGAGACATCCAATCACAATACCACCATGTGCGCGGAATGGCGTCAGATCTCAGCGTGATCATCTAAGCTGTCTTACCACAATGCCGTGTGATTGACTAACTCCCTAAATTTTCATTTTTCCAGAGTCTCCCCTTTAATTGGGCCTATCCACCTGTTAGAGAATCCCAAAACCAATCCTAACTGCATAACCATAAAACAACGATGTAAAACAGCATGGAAACAACACCGGCCACAATGCCATAAAAATTACATTACCAAGAAGGAGTATGCTTAACATAAACTGTATAGGGGAAACTTGATTTGTAGAAAGTTAGATTTTAATATCATGGACACAACTACATAGCTATTCAAACAAATGAGGATACTTCTTCTTCATCTCTTCCTCGGCTTCCCAGATGGCCTTTTCGACTTGTTGGTTTTTCCATAACCCTTTCACGGAGGCAATCTATTTGTTTCTCATCTTTTGGACTTGCCTATCAAGAATGGAAACTGGAATCTCCTCATAATTCAATTCATCATTAATCTCTATAGTCTGAACTAGAACAATAAGCGACGAATCTCCATCCACCTTCTTCAACATGGATACATGAAACACAAGGTGCACTAAAGACATCTCTAGAGGCAGTTCAAGCCTGTAAGCCACCTGACCAATCCTCTTAATAATTTTGTATGGTCAGACATACCTCCGACTCAATTTCCCTTCATACCAAACTGCATTATACCCTTCATGGGGGAAACCTTCAAGAATGCCCAATCATCCTCTCGGAGCTCCAAATCCCTATGACGTACGTTCGAATAGGACTTATGACGACTCTGGGCAGTTTTCAACCGTTCCTTGATGATCTTAACCTTTTCCATAGCTTGATGCGCGAGGTGTAGCCCTATCAACTCTGCTTCCCCAATCTCGAACCACCCAATGGTAGATCTACATCTCCTGCCATATAGAGCCTCGAACGGTGGCATTTGAATGCTAGCATGATAATTGTTGTTGTAGGCAAATTCTATTAGTGGGAAATGATCATCCCAGCTACCCTTGATGTCAAGAACACAAGCACACAACATATCTTCAAGCATCTAAATGGTTTGCTCAGCTTGTCCATTGATTTGTAGATGAAAAGCTATACTAAGATTCACTTGGGTAACCAATCCTTGCTGAAATTTCTTCCAAAGTTTAGCTGAGAACTGTGCCCCTCAATCGGAGATAATGGAAACTAGAGTGCCATGCAACCTGACTATTTCCTTGATATACAACTGAGCATACTGTTCCGCCATGTCGGTAGCCTTAACAGGTAAGAAGTGCTCTGATTTCGTGAGTCGATCCACAATCACCCAAATTGAGTCAAACTTTTGAGGAGTGGGAGGTAGTCTTACCACAAAGTCCATATTGAGCATCTCCCATTTCCACATCGAAATTTCAATGTTCTGTGCCAACCCACCGGGCCTTTGATGTTCGGCCTTCACTTGCTGACAATTTGGACATCTTGCCACAAATTTTGATACATTCCTTTTCATATCCTTCCACCAGTAGACTTCCTTAGGATCATGGTACATCATCATAGAGCCTGGGTGCACAGAGTACCTGGAAGTGTGAGCCTCGGTCATAATTCTTTCCCGGCTACGATCTACATTTGGAACACATAATCGCCCTTGGTACCTTATCGTACCATCATCCATGCCAAGAGAAAAAGGCATAGTCTTATGTTTATGAATCCCCCCCTTTAATTGTACCAGCAATGGATCATAGTATTGCTTCTCCTTGACTTCCACAACAAACGATGACTCATCCTTATTTTGCACAAGTACCCCTCCTTCACTAGAGTACGCGAGGTGCACTCTAAAACTAGTCAACCGATGAACCTCCTTGGCCAACAGCCTTTGATATGCATCCAAGTGAGCCAAAGTGCCCATATATTTTCGGCTAAAAGCATCCGCCACAACATTAGCCTTTCCCGGATGATACAGACTATCGATATCGTAGTCCTTGAGTAACTCAAGACATGTTCTCCGCCTCAGATTCAATTATTCTGTTTGAAAATATATTGAAGGATCTTATGATCCATGAATATATCCACATGGACCCCATACAAATAATAATGCCAAATATTCAATGCGAAAACCATTACCTCGAGCTCTAAGTCATGTGTTGGATAGTTCTTCTCATGATTCTTGAGTTTCCTAGAAGCATAAGTGATCACCTTTCCCTGTTGCATCAGTACGCACCCTAGTATGATTCACAAAACATTACAATATACTACAAACCCATCAGTACCCTCATGTAAAGTCAACACTGGTGTCGCAGTCAATCTTGATTTCAACTCTTGGAAGCTTTTTTCACAAGCATCTGACCATTGGAACTTAACTTCCTTCTATGTCAATTTAGTCAACAGAGAGGCAAGAGTAGAGAACCCCTCCATAAACTTTTTCTAGTACCCAACTAAGCCAAAAAACCAGCGAATCTCTATTGGAGTTGTAGGTCTCAGCCAATTTTTCATAGCTGTGATCTTCTGCAGATCAACCTTAATTCCTTCTCTGGAGACGACATGACCCAAGAATGTGATAGATTTAAGCCAAAATTGAGACTTCAAAAACTTCGCATACAACTTGTGCTGATATAGAGTCTGTAGAATTTCCCTGAGAAGATCGGCATGGTCCTCTCAACTTCGTGAATATACAAGAATATCTTCAAAGAACACTATTACAAAGGATTCAAGAAAAGGCTTTAAGACTCGATTCATAAGATCCATGAAAGCTGCCGGGGCATTTGATAGCCCAAAGGACATTACTGAAATTCGAAGTGCCCATATCGGGTCGTGTTTTAGGAATATCCTGCTCCATGATCTTCAATTGGTGACACCCAGATCTTAAATTTTTTTTGTAGAAGTACTCTCAAACAAGTCATCTATCCTTGGCAGCAGATACTTATTCTTGATCATGGCTTTGTTGAGCTGCCGATAATCAATACACAATCTCAGTGACCCTTCTTTCTTCCTTACAAAGAGGATCAGTGCGCCCCAAGGCGGCACACTCGGCAGGATGAAACCCTTTTCTAACAAATCCTTCAATTTTTCCTTTATCTCCTTTAGTTCTGTTGGTGCCATTTTATATGGTGGAATAGATGTCGACGCCCCCTTTTTCCTCGCGGAATCAGGTTCACGACATTTGGGCAGACAACTCTTTTCCCACTTTGGGAATTGGGTTTTTTGAGAGCTTGGAGAGTCGCCACCTAATGATTATAGTGCATTAGGACATTTTTAGAAGAATTAAAGATGCAGACCAGAGTGTTTGGTAAGGGCTTGAAGTTATCTCGAGGGGAAGGTGTTAGGCACCCCTCAAGATCCACTAGTGTGGTTCCCGGCCATGCTACCATTGTGACTTTAGATGTAAAAAATAAACAAGTACAAGAAGCACAAAAGGTTAAAAGAAGTGCTGAATTTTAAAGGAGCAATTTTGTAAATTAACGTGCAAGTGGAGAAAAAGGTCAAGTACTTAGTGCAAATAATCCGAAAAGATCATGCGAGAAGCAGGAATTGAAAATGCAATAGCTTTAAAGATTCAGAAAATTTTATTAAACTAATAAAGAAGGAGAAAGGGGTCCTAGGTTTATACATTACATGGATCATTCGCACAACACTGGTACTCAATTGTACGCGGAGTGTTAACGTGTAATCATCATCTCCATGTCTACCCTTCCCACCCTGTTAAGGTATTAAAGCGCGGAACGGTATCGTTTACTTATCGCATGCTACTACCCGTCCCAATCCTATTAGTCCCGGGGTATTAGGACTTCTAATCCTAAAGGGGAAGAAAGGGATGGGGGCCTTTGTGGAGTTTAAAGGATAAAATTCTAGCTCGACATTCAAAACAAGTATCAAGTAAAAGGGGAGGACAAGCAAGCATACAAGGCTCAAATTAACCCCAGAAGTCAAACAATCATTTAGCTTAGCATGCCTTGACAAATACTGATTTGGTCTTAGATTAAATTAAGCAGCGAGCGGACTGGTTCAACACATGTATTTAAACAGAGAGTCTGCATTAGGCAACTCGGATACAGTGGTCAGGGACTGACCCAATTCATTAATTAGCCAACCCTTGTTTATGAGTTGAAATAAAAAACCTAGGCGTAGGATATATTAATTTCAGGAAAAAGATGCAAAGAGCACCGGTAGTTTCAGAAAAGATGCAAGTTGATTTTAGAAAAAAGAATTATCAGTTTAAACAAAGAGAAAAGATGCAAACTGATTTTTAGAAAAGAGTTACCAGTTGTTTCAGAAAAGATGTAGACTGATTAAAAGGTTTACGAGTTTCAGGGGAGTGCAGATTGGCTATAGGAAAAAGGTTTACCAATTTTAGCGGGCTTCAGAAGTAGAAAATTACCAGTTTTAATAAAGACACTAGTTCCAGCAATCGATACAAAATTATTACAACCCAATGAATCAAACTGAAAATTAAAGGATACATCAAATGCTAACAGCTAGATCCGAGTAGCCTAATTCAACCTTAATGTCTAATAACATGCAATTGAGCCACTTCCGGGATCCAGATTTCCAAAGCCTTCTCTTTATCCAAGGTGCTTCAATGTTCCAAGGAATCATAGGGATTCCAGGCATTGCTACACCCAGGATACTACCGGAATTAGAATAGTGCAGTGTGGAAGAGCCGGCTCTCATGCATCTAAGTTCAGAGGGAGCTCGGGGTCCCAAAGCATGGCTTGCAAGAGAGGGGCAGAACTTATAGCTAAGAGTAAGTGCAAAGTGAAAGGGAATTGGGGGGGCCATGACAGGTGGTGGTCATACCTAGCTACAAAGTAGGCTGGCACACCCCTGACCACCTGCTTGGTCAAACACATTAAGAGCAGACCCTTGAGGGTCAGACCAGAGTATGGACAGTGATTTGGGCACTGCCTGACCCAAGTCTAAAGCTCAACAACACATAAAGGGGGAAAGGGAATGGGAACTGATTGAGTTTGGAATTCAAAGAATCCAATCCAGAATCATGGACAACAATATTAGAGTATTGTCATGCCCCGAACCATAACTTACCTATAAAGGGGTATGAGGGTTTGGGATTCATAAAGTATCAAATTCATGACAAACAACTGACAGGATGCATACATAATTTAAATACTGAATTTCAATGGAAAGGGGGGGGGGGAACATGTTACAATATGCTAGAAACAAATGTCAACTAAAAGAATTGGACAGAAGTGGGCAGAAGTAAACACATTGTGGTGGAGACATGTAAACTAACTGAGACATACCAGTAGAGAAGCAAAAGAGCACAGGAGAAAGTAGAGTAAACAAAGTCCACAGCAGCACAAGTAAAAGAGAAAGAGTTTTTAAGTGAGAGTGACCTGTGGACACCGATTGCATTCTGTGTTTGTTTGTTCAAAGAAAAGGGAGGAGATATTTATAGCTTTGAAAATGTGTAGAGAAATAAGGTAACAAGTACAAATCTAACACAAATATGGCATGGTCACAAATCAAAATCAATTAGTATAAGACTCCCCTTTAATCAGGGAATTCTTATTCAAACGGATACTAACCGTATCCAAATAAGGAAAGGAGAACCAGCCTTGCAAGCAGAATGGCTGTTTCCATAAAATAAACAGTAAAGTCATACAATAGGCAATTAAGTCTAAGTGCAGGATTTGAAATTATTTTTGGAAAGACTCAGTGGGGCCAATCAAAGGAAAAGGAATCAATTAGACTTTTACAGGCTAGTAAAATTAGGATCTCAAGGAAGGAAAAGTTTTTTGAAATCAATTTCGTGTTAAATAAATCACAGGAGGTACTCAGTATATAATGCATGCACAAATACCAGACATGTGAGGCTAAGTTATGGCAAAAGAAACATCATGCAGCAATAGCATAGAGCAGACATTCAAAGCATTTTAGTTAGGCTTCAAGGTGTAATAGAGAGAGAAGGAGTCGAAAACATGCATAGAGTCGAGTGAGAATCACAAGCGTAGAACATATAGAGAAAAGAAATGTTGAAACAAGGCATCGAGTTGAATAATTTCAAACATACAAGCATGCATCACAAGACTTTGAATAGCCTCCCAAAGAGACTAGGGTTTTCAAATCAGTTGAGTTTAGAGACGACAAACAGGTGAAACAACAAGCAATTTCAGAGTCCCAAGTGAAACCCTTAAAAATTAGGGTTTTCAGTAAACCAGACAGATAGGCTCATGAACTCGAATAAATTCCCAAAATTAGGATTTTTAACATCAAATAAACCTAGAGATGATCAGCGTATGAATCGAATGAAATCTTAACAAACAGACTCAAACAATCACAAAATTAGGGTTTTCAACATGCTTACTCAGATAAGGAAAACAAACAAACAAAGTCAGAAACATGCCAAGAATAAGAGGGGAACTTCAAAATAACTTAACCTAAAACCATAGTTAAAAGAACAAAGAGTTTTGAAAGCAAAAAATTGGGGAAACTTTGAGAAACATGCTCAGAACGTTCAAACACATATAGATCTGGACCAGATCTAAGAAATAAATAGAAGGAACCTTAGAGCTAGGGTTTCATAAGAAACCCAGGCGATGAGAAAGGCTTTGGAAACTCCAGATCTAGGCAGGATAGTCGAAGATCGAGCTCGAATGGCCATGGATGGACGGACAGAGGTTTAAGGCGACCGGAGAACAGCCATCGAGCAACGGCTTGGTTGAGACCCCTTCAAGATCTGGTCATAGGAACTCAGAGATTAGCGCATAGAAGCCATGGGAGGCCGGTATAGGCCTCCGATGAGTCTGGGGAAGCCATGGATTAGGGTTTCGGTGAGAGGCGGCGGCTAGAGTTTGAGGTGAGTTGAGAGAGAGTTGAGAAAAAAGGAGGATTCAGAGGCGGCGTATTGTGAGGAATGGGGTAGGGTTTGGGGTCGTTTGAAATTACAAAAAGGAAAGGGGAGGTCTGGGCCGTTGATCAAAAATGATCAACGGCTCAGATTAAAAGAAAGCGGGCGGGTTTGATTTAATGGGTACTGGGTCGGGTTGATTAGGTAATTGGGCTGGGGTGATTTGGGCTCAAATTGGGGCTGAATTGGGTTATCAATTGGGCTATAATTGAAATGCATTGGGGCTAAATCGTAAATAGCCAATTTTCCCTTTTTAATTTTTTATAAAATAGTAACACAATTTTAAAAATAAATTAAGAGTACTGGGTAAATAAATATTGTATAAAATATTAATTTAAAAATGCTGGGATTAATTTTATAATTATAAAATGCTAAAAATTACAAGATAGGCTATGATTGCAATTATATGCAATTTAGCTTTAAAAATGCCAAATGAATTTGTAAAAAATATGCAAAAATTACCTTACTTATATTTTGGTGTAAACATGAGAATGAAATAAGTTACTCACCAAAAATGATAATTTGGGAATAATTTTGGATTTTTGTGGTATTAAAATAGGCAATAAATTGGTTTAAAAATCATGAAAAATACCAAAACTCATGGGTGTGCTTATATATGCACACATATGCTATTTTAGAAGTATTTTGGGTACAAAAATACATAGGGAAAAATTGAGTATCAACACTGCTAACATGACTTCATCACTGGTTCTAATTGGTCGACTATTTCCACTTAGAATGTATAATCCACTATCTTCTCTACCAATCGCTCTCACTTACCCATTGAAGAGATCCTGAAAAAAAAAACAAAAATTAGGAAAAAAGGCTACTGAGCACTTTAGTTCTTTGGTGACCTTAGAGACTGCTACTAAATTGTACTTGAATTGTGGAATATGAAACACATTTGTTACTGTGATTCTATTAGTGATATTACTAGGACTAGTGTGAGCCACCTAAGTTATATCTCCTTTAGGTAGGAAAACTTTCTTTGGATAGTCTGGTTGCATAATGGAGGCTTTATTTAACAGACCTAAGTCAGCTACCATATGATTGGTAGCACCAGTGTCGATTATCCACTCTTGTAGACTAGTAGAAGCTAAACAAGCAGTGCTAATACCTGCTGCATTAGTTGTAGAAGCAGTCTCAGAACCATTAACACCTGAAGCTTTATTCAATATATGTAGGATTTATTCATACTGTTCTTTTGAAAAAGTGCAGCTTGTTATTGGAGGCAACCCTTGTACATTCAACTGATAGTAGGTCCTTATCCCATATTTTAATTGAGCTTTCCTTTGTCTGAATTTGTATAGATTAGCATCTGATTAAATAAATTTCCTGATGCTTGAAATTTGTTTGCCTGGGAGTTGATATTAGTTGAATCATTGTAACTTGTATTCCTGATCTGTGTATGTTTTTCAGTCATCACATTGTAGATTCCATTTCCAACTCCCGCTTTCTTTCTATTCTTGAATTCATGGGGATACCACATAATTTTATAGCAATTTTCTTTGTTATGCCCCTTCATTTTGCAGAAATCACATTGGATATTATAGTTCTTCTTGAACTTCTGATACTGTCCATATCCAGTTCTGGTATACATAGACTCATCATAATGATTTGCAGACATGGCTGGATTTGCACCCAATAGTCATGAGGCAGCAGCAACAGACTTTTGGCTTTCATCATTGATGATTAAGGCACAGGCTTGATTAACAGTTGGTGTATCAAGATCTGACTCCTAGCTTGGCTGTACGAATCATTCAACCCCATCAAGAATTAAAATAATTTTAGTTTCTGTAAATGCACTTCAAAGTCCTTAGACTTTGTACAATCACACACAGGAGCAGGGACTAAGACTTCGAATTCTTCCCACAAATCTTTGAGTTTTGAGAAGTACACAGAAACAGAAGTTGTCCCTTGACTTAGAGTAGCAATTTCTTTATGCAAATAGAATGATCTAGATCCATCTACTTTGTTAAATCGTTCATGCAAGTCATTCCACACTGCCTGGGCACTAGACGCATACGTAATGCCACCAAGAAGGACACTCGCAACAGAATTCATAATCCAAGATAACACAATAGCATTAACCCTTTCCTAGTGATTCCAAATACATTATGAGAATTTTTCTTTAGAACACAACCCATCAACTAACCCCAATTTGTTCCTACCCAGAAGTGCTACCCTTATAGGATGATGCCAAATAGAGTAATTTTCGATACATGTCAATTGAAACGAGATAATATGAATTCCACTCACATCTACTGGTGAAAGAAACAATAGATGATTGTAGTCAGTTCCTGAGGCTTGGTTAAAATTGAATCCTTTGGGTTGTATCCGCTGCATGTGATGGTTGACTCGCATTTGGGGGTGTCAAATCCTCAATCGCCATTGATGACAAAGAATTTCAAGAACACACTTGCAGCAAACAACAGAGAAGAACTAATTTTTGCCGAAGAACGAAAATCGAACATCGAACTAAGATTTCTTGCTCGACTGCTCTGATACCATGAAATTGTTAATTCAATTACAGATAAATGCAGTAGACTTGACATAGATAGAAGAAAGAAGAAGACATAGAGGCTAATAGTGTGTCAGGCTAATAGCGTGGAAAGAATATTTGAAGAAGAAAAGCAATAAATTGCACAAGACAAGACAAGATTTTCGTGGTTCTACAATTTTTGCCAACTCCACGGCTACACAAAGAATAGCTCTTTATTAATTGAATAGAGAAAGAAGAAGTTGAGGGATGATCTGCAAATAAAAATGCAGGCATATGAATGCTCTGCCGACGTAAGCGCTTACATCATAAGAATGCCGATGTAAGCACCTACATCATAAGATTGTCGACGTAAGCACTTGCATCATATTTTTATCTCTTTTTGAATTTTCTTTCTTTTGTTTTGTCTATTTTTCTTTCCTTCACATACAATAACAAGTTTGCTCCTATCAATTATCTCATGTGATTTCACAAATCCTTAACATTATTACAAACTGCAAGAGTGGCTTTTATTATCTGCAAACATAGGTACGTAGCATCAATTAAGATGAAGAAATACAATGATCATTAATCAGCAGAAGTAGCAAAAGCAGGCAAAAGTAAAAGGTATAAATGTGCCGTCCGGAAGACAATCTCCATGAATAACATGCTCCCAATTTATGCATTTGTCGTTACACTTAATCGAAATAATGCATTCTCCCATCCATGTTGTGCTGCACTTTTCACAACCATATGCTTCTGTCATTTGTATCTCTGCATAGAATTGAAGGTAAAAGCTCAAACTAAATTGACTATTCGTTTTTTTTTGGAGTCAAATATATATTTACTGGTAATTCCATATATTTATATATTTTTATTATCCAAACCAATTATGATAACATACTGATGTTTGAAATTTCAATATTGATAGAGAAATGAGAAAAAAATGTTAATTTGATTAAAGGTAAGTAGTTTTCTTACTTATTTTCTGGTCTTTGGTTAGGTAGCAGAAAATACTTTTCGAAAAATATATAATTTAGGCAAACACTAACGGACATACAATCAGCAAGGGAGTGGAGGGTGCTAGGTCAATGTCTAGGGGCCGAAGTGGCGATAGCGAGGGTAGAGGTGAGGGTGGGGGATATGGGGTAGTAGGGTTTTGAGGGCTGTAGGGTTTTGGGGGTCCGGGTGGCAGGGGGTGGGTAGGGCTAGGGGTTGGGGGTTGAGGGTTGGGGTGGGGTGGTGGAGGGTGAAGGGTGGAGGTAGGATATATGATGGGAAAGGTTGAAAAAGAGTTTTGGAAAATATGTTTTCTCCTTTTTGGGAAGTCATTTTTCTCCAACCGAACGAAAATGAAATTGTGAGGAAACTATTTCCAAGATATTTAAGCCAACTAAAGATGAAAAAATAAAAAAAATATTCTTCAAAAAATATTTTCATTCATACCAAACACAGTCTAAAGCTAAATAACGTCAAACAGATAGTGTTACGTGGGAGTTACAGATTGTTGGCCACTCACTTGTTGATACAATGAGGAAGCAAAAGAGAACAGCAAGAAAGGCAACGGAGTGAACTTGAGACTTAGCCATATTTCTGAATTATGTTTCTTGATTTTAATCTGTGACTGAGTGAGGATTTAACTTTCACATTTTATAGTGAAAGCGAGAGAGGGAAAAGAGTCGTTGTGGGGATAAGAAATCACCAGGTAACAATGTCTTGTGAAACATACAAGAAGATGCATTGATTTAGAATTCTACACCTTCGGAAATAGAGCAAGGAATTGTGCTCTTATTTTAGTGTCGTATAGTAGAATTTGGATGACACTATTTGTTTTTTCTTGCTAAAACACATCGAAAAGGTCAATATGTTGTTAAATTAATCTTATAGAGATTTAGACCTCGAATTGAGGTCGAATCTCGAAATAAATCACATATTTGAACTTCGATCAGAGATGAATGAGTAATCTGGATTTGGTCTTAATTTCAGATTTCGACCATGGGAACCAGGGTTAACTTATTGCTGACTTTTCCAAATATGTTAAAAATCGAATCTTTTTTATATTATTGAGGCAGTTTCTAAAGTTTGTTTTGACTTATTTGAGTAATATTTGCTAGATTCGGATTGTTTGGAGGCTTGTTCTAAAGGGAAAGCTATGTTGGATTGTTGATTTTGTTCCGAAAAGAGGTAAGTATTGTGGTTAACCTTGATGTGAGGGAAGTAAGACATGATTGGTCTATTTTCTACGTGATCTATGTGTGGGAACGGTGTATATGCAAGGTGACAAGTGTATATGTGTTATCATGGGTTTAAGCATATATGGTGGTGTACTAGTTTATTTCATGCATTTGATTATACCATATATTTACTTATTTCATGTTTTTACTTATTATGTACTCTATTGGTACATGCTTTTACTTGATATGTATGCTTTCACTGCTACATGTCTTTGTTTGTCATATGCTTCTACTTGTTTATGCCTTTATTCATCGTATGTCTTTACTTGTTACATGCTATTACATGTCATTGGATACCCTTACTTGCTTCATGTTTTACCTGCTTCATGCATTTACTTGCCTTATTGCCTTCTCTTGTTTCTTGTCTTACTCTACTATTCTATGTCGAATTGTGTGACTTTTAGATTGTCCTCGTATTTACGACTTGTTGAATCTTTGTTGACATATATATGGTGAGACTAGTTCTTGAATATCGAATTGTCTATTACTCTTTGTTCGTGTTCGTATTTCCTTGGTGAATTATAAGTTTTAGTTCTCTTTTATGTTATATTGCGAGTTTCACCATACTTGGTTGTTTATTGGGTGGATTTATACGAATTAAAATATCGAGATCGGGTTGCATGCCGCAATGGTACTTATTATTGATATTAGGATTGGGTTTCATGCCGCAACGGTACTTGTAATTGATACTAGGATCAGGCTGCATGCCGCAAAGGTACTTAAAATTGATATTGGGATCGGGTTGCGTGCCACGATGGTAATGATTATCGCTGATATTGATATTGGGATCGACACATCGCAATGCATAAGAAGTCTTGTAGTCATTCTTGGTTGTTGTTTTTCATTATAGTGTTACGTTATAAGGTTGTGTCATGACCCCGATTTTTGGATTTTGGGTCCTGACACTAGGGGACTTCTAGGTGATACTGGATCTAGATGTTCAGGTAAAACACAAAACTCTATAGTCTGTTGCATGCCGTTTGCGGTCAGCAAAATTCTTCATCTGCAATGCCACTTGCGGTCCAGAAAATTCTTTATCTGCTTAGCTGCCTTGTCCAAGTAGGACTTAAAGTGTCATTCTACTCCTCCCATCCCTTGGCTATATGATAAGACCCCAAGCTCTTCCCCACATAACTATTTATGACTTATTTTAGAGCACAAGTTTTAAAAGCATTTTTTTCTTTGCCCTATCGAATTAAAAATACCACCACATAAATTAAGGCGGGGAGAGTATTATTTTGGAAAATGGTAAGATTTACGCCCCCATTTTTTTACGGTCTACTCTGACTAGCACCTAATATTAAATATTATGAACGCTACATGACATGCCACCTCATCACCCTAACCCTAAACCTTTACCCTCCTCCCACATTCTATGTTATGCCGCTCACACAACTAAAGTTACACGTGCAACTGCTTCACTTTCACCACATATAAATCTACTAGTCTTAGAGTACGCACGTTGCATATGAATCTCATATTAATGAATATAAATTTTAGAAAAATTATGTAGCTATTTTCATAGAAGTGCCTCAACTTTTAAAAAAATTAAATTTTTTTGAGTTCCTAAAAAGTTGATGAATGCTAATCTTTTTTATCTAACTCAATAAAGTTAGATTTTTGCTCTACAAAAGTCCTCACATACTTTACCATGTAGAGTTTCGTCAGGAATAGATTTAGGCTATCACGTCATCCTTTATAAGTATATCTGATCATTATCATGATAAGAAAGATTATACATTTCGAGAAACGCTCTTACTTTATTTAGCTCAATAATAATGGATAATATCAGTCAGCTACATATCCCTAATTTGGTATTTATTTGCGACTACCTATAATAACTACTCGCTAGATTAATTATATTGATGACAGGACAAACTGTTAAACTTTATGGTAACACTTTAATTTTTGTCTCTTTCTCTTGCAAATGATTTACACCTCCAGAAAAAAATAGAGAAGGTCAATTTAACAATCTTTAGATATCTTGAAGCGGAAGACTTCAAATAGTATATAAATTTTTATTGTAGTAGATGAATAAATTCCTATAAGTATGAATTCTTATGAAAATAAACGCACTCGACTTAACTATGTGATTTTATTGGGATTATAAGTTGATAAAGCTCAGAAGTTGGAGGGGAGGTTGATGGCTATGGGAGCCTGGAGGAGTAGCGGGGACACTAGCGAGATGTGGACATCTACAGCGGATTGTATAAGAAAGGCGGCGAGAGAGGTGCTAGGGGTCTCGAAAGGTTACTATGGCGGGCACCAAGGCGGCTGGTGATGGAATGATGTGGTCTAAGGTAAAGTGGAAGCAAAGAAAGCAGCGTATCTTAGGTTAGTGAAGAGCATAGACGAGGAAGAGAGGAGAGTGAACAGAGGAAGATATAAGAAAGCCAGGAAGGAGGCGAAGTTAGCGGTCACGGAGGCTAAGAATGCAGCGTTTGGTCATCTGTACAAGGAGTTAGGGAACAAAGGAGGGGAGAAGAAGCTATTTCGTCTGGCCAAGGCTAGAGAGAGGAAGGTTCATGACTGGACCAAGTGAGGAACATCAAGGATGAGGAAGGCAGAGTTGTTTACCTTGAAAATGGTAACTATAATTGTATTTGATTTTGTGGTTCCAAAAAAATGTGATTTATCTCAATACTAGTTGTTAGGCAAAAGATGCAAAGTGCGAGTAAAGAAAATAGGAAATGCAAACCAATAAGGCTGCGAGACAGGGCCTCAATCTGGCTAGAGCAGGGCCTCGAGGTCTTGGTGGACTGACAGCAGTGACCAATCGACGAAGGATCGATGATAATCAAGGCCTCAAAGACGGCCTTTTGTGGTTAATAATGAGCAATAAATGAAGAACAATAACGAATAATGAATGAACAATGAAAGAATAAGCAATAAATGTAAAGAACAATAGTGTTAGTAAAGAGCAGAGAATGTTGTGTTATATTCAATGTATTGTGTGAAAATAATCTGAGAGAGTTTACAAGATGACAAGGATCCCCTTTATATAGGAGGGGTGAATCCCAATATAGTACATGTCTAATAAATGGCGAATAAATGCTACCAATATAGCTGTATAATGGTTTAGTACGGATTGGTACTATTTTTGCAGACTCTTTCAGTTCTTATCGTGTGCCCTCGGGGTTTTCCCGCCTTTCCATGACGATCATCAACTCGTGTTGCTCCTACATCGACCTTCGATGTGCCCCCTCGAAGAGGGCAATTCGGGGTCCGCCTTCAAGTCCCACTCCGAGCTCCTCGAGGTCAGGCATGGAGTGCCACAGTAGCTTCAAATTCGGACTCTCCAATTTTGGCCGTATACAGATAGTCCCCGCGTTTCTTAGAATGAAATAATAAGAAACGATCTTGAGCTTTTACCTCTCCAATATCCCTACCATGACGTTAGCCACCTGAGATCATTAAATGATGAGGCAGAAAAAGTTGTACACAGGTCTTGTCACCACAGCTCCCGAAAAGCCCACGAACTGCTATTGGCCACCTTTTCAACTCCTCTAATTCACTTAGATGGCTTATAAATACTCCAATTCCCTATTTTTTGAATCTTTGCAACACCTTCAGATCTTCAAACCTTTGTTGATATCTCCTGCCTTCTCCCCTTTTCTGTATTCACTTTTGCTTCAGCTTGCTTTTAAACTTTGTTATAATCATGGCTAGAACCTCTAAGACGGTACCCCGAAAGGGGGAAGCCTCTTCTTCATCACACTCATCCAAGAGCAAAAAGGCAGTGCCTCCCAGCATTGAGGAGTGTGTTCCTGGGTCTTTCGATACATCGTCCGATTTCAAAGTTGACAAACCTCCTTCGACACTGGGCCGGTGCGATCCCATGTCTCGGTATGTTAGTTTAATAACCAACATAGAGAAGGTGAAAATAGATTGCCATTGGGGAAGGGCGGTACATGCTGAGATTCCCTCTTTGGAAGAGGACATAACTACACATAAACCTAGTTTCCTCTGTGTGTACGTATCCTTTTACTCTAGGCCCTGTAGATTCTTCATCTCCATCAATAGACCCAGTGATCCTTGATTTTTGCCGTAAATATCGAGTGACACTTGGTCAAATTCACCCTTCTTTTTGGAGAATCGTTTACTTGATTAGGCATTTTTCGAACGTGATCGAAGGGATGTCTTTCACCCTCGATCATCTGATCAGATTGTATAGCCCTCGCCTCTATCGAGGGGTCTTAATCAAGCTGCGACATTAATCTGCTAGAACATTTTTTCCCAATACTGACGAAGATAGAGACCGGGAATGGATGAGCCGCTTTGTTTGAGTCAGAACCTCGGACCTCGTCCCTGTCGAGAAGATGCCATTCCCTGAGGAGTGGAATATGAGACGTAAGTGCAATTATACCGAGCATGCTTTATCATATGAATGCCCCCTTTTCTTTTTTCAAACTAACTCCCTTCTTTTTTCTTTTTGAATTGGTTCGTTTCTGGTCGCGTAGCCCTCGTGTGGTCTCCCGACGTGGTCGAGGACCTCCAAGGCTAGGTTAGGATTTTAGACTCCACCTCCCCATACGATAAATGAGTTTGGCGCGATTTGGCCAAAACTCGATGGGAGGCTAAAATTCATGGTATGTCCTTATCGCTATCACTTCTAAATTCCTTATATATGGATTTCTTGGCGGTGTTCTTGACATTTTACGCTTGTGCAGGCCTCGGGGAAGCCATTTTAATGAGACAGCCTCCTTCCTGTGAAGAAGAGACCCAGGAACCTGCTGAGGATAGAAAGAGAAAGAAAAAGACGCCGGTGGAGTCCCGGATACCAAAGAGAGCTAAGGCTCGAAAGCCCAGGACCGATGCAACGATCCTAACTTCGGCAGCGACTGAGAGTCTTCGAGCTGAAGATGATGACGGCTTCCCGCTGGTTCATAGAGCAAGACGAGGCATTGACGTTTCGACTGCTGTCGGGTAAAAAACGATCGAGTTAGAGGTGGCCGATTCAGTCCCACCTCGTATTGAAGAGTCCTTCGAGGGGGCTTTGGATGCAGTCCTCGAGCAGATCACTGAACGAGACACAACCTATGCTGACGAACACTTGGTTGGCGCATTCGAAGGGTCCTGCTCTGAGGCCTTTCGAGAGCAAGCAGAAGCCTTGATAGAGGTTGATGTTGTAGGCGGTCTTCAATCGGGCTCGTCGTTTTCCTCAGGACAAATACGGGATGCCAAAAATAGGGAGGCTGCCGATGCGGGGGCATCCTGGGGGAAGAATGATGCGTCTGGAGATTTTTTTGATGGTGTTGAAGAGGATGCTGACCTTGATGCTCCACTTATTCTTGAGGAGGCCGCGAAACTCCAAAAACAGGTGATTCGGGACATAACCCTTACACCTGGAGTTTTGATCTTTGTTTTCCTAACTTCTTTCCTTTGTACTGTAGGTCACAATGATGTATGACCAGGCCTTCTCCAAGTTACGAGCTGAACTGGCTCATTGCGAGGGGGAGTTTAAGGGGCTTGCTTCGGAGTTAAAAGAGCTAAAAACTCTATACACTCGACGGGAAGGGGAACTGAATAACCTTCGAGGAAGTTCGAAGAAAGCGCTCCAGGAGCGGGCCAATTTTATCGAGCAGGTAGTTCGGTACTCGTAATTTTGCCTTGCATTTTCATAACTAGGTGTTTATTACTTTGACTTGTCATTTTGCAGGTTGAGCGAAAGGATTCCTTAGCGGGGCAGCTTCGGGAGGAGATTGCGGCCAGAGATGTTGAGATCCTCGAGTTGAAACGGTGCGTAGGTAACGTGGCCTTGGAAAGGGATACTCTTCGAGAGGAACTGGCCTCGACTCAGGGTTTTCTCCAAAGTGCTAGAGAGGAGGCTCATAAATTCAAGGAGCTCCATGCTGAAGCCGGTGAACTCATGTCCTCGTATCGGAATGATGCTGCTGCAGCGAACGCTCGAGCTAGGAAGACATCCGTCGAGGCCGAGCTCAAGCTGGCTCGTGCCCTTGCACAAGGTCGATTAGAATCTCGAAGGCAAGCCCTTGAAGAAGTGCACGCCAAGGGTTTCGACCTCTCTGCCGAGATTGAAGAAGCGAAGGCCTTGGCAACTTCGACTACCTCGGACGAGGTCTCTTCGAGTAGCTCGGGGACTGGTGAAGATGAAGGCTAGACCACCCCTACTCTTTTTGCTTTTTCCTTTGTATGAGGGCTCCTCGTGGGAGTTTTGTAAATATATTTTTGTAAATGCACCTTGTAGATGCACTTTGTAAATATATTCTTGGAATGCAAAGGGCTTTTCTTATGTCTTCAAAGTTTTGCTTTTGTGTTCATGCCAAAGCCAGGCTTCGACCTCGAACTCAGCTCATTCGAGTTCGGTCTCGGAATGTCAGGGACCCTTGAGGCCGGGTCGTTCCTATTTTGGTTACACACCTCCCGCAAGAAAATTGGTAAGGAGTCGATTTGATTCCTCGATCTCTCGTGCATCGTGCGATGACATCATTCTTGTGATATGACTGTGAATTGACCGAAGTGGCCCCGTCGATACATTTTCCCAAAAGGCCATAAGTGCTTTGCCAGAGTTGACTGGATATCAAAGTTAATGAATAGTCACCGCTCTTTTTATATATATCTGTTTCCCTTTCATTGAAAGCTTTGCCGCTTTGTGCAACTATCTTTCTCTATAGAGTTCCCCTTTTCGCGCCGGTCCTAGTGTTGTTTCAGATCAAAATTTTCGCCTGAATTTCCATCTTCCCTTTATTGTCCTGAAAGAGCCATGGCCACCAAGCCCAAATCCGCTCACCAGAAAGAGGGAAGTCCTGCCTCTGCTTCTCGCCCGGCTGGTAGCACACCGCCAGCGTTTGGCGATCCAACTTCGAACTGTTTCGTCACGATGAGGGATTTTGCGATAGAGAACCTCTCGATGTTCCGGGTCATAGAGAATATGCATAGAGGTTCATTTGCTCAATAGAGGAGAGGCATCTCGAGGCTGTGAGGAGAGACTCTGGATGGGGAGAAGAGGTGAGGCTGCAGATACCCTCCCGGGGAGAGGACGTTACGACCCACGTAGAGGGGTTTCTGACCATATATACGTACCCCTTTACGTTGGGTCCCCTTGACCCACTCGTGCTCGAATTTAGTCGAAGATGTCAGGTTACTTTGGCACAGATCCATCCGTCTTTTTTGCCGAGAAAGCTAAACTCGAGTTTACTCTTAGCCACTTCATCAGGTTGTACCGGCCTTTGCATTATCAAGGTCTAATTACGCTATGACGTCGATCCACCAAGCCTTTTATCACTAGTGATAAAGAGGACAAGGATCGGGGGTGGATAAGTCAGTTCATTCGAGTGAGGACTACCGACATTATTCCTACGGAGTTCCTACCGTTTCTAGAGAAATGGAATTTCAAGCGTAAGTAATATACCAGACTCTATTACTTTAGTTCTTGGTGGGGCCAGGTTTTGTAAGGATGTTTTTTTTGTTTTCCGCAGCGAGCCCGTGGATGCAAACAAGGTCCCCGATCTTGCAGATTGGGCCCATAAATTGGCAGCCTCCTTGACTCACGACGAGCGCAAGTGGCGAGACTTGTCGAAGGGCAAATGGGAGGCTAAGCATCATGGTATGTGCAATCTAGTCCTTCTCTTGAAGGTTACCTCCCTTTATGTGCGCTAATTTCTTTATATGCAGGCATCAATGTGTTTTCCGAGGTGAGACTGTCCCCCTACGAGAAGAAGGAAGGACCCTCAACTTTCGAATCAAAGAAGGATAAGAAGAGAAAAAGATCCTCGAAGGATGAGGATTCTCATAGCAAAGCGGGATCGGTTCAGGGGCTCGAGGAGGGCGTTGTCGCTGACGAAGATTTCATCTATATCGATAGCTCGGATATCAGCGTACCCGGAGAGGACGATTCTGTAGCGGCGGCTCAAACCAGGAGGTCTCCTGATATTGTCGAACCTGCTGGGCCCGATGCCCCTAATCTCGAGGGAGAGGCTCCACAAGAGAGGGGGGCGGAGGTCCTTCATTACCTGATTTTGCAGGTGGTTCTCAGGCAACGGGAAGTACCCTGAGGGAAATGGACTTTATCATTTCCCCGCTCGGACAGGGCGCTTCGGGTTGCTCTACCGGGGCTAATGAGATCGAGCCGGTAGATGCGAAGTCGTCCTTCGAGGAAGCCCAACGGCTCTGCTATATGGTGAGTTTTATTATAACTTTTTAATCTTCATATTTTCTCCTCTTTAACTGAACTTTTCTTTCTCATAAGCCTTTGATAAGCTCAAGTCTGGGCTTATTTGCTGTGAGGCTAAGTTGCGTAGAGATTTGAATGGGGAGAGATCTCTTAGGCTTCTTTGCGATAAGAAGATAGGAGAGCTGATACATCTCTGATCGGAGTTGGACCGAAGCCGAGTTTATGAAGGTAACCTTGAGAAAAAGGTAATTTCTATTTTGAGGGAATACAGGCTTCTTCTTATATTTTCAGAAACTTATGTTTCGGTATCCCAGTTGCAGAAAAAGACAAAGACGCTGGAGCGCCTTCGAGACGAAGTCAACCAAGTCAATTCTGAATGCAACGATTTGAAGGCACAGATAGACGTTCATGTTGCGGCCAAAAGGAACACTTTGGCTAAGGCCTCTGCCCTCGAGATACAGCTTCATAATGCTCGAGAAGGTGACTCGGTCCAGACGAGCAGAATTGCTAAGCTTGAAATAGATCTTTTGAAGCTGAAGGCCGAAGTCGTGGACGCTCGAGCTGAAGCCGATGAGGTTCGAGCAAAGGCCGATTAGAAGGTGGCCATCTATCTGAAAGATGCCGCTGAAGCTCGTGTAAAGTTGAGGGAGGCCTCCGATCGAGAGAGGAGAATCAATGAATATGCCCTGTGCAAATCCCGGAGGGAAACTCTCGAGGAGATTCATAGTAAGGGCTTCGATCTCTCAGGGGTGATAGAGCAGGCCAAGGCGGATGAGTTTGACGCCAAGTTCCTCATTTCCGATGATGAAGACAACGAGGAGGGGGCCGGTGAGGGAGCAGGTTCCGATAGAGCCGATGGTGACATAGTCCCCGAGGGGGAAGAGGCTGAGTCCCCGAGGGTAGACTAGGTTTTTCTTTCTTGTTCCTTGTATAGGGCTCCCTGCGAGAGTGGTGTAAATGTACCTTTGTACCATCATTCATAAATAAAAAAGGAAACCTTTGGTTTTCCCTTTGTATAAATTTCCACTTGCTTGTGTCTTTGTTTATGTTTCGAGTGTCGATACTTGTCGACAATTAGTCCGATATGTTAGACTTTTAAGGTAGGGAACCTTAGGTTGTGCTTTGATAAATAATTGATGATAGTTGACCGTTTAGGGCTTGGTCCTCAAATCAAGTTTTGACTCAGGCTTGCTGACCCTTAGGGTTTTAACCTATTGTCCCTTAGGCTCTTTGGGCTGACTCTTAGGCTCTTATGCATTGGCCCTTAGGCACTTTTTAGGCTGGCTCTTAGGCTCTAACGCATTGTCCCTTAGGAGCTTTTTGGGTTGGCTCTTAGGCTCTTACGCATTGTCTCTTAGGCGCTTTTTAGATTGGGTCGATGCGACCTCTGATGTGGCTCTAGTTTTCCCCATTTAGGCTGAAATTTTAATTATGCCTTGTCATGTTTTTTGTTCGTCCGACTCTTCGGCTCAAATAAGAACCTCGATTATGAATCTATATGCGACGATAATTGAGTACCTCGAAAGGTTTTCATGAAGGCTAATTTTTCGAAGCCTTTTGCTGAAGGCTGATTGTCTCGAAGCCTTGTCATTGTTTGGAGCCGATATGATCAAAGCTCTTTTGCTTATTCCGGGTGTAGCTTGATTAACCGGTTCTTTTCGAAGTATTTAGAGGCCTTTAATTCGGCGGTAGTCAGACGTCTCCGATCCGCGCTAGTTTGGTCGGAGCCTTTAGATATGACCATAGTCGATAGTCCCCATGTGAGATAACCTCGACGTCTATATCGAGGGTATGCCTTTTTAGGGATCTTACAAGTTCGATATAATAGCCTTGGTCTTAATATCGGGGTTATGCCTTTTTAAGGTCTTATAAGTTTTGGCATGCCTTGTTGAGGTTTTACATATTTGGGGTTGCCTCACTGAGGGCTTACAAGCTCGAAGTTACCTGATAGAGGTCTTACGAATTCGAGTTTTTGACGGTTCAACGAGCTGACTGTCGTTGACAGTCCCCGAGTGTACGAGGATTTTTGGCCCTTGAGCCGTTTTTCGTGAACACATTGAATTTCTTCGAGTGTTTTGATAAGCAAAGAGGCTTCCACAATTATTTGATCTATGCGTGCATGTTTTTTGCCTTTGGAGGCCCAATTATTCTATATGGACACGGTTCAGTTGACTGTTTGGTCCAGTACATCATTCTTCTATCAGGGTCCTCCTTGGCATAGTTTGAGTTCTTTGAAAATATGACCTCCGGGGGTGATGCCCCCCCAGTATTTGAGGTTGATCGAAGGCAATCCTTGAATACTTGATGAGTTCTCCTTAGGTAGCATATAGGTGTTGCCTCGTTAAAAACCTCACCGGTAAAACTCGTTCGGGATAAAATCCGGTCTAGGGAAAAAGAGCGCAACACATGCTTTAAAACCCAAGGTCTTCGGACTGGAGGGTGCTTCGATTCCTCTTAATCGGGCACTTGCAAAATATGTTAGTACAAAACATAAATGAAAAGGGAGAGGGTTGTACCTTAATGATGGCGTTCGAGCTTCGACAAATCCCAACTGCTTGTTCTCGGGACGCGGCACGGTCCTTTACTCACTTGTTTGGACGTAGCAGAGAATGTAGGCTGTGGTTGCTAGCTGATTTTTTACTTGCCTTTTGGCCCTTTTGATGTAGAGGGTGTTGATGTTGGTGCCATGTCGTGCACCGCGAACATCTCTTTTGCTGCATGTTGCTCCCCGTATACTGCTTTTACTCCATCCTTGGTTGGAAACTTCATCATTTGATGAAGGATTGAGGGTACTACCCTCATACTGTGTATCCACGGCCTTCCAAGCAAGGCGTTGTATCTCATGTCGCCTTTGATGACGTGAAACTTGGTATCTTGGATTGTTCCGGCTACGTTGACCGGGAGGATGATTTCCCCTTTTATTGTCTCGCTCGCCATGTTGAATCCATTGAGGACTCGAGAGGCGGGTACGATCTGTCGAGCAGTCCGAGCTAAGTCCGAGCTGCTCCACCGCCCTCGACCTGATTATGCTGGCCGAGCTACCTGGATCCACGAGCACACGTTTAATCTGAATTTTATTCAAAAGAAAAGAAATTACTAGTGCGTCATTATGAGGTTGAGACAAGGTCTCGTTGTCCTTTTCACTGAATCTGAGGGCATCCTCTGGTATGTAACTCCGAGTTTGCCTTTCCCTGGTGATGGATATCTTTGTCCGCTTGAAAACGGGCTCTTGTGGGGCGTCGAACCCTCCAATGATCATGTGAATGACGTGTTGTGGTTCTTCTAGTTCGTTTTTCCTATTTGCATCTCTTTCTCGAAAATGGTTCTTAGCCCGGTCTCTGAGAAACTCACGAAGATGCCCTTCGTTGAACAAACGGGCTACCTCCTCCCTAAGCTGCCTGCAATCCTCGGTCCTATGACCGTGAGTGCCGTGATACTTACACATCAAGTTTGGGTTCCTTTGTGAAGGGTCCGATAATATGGGTTTTGGCCACCTGGCATCTTTGATTTTCCCTATGGTTGATACGATGCCCGAGAAAATGATGTTGAAGTTGTACTCAGATAGCCGGGGTGCCTCTACTGGTCCAGTGTGCCTATCGAACCCGGTTTTTCCCATGAGCCACCGAGAATTTTGACCTCGATCTACCCTTTTATCGCCTCGAGGCATATTATGCCTTGGTGCATTTCTTTGATATTCTACATACGACTGGTATCTTTCTTTGTTTAATGTTAGCTCTCTTTCTGTAAACCTTTGTTCCTTTGTAAAGAGCCTGCTGGGATATACTGAGCCCGAGGGGGCTCCAGTTGGTCGTCTTCGACCCTGATCTTTGTTGGTACCTGTTGTGCACATCCGCCCAGGTCGTGGCGGGATATTCGAACAGATTCTGTTTTAATTGCCTTGAAGCTATCGAGTTTCGCTCGTTCAAGCCCTGAGTGAAGGCCTGTACTGGCCAGTCGTCGGAGACTGGTGGTAATTCCATTCGCTCCATTTGAAAGCGAGATACGAATTCCATTAGCATCCTGTTCTCTATCTGTTTGATTTTAATGACATTGGACTTCCTGGTGGAGACCTTGATGGCACCGGTGTGTGCCCTCACAAAAGAATCCGCCAACATGGCAAACGAGTCTATTGAATTTGGGGGTAGGTTATGATACCACATCATAGCCCCCTTTGATAGTGTTTCTCAAAATTTCTTCAACAAGACGGACTCAATTTCGTCTTCCTTCAGGTCGTTCCTTTTTACAGCACAAGTATAGGCTGTAACGTGCTCATTAGGGTCTGTGGTCCCGTTATACTTCAGGACATCGGGCATTCTGAATTTTTTCGGGATGGGCTTCAGAGCTGCACTTGATGGGAATGGCCTCTGCATGAACTTCTTTGAATCTATACCCTTCAGAATCAGGGGTGCCCCTGGGATCTAATCGACCCTCGAGTTATAAGTCTCTACTCTTTTATTGTTATCTTCTATCTTCTTTTCTCCTGATTCGATTCTTTTGGTGAGATCCTCGAGCATCTTCATAATAGCAGGGTCTGTTTCTAACCCGTTGTTGCTCGATCTCTCCGGTACCTGCTCGACTCGAGGAGCCGTTTCCAGTGCCACTGTGCTTAGGGTTTTTTGTTGACTCTGCAGCTGAGCAATAGCCATTTGTTGTGCTTGCAACATTTCAAAAATGACTTAGAGGCTAACTCCTTCTTCCACTCCTCGTGCTTCTTAGCACCAGCCTGGTCTTCCCTACGTCCGTTCCTTACGGGGTCTACGCCTGCTTCCGTGTTTAGAACGTTGTGGGAGCTGATATCAACTGGCTCCATGTTTGGTACTCCCTCAGGGTTTACAGGTGGTACACCCAGCCCTATATCGCTGTTTTCTACAAGTTCTTCACTGTTGTGAAGAGGTGCATTTTGTGTGCTAGACACGATTAACCCTGAAATCAAAGAATCTTTGACAAGAAAAAGTGTGAAGAGTAATATGTGTTATCAGAGAACTAGCACCAAAACAATCACTATTATTCTTAGCCCTACGGTGGGCGCCAAACTGTTAACCTTGAAAATGGTAACTACATGTATTTGATTTTGTGGTTCTAAAAATACGTGATTTATCTCAATACTAGTTGTTAGGCAAAAGATGCGAAGTGTGAGTAAAGAAAATAGGAAATGCAAACCAATAAGGCCGCGAGACAGGGCCTTGAGCTGGCTAGAGCGGGGCCTCGAGGTCTTGGCAGACTGATAGCAGTGACCAATCGACAAAGGATCGATGATAATCAAGGCCTCAAAGACGGCCTTTTGTGGTTAATAATGAGCAATAAATGAAGAACAACAACGAATAATGAATGAACAATGAAAGAATAAGCAATAAATGTAAAGAACAATAGTGATAGTAAAGAGCAGAGAATGTTGTGTTGTATTCAATGTATTGTGTGAAAATTATCTGAGAGAGTTTACAAGATGACAAGGATCCCCTTTATATAGGAGGGCTGAATCCCAACATAGTACATGTCTAATAAATGGAGAATAAATGCTACTAGTAAAACTGTATAATAGTTTAGTAGATTGGTACTATTCTTGCAGACTCTGTTAGTTCTCATCGTGTGCCCTCGGGGTTTTCTCGCCTTTCCATGACGATCATCGACTCGGGTTGCTCCGAGATCGACCTTCGATGTGCCCCCTCAAATAGGGCGATTTGGGGTCCGCCTTCAAGTCCCACTCCGAGCTCCTCGAGGTCAAGCGTGGAGTGCCACAGTAGCTTCAAATTCGAACTCTCTGATTTTGGCCGTATACAAGAGTATTGACGAAAGATGCGCATATTAAGCGAAGATGGCAGGATTACTTCCACCGTCTTAGGAATGAAGAAGGGGACATAGACATTGTGCTAGGGGAAATAGGTCACTCCAGGAGTCACCAAGACTTTAGGTATGGCGTATTAAGGCTGAGGAGGTCGTAGGAGTTATGTGCAAGATGAGTAGGGGCCGAGCGACCGGGCCGGACGAAATTCTGGTGGAATTGTAGAGGTGTGTGGGTAGAGAAGGCTTAGAATGGTTCACTATGCTATTTAATGTTAGCTCCAAGACAAATAGGATGCTAGATGAATGGAGGTGGAGTACGATGATACCGATGTACAAGAACAAAGGTGAGATTCAGAATTGTAACAACTATAGGGACATCAAGTTACTAAGTCATACCATGAAAATTTGGGAGAGGGTGGTGGAAGGAGGGTGAGGAGGGCAGTGTCTACATCCGACAACCAATTCGGATTCATACCGGGTCCGTCCACTACGAAAGCTGCCCACCTTATCAGGAGGTTGGTGGAACAGTACAGGGATAGGAAAAAGGATTTTCACATGGTGCTTATTGACCAAGAGAAAGCCTATGACAAGGTTCCTAGGGAGGTTCTTTGGAGATGCCTGGAGGGGAAAGGTGTGCTGGTAGCTTACATTAGGATATTAAAGGACATGTATGAGGGAGCTAAGACTCGGGTTAGGACTGTGGGAGGTGACTCGGAGCACTTTTCGATTGTTATGGGGTTGCACCAAGGGTCTGCACTTAATCCGTTCTTATTTGCCCTGGCGATGGATGCGCTAACACACCATATTCAAGGGGAGGTGTCATGGTGTATGTTGTTCGCTGATGATATAGTACTGATTGATGAGATGCAAAGCGGCGCTAATGAGAGGTTAGAGGTTTGGAGATAGACCCTTGAGGCTAAAGGTTTCAAGTTGAGTAGGACTAAGACAGAATATCTGGAGTGTAAGTTCATCGATGAGTCGAGGGAAGCGGACATGGATGTGAGGCTTGACTCACAAGTCATCCCTAAGAGAGGAAGTTTCAAGTACGTTAGGTCAATTATTCAGGGGATGGGGAGATAGACGAGGATGTCACGCACCGTATAGGAGTGGGGTGGGTAAAATGGAGGTTAGCATCTGAAGTCCTGTGTGACAAGAAAGTACAACCGAAACTCAAAGGCAGGTTCTATAGAGCGGTTGTTAGACCGGCCATGTTGTATGTGGCTGAGTGTTGGGCAGCCAAGAATAATTCTCATACCCAGAAGATGAAAGTGGCAGAAATGAGGATGTTGAGATGGATATGCGGACACACTAAGCTGGATAAGATTCGGAATGTAGATATTCGAGAGAAGGTGGGCGTGGCTCCCATAGATGACAAGATGTGGGAAGCGAGGCTTAGATGGTTCGGGCAAGTGCGGAGGAGAAGAATAGATACCCCGGTTAGGAGGTGTGAGCGGTTAGCATTGGCAGGTACGAGGAGAGGTAGAAGACGGCCTAAGAAGTATTGGAGTAAGGTGATCAGGCAGGACATGGCGCGAATACAAATTTCCGAGGACATGGCTCTACATAGGAAGGGGTGGAGGTCGAGCATTAGTTTTGTAGGTTAGGAGGGAGTCGAGCATTTTTTCTTATTGTTGTTCCGGGGGCGGGGCTGGCCTGTTGATGTTTTGCTGTGGGTTGTTAGTGGTTTATGTAGTTTACTCACTATTTCCTAAGGTAGTATTGCTGTTTATTGTTATTGCTTTTACATCTATTTTTCTATTTCTTACGATGAGACGCGGGGTGGCGTTAACGAGAGGCTGGAGGTCTGGGGACATACCCTGGAGTCTAAGGGTTTCAAGTTAAGCAGGACCAAGACAGAATACTTGGAGTGCAAGTTCAGCGGTGTTACCCAGGAGGCGGATGGGGATGTGAAACTCGATACGCAAGTCATTTCCAGGAGAGAGAGTTTTAAGTATCTGGGATCTATAATTCAGAAGGATGGGGAAATAGATGAGGATGTCACACACCGTATCGGAGCAGGGTGGATAAAGTGGAGGCTTGCTTTCCGGTGTCTTGTGTGATAAGAATGTGCAGTTGAGACTTAAGGGTAAGTTCTACAAGGTAGTGGTTAGACCGACTATGTTGTATGGGGCAGAGTGTTGGCCAGTCAAAAACTCTCCTGTCCAGCAGATGAAGGTAGCAGAAATGAGGGTGTTGAGATGGATGTGTGGGCATACTAGGTTGGATAGAATTAGGAATGAAGTTATTCGAGACAAGATGGGAGTGGCCCTTATGGAGGCAAAGATGCGTGAGGCAAGGTTGAGATGGTTCGGGCATGCTAAGAGGAGAAGCGCAGATGCCCCTGTCAGGAGATGTGAGAGGTTGGCCTTAGGAGGTGAGAGGAGGGGTAGAGGTAGGCCAAAGAAGTCTTGGGGAGAGGTGATCAGGCGGGATATGGCACTACTTGAGCTAACCGAGGACATGACTCTAGATAGAAGGGTGTGGAGGTTGAAGATTAGGATAGAAGGTTAGTAGGTAGTCATGCATCTCCCTTTATCTTCTCTAGCTCGATAGTATTAGCGCTAGTACGGTACCCTTTCTTCCTTAGTTAGCTATATTTGCATGTCTCGTTTCATTGTTACTTGCCATTGGTAATTCCGTAGTTTGCTAGCAGTACTTCGTTCATATTCTCGTCTGCTGCCTTGGAATTAGTTTTCTAAATATGTTATATTGCTACTACTTGTTACCAGTACCCCTTTCATATTATCTGTTGCTATCTCCGATTTAGTTTTCTAATTATTATTTTGCTATTACTTGCTAACAGGGATTCTCTCACCTTCTTTAGCCGAGGGTCTATCGGAAACAGTCTCTCTGTCCTTCCAGGACAAGGGTAAGGCTGCGTACATCCTACCCTCTCCAGACCCTTATTGTTGTTGTTGTTGTTTGTTACTATTTTTATAGCTTCTATTGTTGTCTCTGATCTATTGTCTATTGTCTATTGTTTATTTTTCTTCTTCTCGAGCCGAAGGTCTTTCGGCAACACCCTCTCTATCCCTCCGGGGTAGGGGTAAGGTCTGCGTATGCTCTACCCTCCCCAGACCCTACTTGTGGGATTTTACTGGATTGTTGTTGTTGTAAGAGTCTCTATATAATTCAAATAAGAAAAATTTAATAGTCAAAATTTTAGTTAATATTAATGTCCTAAATATTAGAAAATACTAATTAAATAATAACTTTTTCCAATATGATACTATTTATTTTTAAATGATAAAAAAATCGATCAATTTTAGTTTGAAGTTTCATTATTTAAAAATAGTATAGATAGATTTAAAGAGACAAACTAAAAGTAAAGTGAAACATTTTCCTATATTTTTTAGTACGCTTTAATTTTAGTCTCGCATCGATTTACCACATAATTGTAGATACTAAGTGTAAGTAAAATTGCTCTTCAAGAAAATAACTCATAGATGCTAGAAGAATTATTATGTTGTTCATAGGAATCCAATTGGCACCATTGTGATGTCGCCAATTGCCATATATAAACTACTGCAAGAGAATGTGTTCAAATTTTGTACTAAACGTTGGAACCATATAAAAATGTCCCAAATAAGTCCCAATTTATCAACCTCTAACGGTCTAACAATCAATCATAGACTTACCAAAACTAACCAAGCACACAAAAAAATTAAAAACCCAAATAAATAAGGTTCTTTCTCTCCAAGAATCACACGCAAAGATCTCCTTCCATATTTTTAAGCGTGATTAGCAATATTAGATGCAAGATGAAAAAGAAATTTTATGGATGAGGTAGCAAATAAGGTTATAGTATATAT
>NC_031991.1:31354343-31355527 GCF_001879085.1 Nicotiana attenuata
ATATATATATACAAGATTCCAAAAATCTAAGCAAAAAGGACATTTTTCAATGACGGTGGTTGAAATTCATTGAAAACATATAAATGAGTCAGCATATAAAAATAATTACCAAAAGTTAATGAATTTGTAAGTCCTTAATATTAGAAAAATAATTAAATAAATATTTTATCTAATGTAAATCTGTTTTAAAGTGTCAAAAAGAACTAAGAGTTCCAAATAATTGACTTTTCTTAACGATTTATTTAAGGTAAATTTTTAATTGAGTTTAATATCCTAAATTTTGAGCACATAATTCAAATAACAAAAAATTTAGTGCCCAAATTTCAATAGATTTATAAGTACTAAATATTAAAAAAAAATAATTTTATATAGTATAAAATTAATTTTTTAAGAGTAAAAAAGGACTAAACATTCCAAATAATTGACTTTTCTTAACAATTTATATAATATTAAAATACTAAATTTTAGGTACATAATTCAAATAATAAAACATTTAACAACTAAATTTTAATAAATTTATAAGTCCTAAATATTAAAAAAATAATTAAATAAGTATTCTAGTTTTGAAAAGATAAAAAAAGGGAATACATTTCGTAAGGGGCTTTCAAACTTAGCATTGAAACATCTATAGATAGGGGTTTAGGGTTTAAGGCAGTACCCCTCCAACAAAGGCGCACTTTTGCAACCTCTGTTTGCCTGTTTTCTCTTTTTTTTTTTCCAGAGAAGAGAAGATGATGGGCGCTAACACAGGGAAGAAACAGAAAGTGGATGAAGAAAATAGCAACATCATTGACAAATTGCAAGAAATACAAGACGAGCTTGAGAAGGTAAAATAATCCCTTTCTTTTCCAAAATTTATCCCTTTTCTTTTGATGAACAGAAGGGACAATTTATTGCCCTAATTGTGTTTAAAATCCAAGATCTTAAGTGGGTTCAGAGTACACTGCTTTTTTAGCATATATATCTTTTTCAAAAGAATTAATTTTTAGTCAAAGGCCGTACGTTTAATGTTTTCCATTAGAGAAATTGGTTGTAATTTCCAACTTGGCATTTTTTTTGAAGCACATTGTATATGGAATTTATATCTTTGCTTGTATATGTGTATATGTGTGTGTGTGGGAGGTGAGATATATATATATATATATATATATATATATATATATATATATATATATATATATATA
>NC_031991.1:31355547-31380680 GCF_001879085.1 Nicotiana attenuata
ATATATATTTCTTTCCTTGCAAACAACACATGCGCGAGAACTACATAAGCTACCTAAGGGAAGAACTCCGAGTCTAGGTTCGCATAATTATGTTTGAGTTGCAACATGTAAAGATAGTCCTCATTTAATTATCACAAAAAAAGGCTTGTCTTCATTAGTTTTTGTGATTTTGCGTATGTTGTCGTTTTATTTATTTTTTGGATGCAGTGTGAGCCGTCGCATGTTTACATGATAGGGTGATCCTTGACTTTGATTTTATGGTGAAAGGAAGGCTAGTATTTGAGTTCTAAGTTGCACCCAAGGTTGTGACCTACTGGTCAATGAAGTAGATGCAAACCTTGGATGCTAGAGAGACAAAAAATTAGGGGCTTTCTTCCCACTAACCTAAGTTTTGGTGGGCAGAGTTCCCCAGTAACTCTGCTTGGTGGAAGGCAACAAGCATCCGATTGAATAGCGGATATGCTCGCAAGTTGGTCCAAATACCAGGCTTAGTTATCGAAAAAAGAAAAAGAAAAAAATTGGCTGCTAAGTTTGATGAGAATAACAACCTGTTTGCATCTGTGGATTCCAGTTTATATTTCTGTTTTCTTTTCCTTTCGAGTTAAGTTGCGTTATTCTACAACAACAACAACAATCCTGGTGTAATCCTACGGGGAGGGGGATAGTGTGTACGCACACCTTATCCCTATCTTGAGAAAGTAGCGAGGCTGTTTCTTGTAATTAAGTTGCATTATTCTAATCCATCATTTTGTCGTTTGACATTACAAGAGTTAGGACTTAGGATAAATTATTGGAGGAAAAGTCTAGTAATCCATCTTTCATCCGTCAAAGCTCAATTTGCAAAACACTGTTGGAGTTATTTCTAAAACCACCACCAGTCCAAACATAAATAATGAAAAGAACATAAAGAACTTGGACAGCTTCTATATTGGTGGCGATCTTAGATCTACCATACGCAAGATGACCAAGAAAATATCTGTGTAATAGCTGGGAACATTGGCTCCTACTCTTCCCTTTCTTTGCATGCATGTGGTAGTATCTATAGCATATAAGTGGATTCCACGGTTTGTTGGAACGTTATTACAAGTACAAGAATACGAGCTGTTTTGCGTTTTGTTATCCTTCTCTTTCTGTTGGAATAGATGCAGATATTCTCATTAGTGCCATCCCTCTTTATCAGTAGTTCTCTTATGCCTTGGCAGACTTGCCTAGTGAGTAATGATTAGTTGAAGCCGTGAAGGGTACATGTTGCATTTCAATCATAAAGGGGAAACCTTAATTATATTCTATAGGGGTATAGGTATACGAGCTTTTGCTACTGTGCTCACAGCAAAAGCAGGCTATGAGGTTATAAACTAATTTAGGTGGAACAAAAATAAGGTTTTGTTAGTTCTAAAAATGTAACTTAGAGTTGATTGCTAGATTTCTTTTGTTGCTTTGGTCTTACATCTTAACCAATGAGCATTCTAATTTTTGCTAGCAGATCAATGAGGAAGCAAGTGATAAAGTATTGAAAGTGGAACAGGAGTATAGTGAGATCCGCAAGCCTGTCTATGATAAACGAAACGACATCATTAAAGCTATCCCGGACTTTTGGTTATCTGCTGTTGGTGTCCTATCCTGATAATTCCTTCTTTCTATGTTGGTGAAATTATGAAGTGCTTGTCATCTAATTGACTTGTTTCATTACTTACAGTTTTTGGCTCATCCTGTCCTAGGTACACTTCTAAATGAAGAAGACCTAAAGGTTGGTTCTAATTTGTTGCTTATAAAACTGTGGAACTAGAATATCACCGACTCTAGTGCTATTTATTTGGCCAAGTTTTATCGATGTTGAATTATTACTTCTAATAATTCAATGCTGAATTAGCATGAGGCTCTCTTGTACAATAAAATTTTGAGTTATCCTTTAAATGCTTCTTGAGTTCGGCATCTCAAAATGTAACTGCCTTATCGCTTGTAGATCTTCAAGTTTCTAAGTTCTATTGAAGTTGAAGACTCTAAAGATGTGAAGTCAGGCTACTCGATAACCTTTGTATGTTCGTTCCCGCACATGAAATTAATTACATCGTTATATGTTGCATTCTTTTGGAAATTCAGAATGATGATCTTCTCTTTTTAACAGAACTTCAATGCGAATCCTTATTTTGGAAATAATAAGCTCTCAAAGACCTATACCTTCCTTGAAGATGGACCCACAAAGATTTCTGGTACGACAATAAAATGGGAAAAAGGCATGGTGAGTTTCCATTTCGCAGCTTGAGATGTGATACATTCTGTACATTCCTTACTTCGTCATATTAATTATATTGGTTGACTCTTTGAAGGGCATTCCTAATGTAGTTGCACAAAAGAAGAAAGGAAAAAAGCGATATCGTGATAAGGAAAGGTGAGTTTACTAATTTCTAGCATATCTATATGATCTAAATCTAATCATATTTGGCTATTTATTGATTTAATCTAAGACTCAATTTAATTCTCTGATATGTTGTCGGAAACCTTGGTTTGCCTAATGTCTGATAGCAGGCTTGCTCATGTCAAACTTTCTTGATGATAACTTCAGGGGTCCTTTGGCTCACATACTAGTTATAAGGGGATATATTGCATGGATTGTTTATCGGGAATCAATAATGCAATGACTGTTACGCAATGATTAATGATGAGGAGATTGTTATACATAAATTACTCACTTTAAAAGGGAAATTTTGTCTCTAAATAGTTTAATCCCTGTATGTATCACTAATTGTTCTACATTCTAACCCGCATGTAATAATACATAGATCCCAACATAGCTTGATGCAGGTATTATTTAATACCGCTAACCAAACACTAAATTGGTTATGCGGCGATTATTTTTTTCTTATGCAGCCAACCAAACACTATATTATATATAATATGCGAGATCTTATGCTAGGATTGGTTATTCTAAACCATCAACCTAACGAGCCCTCAGTGTTTGTCAATGCACATTACTTATGCAGCGTATAATTAGGTCCATTGTAGTGACTTTCGAATAGCGTACCCCAATTGCTGTAGACAACGAATGTTTTGCTTCACTATTGCTGGTTTTTGGTTAATGGTGAGACCGTAAGACTGAGCTTGGTCATCATAATGAGAACAGAGGCTGAGATTCATTAGAAATCATGCCAGTAATTATTGCTTAATGCAGCTACAAAGTTACTGTAGCAGTACTGTGTCTGCACTGGCCTTATTTTCTGTAGTCTCCACTCTAGACCTTCCTGATAAACATTGGGATATGATAGTTCTGGTCATCTTTGCTCAGCTGTTTTCCCTCTTGGGGTTTTCTATGCAGCTTTTTTACATGGTTCAGCGAAGTCACTCAAAAAGATGATGAGGATGAGGCTCTAGAGATTCAGGATGAGGTATATGTTTTTATATCTTCTGCGTATTACTTCATGATGTTTTTTCTTTCCAATTTTCCATTTTATTTTGGGTGGTGGGGGGTAGGGTTGATGGTGCACTGAGCCACTGAGGTAAAATCTTTGCTGAAAATTTTCATTTTGACACTTTGTTGCTTTTGCAGGTTGCTGACATAATTAAGGATGACTTGTGGCCGAACCCGCTCAATTATTTTGAATATGTTAGTTCCATTTAAGCTTACTTCTTATTTTCTTAATCAAAATTTTGTCATGATATGTCTTTATTGCCTTCAATAACATTATTTAAACATTATTATGCCACAGGACCCTGATGAAGAAGATTTTGATAGTGATGAGGTAAAGATACATCACTGTTTCATAAGTGTCGCATCTGCATCATGGATAAGTACATGTTTCCTAAGTTTCTTTTTGAGCGTACATTATTTAAGAATATCTCGTTTCCATATTACCTCTTTGATTATATCTTCAAAGAAGTTGTCTTGTCTTCGTTGTAAATAATAGCGAATATTCTTCCTAAGCTGTTGATCAGCTTCATAAGAAGGTACTTCCCAAGGTCAAAATCGTAGTAAGTATTAAAGGGTAATGGAGGTCAGAAGAAAACTGCGGAGTTGAGTGGAGCTTGAGGTCATAACTACCTCATCACTAGAATTCAAATGTTTGGTTTTGGTTGGGGATTTTTTGTTGCATAGTAAACTGTTGAATAAGCTTGCTGAAATATTGGCATTAGATTGAGCGCTTACTAAAGTGTTCTATAACTCCTAGCTTAAGCGCTTTTTGGGGGAAAAGTATTTGCCAAGTATAACTTCCTTTAACCTTTTCTTTCTCCCCGCTAACTATGTCAATTCAATAGCAATAGCGTGCTCTCTAGATAGAGGTTTTTGAGATTTTGAAGTATTTTCCTCATTTTATTTGTCTTCAATAGAAACATAATCCATGGAGGCGCTAAAATCTTAAGATCTGCGACCTCCTACATCTTTGTTGTGGTGGGTTCTCTCTTTCCTTTTGATGCTCATGCTACATTTTCTAGATTATTGCGAGCAATTTTCAGCTTGGGTTCTGAGCCTCAGAAGATTCATTTACCATGCTTTCCAACAAAATTTTACTAGTCTTATATCAAGTCAAAAGTAACAAAGGGGGGCCTGAAAAACATAAAACACCAAAGGTTGAAAGGGTAGGAGTTCGTGCGAGTTTTTTTGGTTGACGTTTCAAAAGACATCTTGCCTTTTGCAATAATGAGGCTGCCAAGATGACTTTACTGGTCTTCCACTAATAAATGTACCTTTGCCTTTTTGTGTGTGTGGCGGTGGGTGGGGGGATGCGGCTGCTTTCAAGTCCAGAGGGTTAGAATGCAGCCTTAGAATATCATAAATAGAGAAAGGTATAAGGTTTTGGCGGGGGCAGGTGTAATTGTTAGCTTTAGAAAGACCAGATTACCTTCTACCACTGAATCTTTATTTCATCAGACCCGCATCCTTATTTTGTTCTTGTGCCCCAAGATATATCATATATGTCTCTGTTGGAAGCTACAGTTTTTTTTTTTTTTTTTTTTTGGAATGAAGGATTTGTAATAAGACCATTCAGTCTTGTTACCCTTCTTTGACAGTTTTTTCGCATTGTCATTTCCATCCTCTCCCAATGGTTCTTGAGACTATTGTCAAGAACTGAATGAGAGTGATTAATATCATAACACTGTATAACTAGCTCCATAAGTCTTTTTGAAGATAATTTTCTGTGGATTTACTGCTTGAATGCTAATGCAGGGAAAGGACAGTGACAGCTCAGAGGAGGATGAGTTTATTGAATGATGTGTCTTATTGAAGATAGTTTAATCATCAGAAAAACTGTGGTGACTATACCCCCCCCCCCCCCCCCCCCCCTTTTTTCCGTTTTTCTTCTTAAAAGGTTACCTTTGGTTATAATCTACGGAGAAGGGTTATGTTTACCCATAACTTTTAAAAATTCTTTATATGTGCCCTATGTTTGATTATTCGACTATATATAATCCAACATTCATACTCTTGACTGGTCTTCTCATCTGGAAAGTAGTGAAATCAACTCCATCAGACTCAACAAGATTAAAGTTGCGCAAAATCTCACGACACCTATCCAAGAAAATCGTGGGCATTAACTGCGGGTTCCCTATCAAACTGTGGAGGGTCCAACTTTTGGAACTGATTTATTCTCTTCTGCTCATCAACAGACATGGTGGGCATGATCTCAGTCCTAACTGCATATATGTAATCCCACATTAATACTTTTGAACAAAATTGTGTTAAATTTTCCGGACCAATGAATTAAAAGGACACGTGGAAGCCATATACATATTTTTATATACCCGATTCTTTTAGCCAAACCCAGACGCTTATTCGGATCTTTCCCCTCTTTTTTATTCAACTCCTTTGTTCAGTCAATAAGACGTTCCATTACACACAATTTACTTTTTGGCATATAGCTCATAAACAACACAGCAAGCTACAGAATACACGTAGAAATTTACATTACGAAATCAACATTCAAGCAAAAAGATACAACAAGATTTAGCAAAGCAAACATCTTTTCATTTTGTTCAACCAGAATAACTTTACTATCAATTAAACTCACCACTAAGATTAGACCTTTATTGATATTACAAGGGACAAAAGTCATACCAACGCTCAAACAGAGGGCACACATAAATAATTTCTGACAATAAAGGGCTGAATATGACCTTTTCGTTCTAACTTTGCAGAAACAGATCAAAGAGTAGAACAAATAAATTAAATTAATTCCGGGAGTCCCGTCTGTCATCAAAGAGATCGACATGGACAAGTACTCTCAACAACCGTGGAAACCAAAGTGTTACTCCATTACCAACTCCGTTCAAGTACTCTCAACACTCACGAAAAGAGCACTAACTTGGTATTCCCTTCTTCCTGAAAATTCAAATAACTCATTTGCTGAGCTTGCAGAAGCCTTCGTAAGGCGCATAACAGAGCCCAAACGGTTGAAAAATGAATGGAGGATATTTTCAAAAAAAAAAAAGAAAAAAAAACAAAGTTGCTTAGAGAGTTCGTGGACTGGTTCCAAAGAAAGAGCATGATGTTACCTTCTGTCCTGAACAATTGGGCCACGATAGTCTTTGCGAAAAACTTGAACGAGACGAATTTGAAAGCCACAAGAAGACTGAAGGAGAGTACGGGAGTTCCCCAATGACCTGGGACAAAGTGTGAAATCGGTATAATACCATTCGTGTTTTGAGCCTTTGAACAAGTCTATATGCGTATTTGAACTTGTTGGATTATTTTGGAGGTGACTCGAGAGGCTTGGATGGGTTTCGGTGCATTTGGAGCAAGTATGGAACAGATTTAAATAACTGAAACGAGGCCGTTTTTACATGTCTTGACTTCTCACACGTATTTCTCCTGATTTATAAAGCATTTGGCGATGATCCAAAAACAAAAATTGTAGTCATTTGAATCAGATTTCGGAAACTCAAATCGTTTGTCATTCTGACATTGGTAAAAAAAGTTATAACTATTTTAGTAAATGGCAGTAATGCTAAAATTTCTAAAAATCTGCACTTGTGTATATAACCTCATTTTGTACTTGGACTTTATTTTATTATTTTGAGAGTTAGAGAGCTCGTATTGAGATGATTTTTCAAAGAATTTTTATCTACTTTTTTGGAGTAAGTAATCCTAATTTGGATTTCTATGGTTTATACATAAATCTATCACTAGATCAACATCAAAACATGGATTTGAACAAGAGAAACTGAAGTTTTTGCCGTAAATTTTGTATTTTGTAGTTTTGAACATCGATTTGCACTCTAATTTAGAAACTAATCACATATTTGAATTCGTGAAATTATAGGTTAATAGAATCCAGCATTTGTTTGGAGATTTGACATAGAGTTTCATGTCCACATACTGTATGTGATCAAATTTAATAGGAGTGCAAGGTTCGTATGTATGCAGTTATGATTAGAAGACAAAGTAGAAGAGAAAGAGAAGGGATAGGAAAACTTATATAGATAGGAGATTAGTTTGTATAGTACAGGTTTTTGTTTGGGAAACTTACACAAATGTCCCAAATAAATATCAACTTACCAACCTCTAGCCATTGGTCATAGACTTACCAAAACTAGCCAACAAAAATTGAAAAACCAAATAATAGGGTTCTTTCTATCAAAGAATCACATGCAAAAATCACCTTCCATATTTTTAAGTGTGATTAGCAACATTAGATACAAGACGGAAAAGAAATTTCATGGACGGGGTAGCAAATAAGGTGATGAAATACAAAAATCTATACAAATATTCTAAAAATCTAAACAAAAAAGGAACTTTTTCAATAGGTATAGTTGAAATTCATTGAAAATATATAGATAAGTCAATATACAAAATTTGAGGAAGATTGGAGGTGATTTGGAGTGGTATTGTATCAAAATTCATAATTAAATCGAGTTCAAAAAAGTCTTCTGCGACACATGTATCACGCATGTATCTCACACACAGGTATACATGGATATACATGTGATACACAATTGATACAAATATGATACATATGTGATACACAGTGTGATACACACATCATTTTTTTCATGTTCAGCTTTTACTTCGAATTTTCAATACAAATCACCTCAAAACTTCACCAAATCATCCCAAAACTGAGATTCAAGCTCCTTAAGTTGTGCCCAATATATTCTAATAACACCCACTCAAAACAAAGCAAAAATTTGATATTTTTTTGCTACAAATAGCTAATTGGCTAATTTGGTTAACATTAGTAATATTTTATCAATTGGCCAATTTTTGTAATGAGCTACCTATAAATGGACATAGCTGGTAATTTCCCTTTTTGTTTTGGGGCTTGCAATGTTTCGGTAGGCCTACCCGGTAAGTATGCCTAGCTTGCTAGTCTTCTTGTTTTGTCGTGAAAATAGCACGGGCTAGCCAATTTTTGGACTGGTAATTGAAAAAAAGCCAGCATTTACAAAGTCATTCAAAAATAGCCACTATTTTGCTGCAACACGATAAGTTCCAACATAATATATTGGAGATTGGTGCACCTGTATATGAACTTCCAGCATATTATGCTGGAACTCCAACACACGGAAAGTTCCAGAATAATATACTGGAGATTGGAGCACCTTTGAATGAACTTCCAGCACATTATGTTGGACCAGTATATTATAGTGGAACTCCAGTATATTATGCTGGAATATTTTCCGGATTTTGAACAGTGTTTTCATTCAGATTTATCTTTACATGAAAAGTGGCTGGAATTCGATTACTTTCAAAACTGTAGCTATTTTTCAATTACCACTTGTAAATCTGGCTATTTTTGATTTTCTACCTGTTTTGTCTTGCATTGTTTTGTTCTTGGTGATAAATATTGTTTTCATCAAAAAAAAAAAAAAAAAGAAGAAGAAGAAGAAGAATAGGAAATTGTCATGCCAGAGTAAAACATACTATGGCTATAATAGTTTTTGTCATATAATTTCATATAACTCTTTGACATTATTACAAACGGACATTATTCCAAAGTGAAGGAGTAGCTTTTATTCATTGAAAACATAGATAGCAACAATCAAGATGATGAAATTTTGATGATCATTGATCAGCAAAAGTAGCAAAAGCAGGCGGCAGTAAGAAATCCATCTGCATGACAAGCTCCATGAATAGCTCCCTCCCAATTGATGCATTGGTTGTTACAACCATCACTATTTAAGCATTCACCGTGCCATGTTCTGCTGTACCTTTTACAACCTATTGCTTCTGCCATTTGCATCTCTGTGCATAAAAGAGGGTAAAAGCTCAATGGTAAAGATAATACAGTAATTGTCTAAGATATTTAGCGTTGCCATGGCTAAAACAGCGTAAAGATACTCTTAATATGATATATAATATGATATTGTCCACTTTAGGCCATGCTCGCGCAATTTCTAAAAAAGTCTTCACACCATTAAGAGTATCCAATACCTTATAAATATATTTTTTTTCTTTTCTACTTTCCATGTCGGACTTTGTTCATACACGTCCAGAATTTAGAACTAGATAGTTCATCTTTTGGAGTCAAACATATATTTAAGTTACTGTAATTCCATTTGTATTTTATTATATTTGGATTTATTATGACAATATTGATGGAGAAATGAGAAAGAAGTATCTACATTAACTTCAATACAAAACAATATCAGATGAATAATGTGACGTGGGATTTATAATATGTTGGCTACTCACCAGTTGATGCGATAAGGAAGCAAAATAAGAGAGCAATAAGAGGAGCACACTGAACTTGAGACTTAGCCATATATATCTCTGAACTATATAATCTGACGATTCTTTGTGACAAAGTGAGTCTTTTAACTCTCTCACATTTTATAGAGAGGGATAGGGTAATTGTTGAGACAAGAAATCACCAGCTAACAATGACTTATGAAACATACAAGAAAAATTACAGATTTAAAATTATTAATTAGCCTTGGAAATGTCAGAAAACTTATGGAAAATCAATCAAATTATTCACGTGTAGAATCTTATTATTTAACAACAAATTGACCACTTCAATGTGTTTTAGCAAGAAAAAACGAAGTGTCATCTAAACTTTACTATACGCCACTAAAGTGAAAACACAATTTCTTCCGCTATTTCCAAAGTATAGAATTTTAAATCCATGTATTTCCTTGCCAATTCTGTTTTAAGTTAGAATTAGCTTAGGTAATATTACATGATTCATAATTAAACTCCCATTTATGCATGGATAAACATAATGTTTAATTAAAGTGAATTATTACTATAACTTTGTTCAGTTACTTCTTTTTTTCATCATGTGCTCCTTCGTAGTAGTACTATAACATAGAATATAGACTTGATTAACGTACTTCTTTGCAATTCAGTAATACTATGAACTTTATACTGGCAAACAAATTTAAATATTACATCATGGTATAGTTAGCGGAAATATTGTAGACTTAACTTCGTGTTCATAATTATAAAATATATCATATAGACATCCATTATAATATCTTTAACTCTAGTCTTCACATTGTTGCAAATAGTATAAAAGAGAAAAGTATTAATCGAGCAATTTGGATGTGATTCTTCGAGTTAACAAAGAACCAACCGACCGGGATCAAGATCTTGAAACGGAAACGTAATGTAACGACTCGGCCAGTCATTTTGTGAATTGTAGCCCCGTTCTCCTAGGTTCACTTGTGGTTACATGACTTGCCGGGAGTGGTTGGTTTGGTTCCGGGGATATTTTGAGTGAATTGGGATATTTAGTCCCAAGGTTGAAAGCTTAAGTTGAAAGAGTTGACCGGAGTTTGACTTTTGTGTAAACAACTCGGGAATGGAGTTTTAATGGTTCTGATAGCTTCGTATGGTGGTTTTGGGACTTTGGCGTATGTCGGGACTTAGATTTGGAGGTCCGTAGGTTGATTTGGTGCATTTTGGCGAAAGTTGAAAAGTTGATGGTTTGGAAAATTGAGGGGTTTGACCCAGAGTTGAATTTGTTGATACTAGGTTCGGATTTTGGTTCCGAGAGTTGGAATTGGTCCGTGTGTCATCTAGGACTAGTGTGAAAAATTTGAGGTCATTCAGAGTTGATTGATATAGTTCGACAAAAGTTGAAAATTCATTTAGTTTCATTAGGCTTGAATTGGGGTGCGATTCGTGATTTTGATATTGTTTGATGTGCTTTGACTCTTCGACTAAGTTTGTATTGTGTGTTAGTACTTTTACGTATGTTTGGATGGGGTCCCAAGAGCTTCAGGTGTGATTCAGATTTGTTTTTGTCTTGGAGAGTTGGCCGATTCTTCAGGTTTCTGGTGCTTTTGCACTTGCAGTGGGCATGGCCGCAGATGCGGTGCCGCAGGTGCAGCGATTTGGTGTGCAGATGCAAAGTGGGGAAGGTTGGTGGATGCAGGTGCAGAGAAGAACCGCATCTGCGAGTCCGCAGATGCGGATTGTGGGTCGCAGATGCAGAGTCACGTGGTATGGGCTTGCATCGCAGATGCGGAAGAGTTCCGCAGGTGCGGATTTGCGAAGCGAAAAACGACCGCAGAAGCGGATGGACGGGATTTTAGTGGGATTCGTAGAAGCGACCGCAAAAGCGGTATCACAAGTGCGCGTTTTGGGGTAGCACAAGCGAAATCGCTGGCAGGTGGATTAAAATCGAAGGGTTTAGTTGTTTTTCTCATTTTTGGGTTTTGAAGTTCAGACTAGCACAATTTTTGGAGATATTTTTACCTAGATTGAATAGGTAAGTGACTTGTAATCACTTTTGTGCAAAAATATTGAATACCCATTGATTGTTACACCTAATTTTCATGAATCTAAGTTTGAATTTGGGGATTTTTTGACTATATTATTGGAGAGTGAAATTTGAGCATTTGAGGGTCGATTTTTGGTTTGAATTGGATGATTTTGGTATGGTAGGACTAGTGATTGAATGGGTGTTTGGAATTTATGAATTTTGACGGGTTCCGAGGTGCGGGCTGGGGGTTGACTTTTGGGTTGACTTTTCGATTTGAGTTAAAGAACTTAGCTTTATCTTCAGGAATCACTTCCTATGACTTTTGTTGATAGTATTATGTTATTTTGGCTAGATTCGAGCCTTCCAAAGGTTGATACATGCGGGAAGGGCTTGTTATGGGAGTAATTTAGCTTGCTTGAGATAAGTATCTTATCTAAACTTTGTTGAGGCACTAGTTGCCTGAATTATTTATGATAGCTACGTCCTATTGGTGCGCATATATGTCGCGTTTTAGCCCATGTGCTAACACCGGGCTAATTATCAATGCTCGGGTTGTTCTTAGATGATATGCCTGGAATTGACTATTAAGCTTTAAGCTATCATGTTTCTCATATTTGAGCCATGTTTGAGGTTACTTAGAGGCTTAATCTCTGAATGAACTTGATAATTGTTATTTCTGTGATGAGATAGCCGGTTTGGGCTATGATACCATACTATGCACATGCTTACACTTTGACATGTCACTTATACCAGTCTAGGAGCATTAGATCTGTTATTCATTCATCATATCCTTGTATTTTTTTATATTTGCTTTTGTGTGATATGATTTGGACTGGATGCTGTGACCACGTCGGACGGATTGTGATGCTATGCCTGTGACCACACCGGGCACATTATTTTGTTATGTCTGTGACCACGCCGGGCAGATTATGTTGTTATGCTTGTGACCATGCAGGGCGGATTGTGTTGTTATACATGTGAACACGCCGGACGGATTGTGTTGTTATGCCTTTTACCATGCCGGGCAGATTGTATTGTTATGCCTGTTAGCACGCCGAGCGAATTTTGTTTTTATGCCTGTGACCATGCCGGGCGGATTGTGTTGTTATGCATGTGACCACGCCCGGAGGATTATGTTGTTTTGCCTGTGACCACGCCAGGCGGATTGTAATGTTATGCTTGTGACCACGCCAGGCGGATTGTATTGTTATGCATGTGACCACGCCAGACAGATTAAGATATTGAGTTTGTGACCACGCCATGCTGGTAGCAAGTTAAATTATTCGTCCCCTAGGGCCACGCTCATGTTCCTCTCTTGATGGTGTACACGCGGATATTGAGAAAAATTGATTAGTGGTTTGGTTCAGATATGCAAAGGCTAAGGAAATCTATCCAGTGTTTGTTTGGATTTTGTATTTCACCTTTACTTGCAATGTCAGTGGTTAATTACCTGATTTAACTACATAGCATCTCTATATGCTGAACATTGACTGGGCAGAGTATTTGAGTAACTGTATACATACAGACAGATGCTTCTTCCTGTACTTTATGACTTGATTTCATTATTGTTCTGTTCTTGTTAAAAATGATAAAACTGTACAGGTTATAGCTTGTCTCATTTATAATTCGTGCTTCTTTTACCTCGCCGAGGTTAGTTACGATACTTATTGAGTATAGTGGGCCAGTTGTACTCATACTATTCTCTGCACTTAATTGTGCAGATCCTTATGTGGGGACCGGTTATCAGCAGTAGACTTGCTTGTTGGACTGAGCTTCGAGAGCCGAGGTAGAGCTGCATTCTTGGCTGCAGTATTGACTCGTCTTTTTTATGTACTATTTTTTCAGTTCTGACAATATCATTATTTAGTTTCAGACTTGTTTTCCATTGTAGAGCTCATGACTCCGTATTTACCAGTTTCTGAGGGATTTACCTTGTATTGGCAGTATTTTTTTACATTGAGGTTTCAGACTTATGCTTTTTTTTGTAATTTATGTTGTTCCGATTATTTATTGTTATGTTTCGGCTTACCTAGCCAGTGAATTACGTGCCATCACGACAGGTTGAGATTTTGGGTCGTGACAAGTTGGTATCAGAGCCCTAGGTTCATGGTATTACGAGTATGCAAGTTTAGTAGAATATTACAGATCGGTATGGAAACATCTTTTCTTATCTTCGGGAGGCTACCGAACTGTTAGGAAACTTCACTTTCTTGTATTCTTTGTCGTGCACATTTGTTATTTCCGAAATTTGAACTTGATCTTCTATTCTGTCACATATGGTGAGGACACGTGCGACTGGATCAAGCGGACGATCATTAGTACCACCAGCTAGGGCCGCGAGAGGTCAGAGCTGTTGTAGAGGCCGAGGTGTGGCTCGTGATAGAGCCAGAGCAGCACCTGTGGAGCCACCAGATGCTCGAGCTCCGGAGTAAGTACCAGATGTGGTTGAGCCAGTGGGACCAGCTCATGCACCAGTAGTGTCCATTGTGATTCCTAGCCTTTATGAGGCCTTAGCCTAGATTTTGATTGTGTGCACGAGCCTGGCTCAAGAAGTCTCATTTCCAGCTGCACCAACCACTTCATAGGCCAGGGGAGGTGCCTAAACTCCTACCGCCCGTACTCCAGAGCACCTGGCTCAGGGACTCCAGACACCGAGTGTGTTGCCAGTTCAGTCGGTTACTGCCGTTAGAGCCGAGGTTGGTCCCTATATGAGTGATGAGGAGCAGAGTCGGAGGATTCTTAGGATTTTATATACTGGTGTCAGCTGATTCATCACACATCGGGTATTTTGGACACTAGTGGTGGTTCATTTACTACTTTTCAGTTGACAGGAGTACCTTACCAATGGTGGTAGGCTTGTGTTGAGCAGGAAAGCCGATGCAGCGCCACTTATTAGAGAAGTTTGTCCCATAGACTCATAGAGAGCAGTTGCGTTGGCAGTTTGAGCAGGTATGCCAGGAGGGTATGGCTGTGACTCAGTATGAGATGAGGTTTTCAAAGTTGGCTTGTCACGCGATATGGTTGGTTCCCACTGAGAGGGAGAGGATTAGGAGGTTCATTGATGGCCTCAACTATGGATTATGCTTCATTATGTCTTGTGAGGTTGTGACATATGCTAGGTTTGACCAGGTGGTCGATATTGTTTGACGCTTAGAAATGGTTCGCAGGCAGGAGCGTGAGGAGGGGGAGGTCAAGAGGCCTCGTAGTTTAGGTGGTTTCAACAGTGCCTCATCTAGAGGTTAGTCCTACTACATGAAAGGTCATTCTTCTAGACCCATTCAGGAAGCTCGCCATGTTCCTCGTGGTTCTTCAGTTAGCCATTGTTCCTACAGCGCACGCCCTACTCAGTCATCATGCAGTGTGTTACTAGCGTAAAGTTCTTATCGTGCCCCATCTGCTCAGGTTTCCACAGGTAGTTCAAGCTATCAGGGTCAACAGCCTGTCAGGAGGTGTTGCTATGAATGCAGAGACATGAGTCATCTCAAGAGAGATTGCCCTAGACTATTGAGTAGGGTATCATAGCAGAGCTCTCAGCCTATGATTTCAGCACCACCAGCTACACCATCCACACAGCCAGCTCGAGGTGGGGCTCAGTCAGCCCGAGGCCGCCCTAGAGGGGGAGGTCGATCAGGTGGTGGTCATGCTCGTTGCTACACATTTCCAGCAAGGCTAGAGCTAGTCACCTCTGATACCGTGATCATAGGTATTATTTCAGTATGCCACAGGGATGCTTCAGTATTATTTGACCGTGGTTCCACTTATTCATATGTGTCATCATACTTTGGTCATTATTTGGACATGCGCTGTGATTCTTTAGTTATGCGTGTTCATGTATCTATGCCGGTAGGTGATTCTATTATTTTGGACCATGTGTACCGCTCATGTATAGTGACTATTGGGGGATTAGAGATGAGAGTTGATCTTTTTCTGCTTAGCATGGTTGATTTCGATATGATTTTAGGCATGGATTGGTTGTCACCAAGTCACGCTATTTTGGATTGTCATGCAAAGACAGTGAAGTTGGCGATGCCGGTATTTCCTAGGGTTGAATTGAGGGGTTCTTTGGACTGTATTCCTAGTAGAGTGATTTCATATTTTAAGGCCCAACGGATAGTTGGGAAGGGATGCCTAGAATATTTGTCCTTTGTGAGAGATATTAGTGTAAATACTCCTACCGTTGAGTCAGTTCAGGTAGTGAGACACTTCCCAGATATATATCCTGCAGACCTGCCGAGTATGCTGCCTAAAAAGGATATTGATTTTGTTATTGATCTGGTGCAGGGCACTCAGCCTATCTCTATTCCTCCGTATCGTATGATACCAGCAGAGTTGAAGAAATTGAAGGAGCAGCTTCAGGAGTTACTTGATAAGGGATTCATCAGGCCTAGTGTGTTTCCGTAGGGTGCACCAGCTCTATTCTTGCAGAAAAAGGATGGTACGATGCAGATATGCATTGATTACAAGTGGTTGAACAAAGATACAATTGAGAACAAGCGTCCATTATCGCGCATTGATGACTTATTTGACCAGCTTCAGGGTGCTAGAGTGTTCTCTAAGATCGATTTGAGGTTTGGGTATCACCAGTTGAAGATTCAGGATTCTGATATTCTGATGACGGCATTCAGGATCTGCTGTGGTCACTACGAGTTTCTTGTGATGTCTTTTGGGCTGACCAACGCCCGAGCAGCCTTCATTCTCCTGATAATAGTGTATTCCAGCCATATCTTGATTCTTTTGTCATAGTATTCATTGATGATATACTGGTGTACATACGCATCCAGGAGGATCATGAGTGCCATCTGAGGATTCTACTTCAGACCTTGAGGGAGAAGAAGATTTATGCTAAATTTTCCAAGTGTGAGTTTTGGCTTGGTTATGTGGCGTTCTTCGGGCACATGGTGTCCAGCGAGGGGATCAAGGTGGATCTGAAGAAGGTTGAGGCAGTTCAGAGTTGGGCCAAACAGTCTTCAGCTATTGAGATTTAGAATTTTCTTGGTTTGGCCGGATATTATTGCCTTTTTGTGGAGGTTTTCTCGTACATTGCTGCACCTTTGACTAGATTGACCTAGAAGGGTGCCCTATTCAGGTGGTCTGATGAGAGTGAGGAAAGCTTTCAGAAGGTCAATATTGCTTTGACCATAGCTCCAATTCTAGTTTTGCCTTCAGCATCGGGTTCTTATACGGTATATTATGATGCCTCACAGATTGGTATTGGGAGTTTTTTATGTAGGAGGGTCGGGTGAACGTGCCAGTTGAAGCCTCATGAGAAGAACTACCTTGTTCATGATCTAGAGTTGGCAGCCATTGTTCATGCATTGAAGATTTGGAGGTATTATCCCTACGGCATGTCTTTTGAGGTATTTATAGATCATCAGAGTCTACAACACTTGTTTAAGCAGAAGGATCTAAATTTGAGGCAGCAGAGGTTGTTAGTCCTTTTAAAAGACTATGATATCACCATTTGTATTATCCCGGGAAGGCTAATGTGGTGGTCGATGCCTTGAGTAGAAAGGTTGAGAGTGTGGGTACCCTTGCATAGATTCCAGTTGGTGAGAGGCTGCTAGCATTGGATGTTTAGGCTTTGGCCAATCAGTTCATAAGGATAGATGTTTCGGAGCCAAGCGGGGTTCTTGCTTGCGTGGTTTCTCGGTCTTCTTTGTTTGAGCGCGTCACTAAGCATCAGTATGTATGACAACGCCCACTCATTTGTCCTTAAGGAAACAATGCAACACAGTGATGCCAAAGAGGTCTTTATTGGAGATGTTGGAGTGTTGCGGATGCAGGGTCGGATTTGTGTGCCCAATGTGGATGGCTTACGTGAGTTGACTCTTGAGGAGCCCCAATTCAATTCATCTAGGTGCCGCTAAGATGTATCAGTATTCGAAGCAGCATTATTGGTGGAGAAGAATGAAGAATGATATAGTGGATTATGTGGTTCGAGGCTTGAACTGTCAACAGGTGAAGTACGAGCATCAAAGGCTGGGTGGTTTGCTTCAAAGACTTGAGATCCCCGAGTGGAAATGGGAGCGGGTTACCATGGATTTTGTTGTTGGGCTTCCACGAACTTTGAAGAAATTTGACGCAGTGTAGGTTATTATGGATAGACTAACCAAGTCTGCACATTTCATTCTGGTTGTGACTACCTATTCTTCAAAGCGGCTAGCTCAGATCTATATCTGTGAGATTGTTCGCCTTCATGGTGTGCTGGTGTCCATTATCTCCGATCGAGGCACGTAGTTCATATTGCAGTTTTGGAGAGCATTGCAGTGAGAGTTTGGCACGCGGGTTGAGTTGAGTATAGTATTCCACCCATAGATGGACGGGCAATCTGAGTGCACCATTCATATCTTTGGGGATATGCTACACGCTTGTAGAGTTTTCCTACAACAAATCTACCAATCGAGTGTTCAGATGGCTCATTACGAGGCCTTATATGGGAGGCAGTGCCGTCTACAATTGGTTGGTTTGAGCCGGGAAAGGCTAGGTTGTTGGGTACTGATTTGGTTCGGGATGCCCTTGAGAAAGTCAAGTTTATTTAGGATCGGCTTCATCTAAAACAGTCTAGGAAGAAGACTTATGCTGACAGGAATGTTCGTGAAGTTGCATATATGGTGGGTGAGAAGGATTTGCTCAGAGTTTTGCCCATGAAGAGTGTGATGAAGTTCGGGAAGAATGGCAAGTCGAGCCCTCGGTATATTGGTCCTTTTGAGGTGTTTGAGAGGATTAAAGAGGTTTCCTTCAATCTTGCATTGCCACCTAGTCTAGCGAGTATTCATCTAGTATTTCTTGTTTCTATGCACCGGAAGTATCGTGGTGATCTGTCACATGTTTTGGATTTCAACATGGTTTAGTTAGATGGGGATTTTACTTATGATGTGGAGCCGATAGCTATTTTGGATCGGCAGGGTAGAAAGTTGAGATCAAAGAATATAGCTTCAGTGAAAGTTTATTGGAGAGGCCAGCCAGTCGAGGAGGCTACTTGGGAGACCGAGCGAGAGATGCAGGGCAGTTATCCTCACCTATTTGAGACTCTAGGTATGATTCTAGATCCGTTGGAGGACGAACATTTGTTTAAGAAGGGGAGAATGTAACGACCCAGCCAGTCGTTGCATGTATTGTAGCCTCGTTCCCCTGTTTAATGCTTATTCTATGTTCACTTGTGGTTACGTGACTTGCCGGGGTGGTTGGTTTGGTTCCGGGGATGTTCAAAATGAATTGAGACACTTAGTCCCAAGGTTGAAAGCTTAAGTTGAAAGAGTTGACCGGAGTTTGACTTTTGTGTAAACGACTTCGAAATAAAGTTTTGATGGTTCCGATAGCTTCCTATGGTGGCTTTGGGACTTAGGCGTATGTTTGGATTTAGATTTCGAGGTTCGTAGATTGATTTGCTATATTTTGGCGAAAGTTGGAAAGTTGATAGTTTAGAAGATTGAGGGGTTTGAATGAGGTTGACTTTGTTGATACAGGGTTCAGATTTTGGTTCCGAGAGTTGGAATAGATCTATTCATCTAGGACTAGTGTGCAAAATTTGAGGTCATTTGAAGTTGATTTGATATATTTCGGCATTGGTTTTTGAAGTTGGAAGTTCATTAGTTTCATTAGGCTTGAATTGGGATGCGATTCATGATTTTGATGTTGTTTGAGTCTTCCACTAACTTTGTATCATATTTTAGGACTTGTTTGTATGTTTGGATGGGGGCCCGGGGGCTTCGGGTGTGATTCATATTGAATTCGGATTAGATTTAGTCTTGAAGAGTTGGCTTAAGCTTCAGGTTTATTGTGGTTTTGCACCTGTGGTGGGTATGGCTGCAGATGCGGCACCGCAAGTGCAGTGATTTGCTGCGCAGATGCAAAGTGGGGAAGGCTGGTGAAAGACATAAGTGCATAGAAGAACCGTATCTGCGAGTTCGCAGATGCGGATTATGGGTCGCAGATGCAGAGTAGTATAGCCTAGGCTTGCATCACATACGTGTAAGAGGTTCGCAGGTGCGGACCCGCAGAAGCCAGAAAATGACCGCAAAAGTGGATGGATGGGATTTTAATAGGATTCGTAGAAGCGAGGCCTAGACCGCAAAAGTGATATTGTAGGTGCGCGTTTTGGGGCCGGAGAAGCGGAATCGTTGGCAGGTGGATAAAAATTGAAGGGTTTAGTTGTTTTTCTCATTTTTGGGAGTTTAAAGTTTGGACTAGGGCAATTTTTGGAGAGATTCTTGCCTAGATTGAAGAGGTAAGTGACTTTAATGACTTTTGTCCATAAATATTGAATACCAATTGATTATTACACATAATTTTCATGAATCTAAGTTAGAATTTGGGGATTTTTTGACTATGTTATCTGAGAGTGAAATTTGAGGATTTAATGGTCGATTTGTGATTGGAATTGGATGATTTTGGTGTGGTTGGGCTCTTACTTGAATGGGTGTTTGGAATTTATGCATTTTGTCGGGTTCCAAGGTACAGGCCCGGTGTTGAATTTTTGGTTGATTTTTTGATATGAGTTAAAGATATTATCTTTATCTTTTGGAATCACTTCCTATGGCTTTTATTGATAGTATTACGTTGTTTTGGCTAGATTCGAGCCTTCCGAAGGTTGATACATGCGGGAAGGGCTTGTTAGGGGAGTAATTTGGCTTGCTTGAGCTAATATCTTATCTAAACTTGGTTGAGACACTAGTTTCCTGAATTATTTGTTAGCTACGTGCTATGGGTGCGCACATGTGTTTGGTTTGAACCCCATGTTCTAACACTGGGCTAATTATCCATGCTCGGGTTGTGCTTAGACTATGATATGCCTAGAATTGACTGTTAAGCTTTTAGCTATCATGTTTCTCATATTTATAACATTGTTATGAACTATCTGAGCCATGTTCGAGGTTATATAAAAGCTTAATCCCTGCATGAATTTGATAATTATTATTTCTGTGATGAGATAGCCGGTTTGAGCTATGATAGCACACTGTGCACATTCCTACACTTCAGCATGTCACTTATACCAGTCCAGGAGCATGAGATATGTTATTCATTCATCATATACTTGTATTCTTGTATATTTGCTTCCGTGTGATATGATTTGGACTGGATGTCTTTGACCACACCGGGCGGATTGTGTTGTTATACCGGTGACCCCGTCGGGCGGATTGTGTTGTTATGCATGTAGCCACGCCGGGCAGATTGTGTTGTTATTCCTATGACCACGCCGGATGGATTGTGTTGGTATGCCTGTGACCATGCTGGGCGGATTGTGGTGTTATGCCTGTGACTACGGGCAGATTATGTTGTGCCTATGACTACGTCGGGCGGACTATGTTGTTATGCCTATAACCACGTTGGGCGGACTGTACTGATATGCCTGTGACTACGCCGGACAAATTATGATATTGAGCCCGTGACCATGCCGGGCTGGTAGCACATTGAATTGGCCGTGCTTGCGCATGGATTTAGATCAATCTACCTAAGGTTTACCCTCTCATGTTTCTATCTTGATGGTGCATACGCGGATATTGAGGAAAATTGATTAGTGATTTGGTTTGGATATGGAAAGGTTGAGGAAATCTAACCAGTGTTTGTTTGGATTTTGCATTTCATTTTTAGTTGTAATTTTCATGGTTAATTACCTGATTTAACTGCATTGCATCTCTATGCTGAACACTGACTGGCAAAAGTATTTGAGTAACTGTACACAAACACACACGGATGCTTCTTCATGTGCTTTATGACTTTATTTCATTATTGTACTGTACTTGTTAAAAATGATGAAATTGTACAGGTTATAGCTAGTATCATTTATACTTCGTGTTTCTTTCACCTCGCCGAGCTTCGTTACGATACTTATTGAGTACATTGGGTCGGTTGTACTCATACTACACTCTGCACTTAATTGTGCAGATCCAGGTGTGGGGACTAGTTATCATCAGTAGACCTTCTTGTTGGACAGAGCTTCGAGAAGCGAGGTAGAGCTGCATTCTTGGCCACAGTTTTGACTTGTCTTTTCTTATGTATTGTTGTTTCAGTTCAGACGGTATCATTTATTAGTTTCAGAGTTGTATTTCGTTGTAGAGCTCATGACTCTGTATTTATCGGTTTCTGGGAGATTTACCTTGTATTGGCAGTATTTTGTTTCATTGAGGTTTCAGACTTATGGTATTTTTTTATTGTTATGTTTTGGCTTGCCTAGCCAGTGCGTTAGGTACCATAAACAAGGTGAAAGATAAACATATCTCATGTTTTAGGGCTCAGAATCTTATGATTCATAAACAAGGTAAAAAATAACGAGCTGAAATGTAATAAAGACTATTTATTCGCTCAAAAAAGTAAATATTGATGATGTTGCGGTTCAATGAAAGTTCTAATTTTAGGATATTAAACGGATGGCTTAAGATAAAAAAAAACGAGTTCTTGAATGATCAAGAATTAAAAAGTCCCGAATGTGACCACTTGAAATCAATTAACGTGATAAAGAAACACAACACACAATTGAAAATAAGATAAAAAATATTACCACCTTGCTTGGAACCTAAAACAAAGATAGAGAAGATAAAATAGAGAAAAACACTCCATTGCAAATTAGGGCAAAGCTCAAAAACGTGAATTCTCTTCTACAAGGCATAAAGACCCTTTATATAGGCCTATGTTCTCTTCTTTGATGACTACAATTCCGATTCTGATACGAAAAGATCTCTGAGAGTTGTTTCCTGAATCCGAAAGAGAGTACTTGGGTTCTCCCAATAACTAAAAAGTGTAGCATGCCTGAATCTAACTGGGGTTCGCGTTGGTGGAGGAACTGGATCGGAAAAAAGAGGTGTCTGTCCCCAATAATTAATTCTCGCTGACCACGTCCTATAGGGATCATCGAATCAATAGCAATAAGCCCGGTTTGAAGAGGCTCATATACGGATAAAATAGTTAAAGATAAGGAAAGTAAAATTCCTATTCTACAAGGAAAAGAAACTAGAATCCTACTAAAGAAAAAATTTTTAATCTAAGAGGAAGACAATAAAGAAAGTCTAAACCTACTAAGAAAAGAAAACAAGAAATTCTTTCTTGTAAAGAAACAATAAACCCTATTTTAAGAACGAAAGAATCTTGACTTCTTGAAATCAATCTTGAGCTTCTTGGACTTCTTGCGCTTCTTGAAAATAAGTCACTATATTTGAACTTGAGCTCTAAGACATGATCTTGGTGAAAATTAGTTAAATTTAACGTAGATTCTTCACTTTCATCATTCTCCACCAGTTGAGAAAGACTCATCCTCGAGTCTAAAGGCTCCACAAATGGCACAAGTTTAGCAACTTCCATATTTTGTTGAACTCATACTCACCAGTTTCTAAATTACATTTTTCTAACTTGTCAAATAGCTTCATCGTGTTGTAACAAAGTTTAGCATGTGGCTGAACTAAATCCCACTTTCTCAATAGTAACTTCGTACCAATATTTCTGCAACGGATCTTCTTAAATTGATCTTCAGGAATCTTTATCTTCTTTGGATTAAGCTTAGAGATCAAAGTATATCTTCTCGAGGATTCATCAACAACAACTTTCCTGCTCTCATATTTAACTAGACCACATCTAATGATAAAATTTGTGTTGAAATATCCTTTTCCTACCCTTCCTTGAAAATATTCATCTTTGGGGGGCAATAAAAATGTTGGAACAAAATATGAACTCGAACCCTACATTATGGACTCCTTTATAATCAACCCTTTCTCTTATGTTTGCGCAATTTCATGGACTTTTGGATTAATGCAGTACGTCATGTAGTCTTGAAGAATAGAATCAGCAATCAAATCAGTACTATATTGAGCATCTCTGTTATTTGGAAAGTTAAGCTTACATATGGGATACTCCAATGGATCATCATCAAACTTCGGAGGTAAATCCTCAACTTCTTAATCTAGTGCATGATATTCCTCCTTTTGCTCTTCCATAGTTATACCAAAGTTTAAAGACTCTTCTCTATTGATTGAACCAATCATTTGTAATTTGGTCAAAAAATAATTATCACCGGGCTTTAAATTTTTAGCAATTTTTTTAGATTCAATGGTACTAAAATAATCTTACCTCCATCCTTTGTAAAAGAATAGGTATTAAGGTCTTCATCATATTTAGCACACCTATCATACACCCATGGTCTTCCAAGTAATAAGTGACAAGCATCCATCTTCACTACATCACACCAAATCTTGTCTTTATTGATCTTACCAAGAGGAAAAGATACTAGGCATTGACGAGTAACCTCTAAACTATCAGTATCTTGAACTTCGATGTTGTAAATATATGGATGGAGTTTGGTTGACAGACCAAGTTTAGTAACCATCTCTTCAGAAACAATATTTATGTGACTCCCACGATCAATAATCAATGAACAAACTTTTTTATGGGAGGTACATCTAGTGTGGAAAAGTGATTCATGTTGTCTCATTTCTTCATCATCTTAAACCTAGAATCTGTCTCTTGGTTGAATCTTGGCCATGATAAATTTGTCAACCTGGGACCTACATATTATAGCTCTGATACAAAATTGATGTGTTTATTCGAGTTAACAAAGAACCAACTGAGCAGGATCAACATCTTGAAACGAAAACGTAGTTTATGGGCTGATTTCAAGAAACAACATATCTCAAGTATCAGGACTCGGAATCTGATGATTGAAAAACGAGGTGAAAGATAACGATCGGAACTATAATAAAGACTATTTATTCGCTCAAAAAAGTAAATATTGATGCAATACCGATTCAATGAAAGTTCTGATTTGAGGATAATTAAACAAAAAAATTTAGATCAAAAAAGGTGTTCTTGAATGATTAAGAACTAAAAAGTTCCTAAAGTCACCACTCGGAATTAACTAACATGATAAAGAAACGCCACATAGAATTAAAAACAAGATACGGACTATCACCACCTTGCTTGGAACTAAAAATAAGGATAAAGAAGACAAACTAGAGGAAAAAACACTATTGCAAATTAGGGCAAAGCTCAAAAACCTGAATTCTCTTATACAAGGCATAATGACCCTTTATATAGGCCCAGGATCTCTTCTTTGATAACTACAATTCCTATTCTGATAAGGATATTATAATGACACGGCCGGTCGTTTTGAGAGTTGTAGACTTGTTCCCTCATTTGATGATCATTATGTACTTTATAGATGTTATGTAACTTGCCGAGGTAGTCGGTTCGGGCCAGGAGAGATTTCGAAATGAATCGAGACACTTAGTCTCAAGGTTGGTAGCTTAAGTTGAAAAGGTTAACCGGATATTGACCTTGTTGATACCCAATTTTTCCCTATGTATTTTCAATATGCAAAATAACTTTAAAATAGCAAATATATGCATACATAAGCATCTCCAAGTGTTTTGTTATTTTTTCCTATAATTTTAAAGGTTTTAAATTAGATTTATTTTCTCCCTTTTACCCTATAAAAATCCCCAAACTAATTAGTTTTCTAAAATTAATTAATTTTTTGTAATTATTCTATCTATTGGATTTTTATAT
>NC_031991.1:31382817-31392636 GCF_001879085.1 Nicotiana attenuata
GACTTGGCTGTCGATTATACGGTACTCAGCTTATGTCTGAGCATGCTTTTAACAGTCCTAGACCCTTGCTGGGTTATGTGTTTACAGCCAAATGTCTGTGTATCCCCAAATCCCTTGACCCCCCTGTGTGTATCTGATTCTGTGTGTGATCCCACCTTTAAGGTGTTTTCGAGTTTCGTTTTACTACTACAACTGCTTTCAATCATCTCTGTTACTGATTGCTTTCAAAATGGACTTGTTAGTCCAGTTTTTTAAATAAACTCCTTTCAAACATGTGTTCTGCGCCTTCACTATACTCTTAGCATACTAGGAATCACCCCTTTTGTGTGAGCCTTGCCTTGGGACCCTTGAGCTCCTTCTCAACTTAGACACGTGAAAGCTGGCCTTTCCACACTGCACTTACTCTGTCTTGGCTATGAAATCTGGGTGTGAGCACTGCCCGGGATCCCTTGAGGTCCTTAGGGAACTCTGATACACCTAGATGTGAGGGAAAGCTATGAACAATCTTGGCACTTGAAGTGATTTATTACGTAACTCAGGGAGGAAGTCCTAATTAGGCTTCCTATAGTGTAACTTCTTATTTTCATTGCTACTTATGTAATTCATTTCAATGTTGGTCTGTAATAACCTGTTGTTAACAAGTATTGGGGTGGCTAGTGAAAAGGATGGGGTAAATATGCATGCTATAGTTGTTGAGGGTAGAAAATATGTTATTAGGGTTATATTCCTAATTGTGCAATAGAAACCATGTTTAGGGTTCATACATGCATTAGAAATCATGCTCTTAGGACCCATGTTTTTCTTGCTTCAGCATCTCATCCATCACTAATTTATGTCTATCACTTAGAAATCTTGCTCCTAGGACAACAACAACATTGGCATAAAAGCTGTTACTCTCGTACTTTCAGAAGTCACATATCAATAATTCCGCAACTCTTGTGCGCATTTAGATATCATACCTTAGGGCTTCTATTTTTCAACAATCTTGCCATTCGCATGTGCATCTTAGATACCATGTTTTAGGATCTTATCCACACTTGCATTCACACTTAGTGTAAACTGCTGGTTATAAAAGAGGTAAAAACCGCTTCACACTTCATTATCCTGTTTAAAATAACTGGTATTAATCTCTGCATTCGTATCAACTAGAACAGCATGCTCTTAGAGTAAAATAATTTCCACTGTTTTAATAATTCTGAATAACTGCTGCACATTATTTTACTCCTAGGCAAGCCTTAGGTAATCAACTTTAAATAAAACCAGAATCATCTCTGGGATTAGTGTCTAATTATCAACTGTTAAAATCAGTAGGCAAGCCTGATTCGGACTTCTTTTATGAGTCATGTGATAAATCTGGTTCTGCTGTTATCACTTAGATACCATGCATAGGATTTAGATTCAGACTTTAGTTGTGTATGAGTCATGCTGTCTATGTGTATTACCTGTGGAGGTATATTTGAGCCTTTCGTTTGTCTTCCATGCTCCTCTTATCTGAAGTCCTACTTGTTATTGTATATCGCCTTAGTATTTTGCCTTTAAACCTAAGGGTCTACCTAGAACATCCTTCTTATAGGATAAGAGTCCTAAATTCCTCCGGGACTGATAGGAAGGGACGGGTAACGACCAACCTTCGCTTTAATTACCTTCACGGGGCGGGAAAGGGTAGATGTGGATATGATGACTGGTGCTCTAATGCCACGCGTAGCCCCTTTTCTAAGGAGTGATTACCGGGCATTGTACTGATGTGATCCATATTACAAACAAACCCAGGACACCCATATTTACATTCATGAACATGCTTAGATTGTAATCCTTTTCAAAAATCTCGCTGTCTTTCAAACATTTGTGTGTTTAATCTTAAATCTCCTACTATTTGAGCCATACTTGCTTACTTGCTAATTGTACAAATTCACAAAAACTGTCTGGCCGGGAACCACACTAGTGGATCCTGAGGGGTGCCTAACACTTCCCCTTAGGGTAATTTCAAGACCTTACCCTATCTCTGGTTATCAAACATAGTTAGAAATGAACTACATAGGTGCCCTAACGCACCTTAAAATCATTAGGTGGGTACTCTTCAAAAAATGCAATCCCCCCTTTCCCAAAAGGAAAGAGTTGTCCCAACCAAAAATGTCATAAACCCAATTCCCTGCGCGAGGAAAGGAAAAAGGGGGCGTGACAGCATGGCGATTCTGTTGGGGATTCTTAGGCTTTTACCATTTCATACCGTTTTTGTGAATTCGTACCCCTATGTGCAATTGCTTGTTTAATTTCTTTAAGCATTTAATTTCTTCTTCAAAAGCAAAACTGACATATTTTTCTTGTTTCTTTCCTTTAACTGCTGCTTAAAATTATGAAATTGCTGTATTTATCGCTTTCTTAACGTGCAAATACATGACAACATGCTTTTAATTATTGAAAAAATCATGCTCCACATCATACTCCACTCGTGCCAAACAAAATACTATAGCAACGCTTGATGAGTGGTTATGCCCTTCCTATATCATTACCCCTAAATTCGAAAAGGCTTATTTGCGGTAAAACTAGTCGATCAGCGGTACAGTCGACAGTTCCGTGCCTTCCCCCTTTAGTTGTCCGCTCAAGGGTACCAGTCTAAAACCCCATAGAAACCTTAATCTGTTTAAAATTATGCATGCATCATGGTCAAACCTAGCCGGGTCGGTTATGTTGTCCACATAATGATCCTCTAAGATAGCCTCGTCCAAAGTCCACTGGGTTTCCCTAAACCCAAATGGGCGTCGTCACGTTCTATGCATTTGAACTAAATGCTTCTTGCTAATTGTTGATTTTAAATAGTCGAGTCTAGTGGGGGTAAGGGCCTAACCTTATTTGCCTTGCAGAAATATGAGGCACGAAGTCCCCAGATTCGGCATGGTCACCAAAATCCACCCAAGATTTCTGAGTTGGTAGGAAGATTTACATTCTAGTGACAAAACCCTCGTCAGAAATCTCAAAAGGGTTGAAGACTGTCAAAAGGCTGGAGGGACCAAAGGTGGACATCTAGCCAGAGCATACCTGTTGCTGGGACTTTGCGAATTGGGGAAGCTGTTCGACGGAGCCATGGATGCCGAGTCTGGGGAAGGTCCTTCTGGGACCAAATAGATAGGAGTTTACTTTTTTCGCTTTATGAATGTAATAAGGCCAATGGCCATTAGTGACTTTTATTTCTTGCTTATCTAATGTCTTTTTGGGATTCACCTATTTTTTATCAACAAAATGAGGCATTTAGCATTCTAAGTTCTCCAAATCAATTTGTCACTAGGCCTACCTCGGGCACAAAAGTGGTTCCCCAAATTAGGACACGCTTTACATTCCCGCACTATGTGTTTAAATATTGCAATACTTTTTATAATCCTCACTAACTTGATTACCTTTTATTTTTATTTTTGTTTTTTATTATTTCCCCTCCCCAAAGGTTTGTTCGTGCACTCTGGCATTATCATCTTATTTCACAAGATCCAGGGGCCCTCCACCCACTCCTCCCTCTAGTTTCTTGTTAAAAGCAAGAACAAAGCAAGATGGAAGATTTGAGCAACGTCAGGAAGGAAAACACAGCTGAACGGATCGAGGCCACTGATGGCCATGGTATTCGGGTTCCTAATGAGAATGTGTTACAACTTGAACATAAATTGTTGAAATTCCATGAAGAACTCGATCAGTCCGGAATCTGGCAAAACTGTCATTTTCCCTCAGCACCCCAATATCAACTTTCCCAAACACTCAAAACCCTACACCTCCTCAAAATATCCTAAAACAACAGAATCATCCCGCTGCTACCACCAAAGAACCAGTTATAACACCCATACCCCACAACAACACTCCAACACTCATCCCAGAACCTCCGCACTCCGCAAACGACCATTTCCACACCCATTACACCAGGCCACCACAAAACAAATCCTAAACTCTGGAGACCATGCCACACCCCACCAAACTATATCATGCACACCTGAGTCTGATGAAAAGGATCGCTTATCAGGAACTGGGCCGAGGAACTAAGAAAACTCACCAGCCGGATTTAGGGCGTTGAGGGAACCAAAGGAATCGAGGGGCTGAACTATGAGGATCTCTGCATACAGCCTGATGTCGAACTGCTTGAGGGGGTAAAAACCTCCTAAGTCGAAATGTTTGATGGTATGGGGTGATCCAAGGTCCGATCTGAGACATATTTGACGACAAGCTGTTGGAGTAGGGAAGGATGAAAGGATCCGCATGAAGTTGTTCATGAGGAGTTTAAAGGGAGACACATTATCTTGTACATCAGCCAAGATTCCCAAGAAGGTGGTCAAGCTGGGTAGGCATGGCATCTTGACTTTATAGACAGATTCAGGTTAATACAGAGAACGCACCAGACGTGTTCTATTATCTAGAATTTGAAAAAAGAAGCCTACGGAGACATTTTGCGAGTATGTCTACTCGCTGGTGGTCCGAAGCTGCTAAGGTCAGACCCGCCTTAGAAGAAGAGCAAATGAACAAGTTCTTTGCCGGGCTCAGGACCGCAGTATATGAATTGGCTAATGATTGATTGAGAAACCACAAGTTCTCCGACATTATCAAATTGGGTGAACGAATTGAAGAAGGTATTTTAAAAAGTGGTATGTTACAAACCTCAAGGCCTTGCAAGCATAAATTAAGGCTTTACAGTCCGTGGTGTGTGTCCAAGAAAAGGGACGTAGGGCGTGACTGGTTGCACAAAAGACCAAGTCTCCCCTCAAATACCAACCCTAGCTTACCCAACACCTCCACCACATAACAGGCCAAACCCCAATACCAAGCCACCCAAATACCAAGCTCCACCACCAACTTATTAGTCATCTCCACCTCCTACATACCAACCTACCTCACCCAGATACTCACAACCCGCTCATGTCTACCAAAAGTACAATGCTCAAACCATGCCCATTATCAATCACCCCCTGCACGCAAAACTTCCCTAAGACCCCTGTTGCGGCCAAACGCAACACGCAAATATATACGCGGTCGTCAAGTAATTAGTGACTAAAAGTCGGATGTCGGAACTTGTGATTAACTATTAACTAAATTAGACTATCCTAATTATCTAACCAAGAATTAAAACCTAGAAATATTTGATCTAAACTAATTAAATAAATAAAAATAATAATGAACTTTTGAACAGAGGAATAGCAGATTTTTATGTTATCGAATATGATGAAAAATGATCTAGGGTTATGGCTCATTCTAACATTCCTATTGTATTCTTCAATTGAATTGACTAACTAATTTATCTAGTTTAATGGTTAACTGCGGTAATATTGCTTATTAAGAATCTGTCGAGTTCTTACTCGCCTATTCAAGCTAACCTAACTCCTATATGTCTATGGAATTAGAAACTAACAAGAACGCATATTATAAATCCTGTAAATTAACAAGCAAGGCATTAGGTATATGTCTATGCCTTAACCGCGAATCCGTTCCCCGATGCCCAGGTTCAAGAACTTGCTCTACTCAATCCAAATAAATGCAAACTAAGATTCCCACTTTCGAGTTCAATTCAAGATTCGTAGATAGTATTCAATTGGTGATCAAGCCAATCAAATAATTAAGTGCAGGATTAAATAAATAAAACCAATATGATAAACTAAGAAATCAAAAAATCAATATCCGAATAAAAAATATCATGAAAGAACCACAACCCTAGAATGTGAAGTTTAGCTCCACATAGACATATGGTAGCAAAACAACAAATCATACAAAAGAAACATAAAAATTACTTAAGTTTTGGGGAAGAAAGATGAAACCCGGCCTCCACGGCGGCTCTGTGCTCTCCCTTGTGTCAAGAAGTTCTTCTCAAAATGTTCTCACCCCTCAAAAATAGAGTTTAGGACCCTTTTATACGAGTTTGGGGTCATGCTGGGCTGAAATAACATTATCCCGATGAAATAGGAGAAATCCCGCCCCCGCGTCCAGGCCAGCGCCAAGCGCTGGTCCTGGCGCTGAAAGCAGAATGCTTTTTTGCGTTCATTCAATTCATTTGGCTTCTTTTGAACTTTCTTGGTTGTCTCCACTTGTGGGGGGGGGGCGGGGACAAAGACCAAGGAGTGTCCCCCCTTTGTCTTATAATTTTTTTCAAATTTTTTTTCTTTTTCTTCCGCGTTTTATTTAATTTTGCTCCAAATCTCTTTATCTTCACACCGCTTTATTCTTACACAATTAAAATATAATATTAAGCACAAAATAATATAATTAATACTCAAAAGACGATTAAAAAGTGCTAGAATATGAGGCAATAATAATTAAATATATGCATTTTTGACCGAACATCAACCCCGACCTAATTTTGATCGCAGACCTCCAAAACAATATACGGCCATCGCTAAACCCATCGATCAGCTGTATGAGAGGCTCAAAGCTGCTGGTTATGTCACCCCCGTCCCTGCTACAACCCCTGAGAATCATTCCCAGTGTGTTAACCCAAACAAGTCCTGTGCATACCACTCCGGCATGAAATGGCACACCATCGATTAATGCCGCTCCTTGAAAGACAAAATACAGTCTTTGATTGACAACAAGATCATTGTGGCAAAGGAACCCGCTCCAAACGTCCGCAACAACCCTCTGCCAGACCATAAGGGTGGAAGTATCCACATGATTGAAGTAGAAGATGACTGGGAGGGATCCACCGGGTTGATCACAGAAGGTGATGACCCAAAGAAACCAACAATTAATCTCAATCCAATCAAAGTCTAGATCCAACCGTCTGAAGATGCTGAGGTGAATATGTCTATACCCCTTGAGTTTGAGGCAGCGCCACCCGCAAAGACACCAGCACCAATTGAGGTTGAATTCGCGTCTCCGGCAAATACACCCGCACCATTTGAGGTTGCAGTCTTGCCACCTAAGGCACATGTTCCATTCGAAGTGAGAATAGTCGCGCCGATCCCAGTGGCGATGTCTACCACGCCATCATTCTATACAAATGCTGTACCCTGGGACTATACAGCTGAGGCAAGAAGGAAAGGCAAGGTCAGGATTGAAGAAACTGTCGCAGCACAGTGTATGACAAGAACTAGTAGAGTCTATACCCTTGAACATCTCGCTGAATCAAGCAAGCAGGCCTCCAATTGGCCACCCCTCATTGAGACAGATCCGGACGATCTTTGGAGGAAAATACATGCCAAGGAATATTCGGTCATTGACCATTTAAACAAGACGCCAGCGCAAATATCCATCCTCTCTTTGCTGCAAAATTCCGAAACACACAAGAATGCTCTGTTAAAGGTGCTGAGTAAAGCGTACGTACCAAATAACATCACTGGTGGGGAAATGGCTAATATGGTAGGACAAGTGCTGGAAAGCCATAAGATCACTTTTTATAAGGACGAGCTGCCACCTGAAGGGCTAGGTCACAACAAAGCACTGCACATCACCGTGCAATGCGAAGATTATTTCATCACCAGAATCCTGATCGATGGAGGTTCCAGTCTTAACATTTGTCCGCTGGTAACACTCAAGAAGTTGGGAAAAGGGTTGCATGAGATAAAGGATGGAGCAATCAATGGGAAAGCCTTTGATGGTTCTCAGAGGTCCACCATCGGTGAGATTAGTCTATGCATGTAGATGGGACCAACCTGGTTCGAGGTCGATTTCCAAGTAATAGATGTACCAGCGTCTTACAACTTGCTGCTGGGACGACCATGGATTCATGCTGCTGGGGCCGTAGCATCAACGCTGCATCAGACAGTAAAATTCGAATGGAATCACCAGGAAGTGATCATTTACGGCGACGGTAGCAACCGTATATATAGTCGCCAGACCATTTCGGCGATCGAGGGAAGAAGGAAGCTGGGTGGGAAAACTTACCACCACATTGAACGGGTCAATGCTATCGACAAAGACAAATGGTGGGATAACGAAATCGAGAGTATACTGAGTTGGAGTGGGTACGAACCTGGAAAAGGGCTCGGCAAGAACCTCCAAGGGATCTCTAAACCCATAAAACTCAAGAAACGTGGCACTCGGTTTGGGATATGAATACACATGGGAAGAATTCAATGACTGGTCGCCACCATGGCGCGGTCCTTACTACCCACTACAGCAGCCAATACCGCATCTGGAGCAGACCTTCCAACAGGCCGACATTATTTATGGGTCAGATGAAGAAGAAGCACTTGCAACAATAAAGAACTATTTCTAGAGGACGGTGACATGGCCTATTGCGTTATTCTCGAGGAGGAGGGGGAGAAAGGCCCTTCCATACATGCTGTGAGCAGAGGGGCACATCTCAAGAATGGGACCATCAGGACAACCAAAGCCCGACGAGCCTCGGGGTGGCAAGGCTAAAACAAGCATTATTCACTGTTTTATTTACTAAATGATTTTCTTTTCGTATTTTTCAATTCTCGCAATAAGATCTTCAATGTTCAAAACAATTATTCAATCTATCAAAAGCATGTTTGATTTTTATTATGAATTAATATTTATTGCTATCGTGTTCCTCCTTACTTTACCAATACAACTTTACTATTACCTATTTTGATGAACCAATGACTGTGACATGTAATGAGACAACGCAAAAAATAGACATTGATTCAGAGGAAGATGACATACCTGACGAGATTATCAATGAAGTTGAGAACTTTGAGAACAAACTTAAGTCCAACCTGGACGAGACCGAAATTGTTAACCTGGGAGATGCAGAAAACGTCAAGGAAACGTGAATCAGCATTCACCTATTGCCATCGGAGAAGAAAGAATTCCACAGCCTACTGGCCTCAGATGAATGGAGCTGTAGAAGCCACCACCAACAATATCAAGAAGATATTGAGGAAAATGATAGAGAAGCATAGACAGTGGCACGAGAAGTTATCATTTGCTCTACTGGGATATCGCACCATAGTCCGCACATCAATCGGGGCAACCCCCTATATGCTGGTTTACGGTACAAAGGCTGTCGTTCCCGTTGAGGAAGAAATTCCTTCCCTAAGGATCATACAAGAAGCTGAGCTCGACGATGCAGAGTGGGTAAAAAAGTCGTTACGAGCAATTAGCCCTTATAGACGGAAAGAGAATGAATGCAGTCTGCCATGGTCAACTTTATCAGAACAGAATGGCTAGAACCTTTAACAAAAGAGTCAAGCCAAGACAGTTCACACCAGGACAGTTGGTGTTAAAGAAAATTTTCCCGCATCAAGATGAAGCCAAAGGGAAGTTCTCTCCTAACTGGCAGGGCCCATACATGGTTCACCGGGTTTTGACGGGAGGAGCCCTCATACTTGAGGAAATGGACGGAGAGGTCTAGTTAAAGCCGATCAATTCAGATGCAGTCAAGCGTTACTAAGTGTAAACTTTATGCTTTCCTTATATGATGTAAGTTGAACTACGCCTGACCTGATTCCCATTTAAGAATGGATACGTAGGCAGCCCTATGGGTTCGGTCACAATTCAATAAAATTTTCATCCCCCCCCCCCCCCCAATTGGAAACTAGGGCAGAATTTTAAGGAGGACTCTCAAAATTCCGAAGTAATTTCAGCCAATCGCCGCATGAGCAACAGTCAGAAGCGTCGACCCATCGAATTGGGGCAGAATTTTGAGGAGGACCCTCAAAATCCCGTAGCAGGAGAGGTTGCAATGTCCTGAACTACGTCACAGTCGTCGGTTCATCTAAAAGCTATTTTTGTTTATGCCATATTTTTACAAAATCGTGCGTGATTATTATTGAAACTGCTTTGTTTAGCAACGCTCCCCCAATGATACAGACGGTATCACCAAATCGAAGCCGAATGCGTCAAGCAAAAGCCAACGGGGATACAAACTAACCTTCCCCCCCCCCTCCCCCC
>NC_031991.1:31396767-31454455 GCF_001879085.1 Nicotiana attenuata
TCGGAGAACCGTATTCTGAATGATTGGTTCCAATGGCGACATAAAATTACGATTGTATCCTATGCATACCAAAAATAAATGTGAAGTTTGTAAAGGGGGGGGTTGTGGGGGGGGGGGGGGGGGAAGGAAGAATGGAAAGCCCTCACTTTATTGATGGGACATTTTGATCCCCTTTTCCTCTCATCCTCCCCCGGTTCTGGTTCAGGAAAGGGTCAACGCAAGGATCTTATTTCGAAGCAATCTCTGGAGTTTTCCCTTATCCGAACGGGTCTTGCAAGAAAATAGGATTTCATATTGAGCTCCAAATATACGCTATTGGGATGGGATGGCTCCTACTAGCTCTCCCCCCCTAAGAACCGCACGTGCGAGTTCCCCCGCATACGGCTCAAGTGGCGAAGGCCCTTTCCTTCGCGCTTGGTAAGCGCTTCGCTGTAGCCAAGCTTACTGCTAGCCTATCGGCTAGAGCCAAGCTTCGACCGCGACTGCTCGTCGCTTCTGGCCGCCTTATTCCGTCACCCGAGATCCAAGTCAGCACCGGCAAAGATCTCTTGATTCCTCGCGGCCGGGCCGGCTTGGAAGCAAGCTACCTCTTGCCTATCTCACCTCCTTCCTTCAGCTGGGTGAGCCTTCGCTTTTTGGATCGTCTTCTGCCCAATGCGGTACCCCCCGTTTTTTGGTTCCCATTGGGTTTACCTTGTTCACAGGTCGACCCCATGGCAGCAAGAAAAGGCGATCTTGTGCTATACTCCGGTGATCTCTTTCCTACCGAGACACGCAAACTCCCATCGTGTCCCAGATCACATTCCGTGAATCGAAAGGGGAAGCCTACTCATCTATCAGCTCCTCTCGTAGATCGGTGCGGTTTTACGAAGCGTCTAAGCACAGTTCACTCGCGTTGATCAATCAAGAGGGTTGCCGCCACTCCTTAATAAGGTTATCTGTTGTATCACTTCTTGCATTCTGTCCCACGCTTCATACCTCCTCTTTCTTCTTAAGGTAAGATAAAGGGCCAGGCATGGTGGGGTAGGAGCATCCAGTCGGCAATTCATCAGATTTCCTTTAGTACAGTGTGTTTGAAATCTTGATGTCACTATACTAGTATTTTTATTATTGTTATTATAAGTTAATCTATTTATTTTTTTCTGCTTCAACTTTCACTATGTCAAATTTTCTTTTTAATTTGCGGCAATGGAAATCTCTGGAAAGAACTATTTATTATAGGTTCTTGATGCTGAAATTCACTTAGACACTAAAGGTCTTGGTGATACCACTACTCAAGGTAATGAGGTATCGAGTCCGGAAAAAGCGAGGGTTATGATTTTCCTTCATCAACACCTAGATGAAGGAGTCATAGCTGAATAGTTAACAATGAAAGATCCACGTGAATTGTACACTAATTTGAAAAAAGGTATGACAAACTTAAGGGAACGATATTGCCAATAGCTTAGTATAAGTGAATACACTTTTACAAGATTTTAAATACTTAAACGAAAATAACTCGATTATATTTAGAATAACATCTCAATAAAAATTATGTGGGAGGATATGAATAATGAGGACTTATTGGAAAAGACTTTTAATACTTTTCATGCCTCAAATATGGTGTTGCAACAACAATACTATGAAATTTTAAAAAATATCTTGAGTTGATCTCATGCCTTCTGGTGGCTGAGCAACATAATACTCTTTTGATAAAAATTAGGAAGCATGTCCCACTGGACTGCACTATGTGCAAAAGCAAATATGATAGCAACACGTGATAAGTCTGAAAAAAGAAAATAATTATCAGTGCCATATAAATATACGTGAGCGTGATAATAGTAAAGGACAATATAATAATCATCATCGTGGTGGTCATTATAAACAGGAGAATAATATGAGTTCTCCAAACAATCCTTCAAGACGCAAGGCAATAACTTTCATTGATGTGGCATGAAAGGTCATTGGAAATATGAATGACGTACACCTGAGCATTTTGTCATTATTAAAACTCCATCAAAAGAAAAGCAAATAATGTTAACGCCTCTTTTTCTACCACTCCAGTAGAGTCACGCTTGACCTTTTAAAATAATTTTGAGGCAGGACATTCAAATAAATAGGATAATAATGATGAGAAAATAAAATTTTCCAAACTTCAGTTGGATCTAAGATGAGTAATGAAGATCTATGTCTTCTTGATAGTGTAACAACTGTAATGATCCAAATGGTTGTTTAGAGTTCTAGCATCTTGTTTTGCGATTTAGGACCTTGAGTAGGTTCATATGATATTTTAAGACTTGCACGTATGTTTGATTCGGGCCTCGGGTGGCCCGAGATTGTTCAGCCCTTCTAGTCGAAAGTTGGAATTTGAAATTTAAGAAAGTTTGAGATTTTTGGTTTGATGCTTAATTCTTAGTATTGATATTATTTGTAGTATTTGAGCCTTTGGATAAGTTTATGCATGATATATAAACTTATTAGAATGATTGGACAGGGTCCCAAGGGCTTGGTTAAGTTTTGGAGTGATTCTGAATCATTTTGAGCTATGTTTTGATTTTTTGAAGTTTGGTGAAGCAACACTTGTGACGATGAGGTCAAAGATGTAGAGGTTGCACATGCGGACAGGGGTGCACATCTGCAAAGGAGAGCTAGAGTAGGTGAGGTCGCACCTGCAAGGTCACACGTGTGCCAAGTGGTCCATACCTGAGAAAATGCCTAGCATATTCTTTTAAGTTGATATTTTTCTCACTTTCACCATTTTTGAGTTTTGGAGATCGAAAGAGGCAATTTTGGAGAGGGATTTCACCGAAATAATGACAGTAAGTGATTGTAACTTAGTTTTAATTAATATCTTGATATTCCATGGAATTTTTACATCTAAAATATGGAATTTAAAGAGTAATATTTGGGGGTTTTATCTACAACTTAAGAGAGTGTATTTTGAGGTTTTAAACATTGATTTGGACTAAGATTTGGAAAATAATCACATATACGGAATCGTGGGGGTTACGGGTCAATGGAATTCAACTTTGGACTTAGGTTTTTACCATGTGGGCCCGGTAGTAACTTTTTGGTATTTCTTCAAAGATAGAAACTTTATTAATTTGGATTGCTTCTTTTAATATTGTTTGACTTTAATGAATAATATTTGGATAGGTTTTGGGCAAATAGAGGCTGAGAACAAAGGAAAAGGCGTCATTTGGGTTTGAAGACTAGCTTGGAAAAGGCAACTATCTTGGTTAACCTTAATTTGAGGGAATATTTTTCTATAATTATATATGCTACATGCTATGTGTTTCGGGGTGACATATATGCGATTTGACGAGCATATACGCATGCACCAAGGCTAAGTCATGCTCGGGGTAGGTTTTAGGCTTCATTATGCCTTGTTTTTGACATACTCTACTTGTGAAATGCTTTGATTATTTGTAAGACTACTTGAGCTTTTTTTAATCATGTTGGAGATCATGTCTAGACTTTTGATGCTTTTCTTAGACATGATGGCTGTTTAAATGATGGATTACATGTAGGAGCTGTAGTCATACGTTATACATATGCATACATCATGTGTAGAGATCATCTTTTGGGCATATGTATATATTTTTGCATGGTTATTTCTCTATCCATGCGTATTATACATGCTTATCTCTTATTCATACGCGTGCATCCCTGCATATGGTTCTATTATATGGACTGAGATTATGTCACATGAGTTATTCGTGCAATTGAGATGATTATGACACGTGAATTGTCTGTGACATTATTGTTATGGAACGAGTTGTATGCTGTGAGATTATTATTATTATGGCACCATGGTTTATGCCATTCAGTTATTGTGATATTGATCTTATTATGGCTCTAAGTTTCTACCATGCGATTGATGTGATATTGATATCGTTATCGTACAATGTTTCTACATTGAGGCACTTGAATTTGGGGCGTCCCTCTGGAGTTAGGTGATACCCATATTACATTAGGCCCTATGAGCGAAGGTGATATGCATATCATGGTGGAGCACGTGGGACGTACTGGATCATGTTGGAGCACATGGGATTCGTCGGATATTGTTTATGGTTCAAGTCTTGAGCATGCATTGACGTCCTAGACTCATGTAGAAGCATTCATGCATATCTTCGACATATGCACATTCATGTATTATTCATATACCTGGGACTTGTCAGTGAATTGTGGGACACTAGAAGAGTGTTAGTTTGATGTACGAGTTGAGTATTCATCATGCGTTTTACATGTTAGACTCATGTAGCAGTATTCATATAAATTCTATTTAAAAATTGATATAAAATTGGGTCTTTATCATGCATAGAAACTTTACATAATATTCGAGGTAAAGCTACTGGTGCAAATCTCTTTTATATGAGGATTTGGTGTATTTATATGTGCTTTGATCTGGTTATTTAGAGAAGCGTGCTTATTACGTTCTTCTTTAATTGTGCACCTTATTATTGATATTCGATATTCTTTGGTTTTATATATGCTTATGAGCTGCAAAGGTTAAGTAAAATGAGTATCTTTCGAGTAAGCCTCACCACTACTTTGTTGGGTTTAGTCTTGATCTTTACCGAGTACATAGGGATGGTTTTACTCATACTATACTTCTGTACCTTGAGTGAAACTTTAGAGTTGATCTTTTGTGGAAGCCGAAAGCTAGAATTGAAGATGTAGCAGTGCAAGCTATCATTTTGTTCTTTGTAGTTTAGGACTTGTATTTTTTTTTTGTTCAAAAAAGATGATTTATTTTATCCACACCAACATTGTGCTAGTAATTTATACTATCAGTTCCTGGGGATAGTTATATTAATTTTTCACTCTTATTTTATTATTTATCTGATGATCTTTAGTTCAAGACGTGTTATATCTTGGTTGGCTTACCTAGCGGGTTGATTTAGGTGCCATCACAACTTGGTGGGATTTTGATTGTGAAAAAGTTAGTATTATATCTCTAGGTTCATAGACTCTACGAGTCATGAGCAAATGTCGAGTAGTGTCTTACGGATCAGTATGAAAACGCCATACTTATCTTCGAGAGGCTATAGGACATCCAGGAAACTTCTCTTTATTTCTGTCCTTATCGTGCGACTTTGTTTCAGCTTGAAGACTAAGTCTTCAGCTTCTTTCTATACGTTCGTATGCTATTTTGAGGACTGGATATCAGTTAGGCATCGATGGCTTGTGATGATGTCGCATATATGGTATGAGATGTTTTTCCACATTATGGTGGTAGGCGAATCTAAAGGACTTGTGGCCAAGTATGGACCACAACTTTAGCTCTCAAGCTTAGTTAAGTGAGCCTGTGATTTTGGACTCTTCTTTCCGGTAATATACCTAGAAATTGGAATGATGGCATGGTGAGGGATAAGGTAGCTACGTTTTCACTGTTGGTTGCTCTGGAATTGAGTAGGTGCTTCTACATCCTTGAAATAAAATGGAGAAGATGTTTCCAAATTTAAGTGGTAAGAGTGTGGTGTATATCTAAGGACTACACTTAGAGGATCGGATGTGATGAGAAGGATTTGTTGGAAATGCAAAGGGAATATGGGCACTTGCTCATCATATTGGTGCAGTGTAGTCTTAAGGTATGGATGTATTGATGAAGTTATTCATTAGTGGAATGAAACATATTCTTATAGCTTGTAGATGAGTGTAGAATCAAAAAGGATCAATTGATTTCATAAAAGTTGTAACGATGGTACGGTCACAGAAACAGGTTGCATTGGGGCTAAAAAGGTAGGTTATCACCTGTGAGAAGGTTTGAGGTCGTATGACTTCTTAAGGGGTTCTTATGAAGAGTTTTCTTTCTATCCGGTGGAATATGTGCACTACGATGAAGGTTTGAATAGCACTAGGAAGAAGACATGATTATCACAAAGATAAGTATGCATTTGGCAAACAATTTGGTATGTGTTATGATTAGTACTACATGAGCTTATGAGAAATTTAGCTAAGAAATAGTGCAAGATCATGGTAATTAAAGAGGAAAGTTATTGTAGCTTCTTGGATGATGTAATGATGGATTTGAACCAAGTGAGAGAGTCTACCATCGATGATATGATCATATTGCCATGTGTTGTTGTAGTTCCTGGAGTAAGGTACCCTTATGGGTTAGTGATGACCTGAGAAGGGTTTCATCGAGGATATCTTGAGCAAGGAATTCACTGGAGGTGTGACGTACCACACTTTATTGATATATGGAGATTATTGAATGATCCAGATTTGATATTCTTTGTGGATATAGTGTGCAAGGAGAAAGGATTCACTCAATCATCTATGGACGAGGTTTCTTCTTATAGAGAATCATGTGCTAACAGTGCATATGTCGTTCGGCATGCTTGACTATGCATTAGGGACTAGAGTAGAGTGAGTGACTTTCGAGAGTGATTCTAGTGGTTCAACTAGGTGACTTTCAAGTTCCAAGATGTGATACTGAGGATTTACCTAATACTGTATTTGGTTAAGAATCTATGACTGGTATTGGATTATGAAAAGGACTTGGAGTAGTTCTATATCATTGTTGATTCCACAAGGAAACATTAGAGAGTTGAAAGGAACAGTTTCAGATTCACTAAAGGGTTCTTTAGAGCAAATATTTCGGGTTGAGGTAGTTTTAGGTGCATAAAGGGGAATGAAATGGCTTACGGATATTAGGGTGGCGTAGTTCTATGTTGGGATCACTTGGTGCGAGTTTGGTCGAAGATTTTAGTATATTAGAATAGAAAAGTGATGTCTTGAAAGCGGGTCAAGAGTAATAAGAAGCTGGGTCAGTATTGTAGCGGCTTGGACCAACATGATAATAGAAATTATCCATTTCCTTGGTATAATAGGCCATTATTGGTACTTTTGTGGTAGGACATTTGGGTTTTGCAGTTTGTGTGACTTGGTTGACTTGGAGAAATTTAGTTTCAATGGCATGATTATTGTGTAAGTGGGTTTCTAAGAGTTTGAGATGTTTTTGACCATGACTTTAAAGTTAATGATGTTTACATGCTTGGAGAGTTTGTTGCAAGATGGTGATTGACTTAGGAGTTGAGCTTAGTTGTATGCTTCTAGACAAATGAGTGTGTATGAGACAAACTATCCTACTTGTGACTTGGAGTTGATAATGGAATTTTTGTACTTACATATGGCATCATGATGAATGTGGTGAGTCGTGTGAGGTTTGGATGGCTTTGCGAGGTCGCGGTTAATCTTCGAGCATACGGATTGGGATAAGATATAACATGAGTTATTCGAGTTTCTTAAGAGGTATAGTAGTACTGATATTAGTATCATCAAGGAAGGAAATATGTTGTAGAGGATGCTTGTGGATGGGGTCTATGGGCATTGATTTGCATGTTGGGGATTAAAAATTTAAGTAAAGACTTTTGACACTCAAAGATTTGTATATTCGATGCATTAGGTTTCACAAGATTATAGCATATCAAGAGTGAGTGGCACAAATGGAGTGATATAAAGGAAAAGGATTTGAAATGTAGCTTCCGGATAATTTTGTTGACAAGGAGTTGCATGTATATATTCGTAGTTGAGATCAGTGGTTTAGAATTACCTGTGTGTCCATCAATGGAAGTTAGAATGGATTCTTTTTAGCTTATGGAAGGTGTATTACCTACTTCATAAGAATGTATAATCAATTGGGTATCTACTGCTAGGACTGTTGAGGAGGTGTATTCTACAGCAAGTCAAATATGATCATACAATGCAAGATGTCATATGTATATATTATAAAGAAAGGGTTATAATTATATGGAATAATTTCTACAATCAGATTTGATAGAGTGATAGTCACCAAGATATTATGGTAGTTATGACAGGAGGTGGTTTGCGTACACGGGTTAAGTTGGGTTAAGTTTGCTTAATTATTGCAAAATGGACATATGGCACGCTCATAAACTTGTTGACAAAGAACACCACAGACCGGGATTCATTGGGTGTGAGTTTCTTTTCCGTAGATTTGTCGTATTTAGGTTATTGCTTGTATGGTGAACAAACCATGACAATTGAAGTTCCACGTGGAGTTTGGTATGAGTTGTTGATCGGGCAGCTGGTACCACGTGAGATGAAGCTAATGGACTCTGAATTAGTGCGATTAGATTGGGATAAGTTATATTTGGAAGAAGAATGATTTTAGGTAGCCTAGACAATGGTTCTATAACAATCTGGTCGGTCGTTTTGTGTATTTGATCCTCGTTCCCCCTATTTGGTGCTTTCTGTATGTTTGTTTGTTATTGTTTGATTTGTGGGGATAATTGGTTTGATTTCGGGAAGGTTTGAGAGTGATTTAGGGAACTTAGTCTTATTTGGGAAAGCTAAGTTTCTAGAGTTGACAAGGGTTTGACTTTTGAGTAGTTGACCTTAGATAGCTGATTTGATGGTTCCAATATGTCCATATGATTATTTTGGATTTACGCGTATGTTTGGATTTTGATTTAGATGTTCCTAGAAGGTTTAGACTCTATTTGCCGAAAGTCGGATATTTGGAAGTTTAGAGAGTTCATAAGTTTGACCTTGAGTTGAACTCAATGGCCAACAGACGATTTAAGTATTATATTTCGGGACTTCTTCTCATTCTTTCATATTTTTAAACCTAGACTTCTAGAGAAAGAGATTTTGAAGATCAATTCCACCACTACATTGGATGTAAAGAATTTCACTTGGATATAGTTATATATCTTTATTCCTCGTGGATTTGTACATCTAAAACTTGAAATTTTAAAGTGAAATTTAGGATTTTTGTCTATAACTTAAGAGGGTGTATTTTGAGGATTTGAGTGTCGACATGGAGTCGATTATGAAATCTTATCATATATTTTGACTCGTGGGATTATGGGTAGTCGGGATCTAACCCTCGACTCGGGTTTGACCATGTGGGCCTAGGTTGCCTTTTGTTGACTTTTGGAATTTGATTAAAGGTTGAAGCTTTATTGTTGAGAATTGATTTTCATAGCTTGGTTTGACGTTATCGAGTTGCATTTGTCTAGATTCAAGTTGGAGGTTGATTTGAGAGGAAAAGTTATTTATGAAGGTTGAAACTTATTGGGTGGAGGTAAGTTTCTTATTTATCCTTGTAAGAAGAAATTGCCCACGTAGGTGATCTATTTGCTACTTGATGCTTGACTTAGGAGCCAAGTATGTGCAAGGTGACGAGCGTATATGCATAGCTAAGTTATGACTGTATCCGATAGTGTTGCCTAAAGTTATGCCTTGTTTGGATTATGTGAAGATATTATCCATGCTTCTATTGATTCGATAACTACATGATAACTCGTAATTACGATTTAGGAGCATGTTTAAGGTTATTATTTGTTCTATTAGGCATAAATAATTATTTTTTCATGTTGAGCTTTTTTTGTTTGTCCAATGTCATACACTTTCCTTATTTGCTTCATGATTTTATGATTATATGGGTAAATTGACTCATGTTAAATAATATGATTAAACTTGTGCATACTTATAGCTTATTGAGCTGTGTGATAAACTGATTTACATGATTAGCCATAACCATGTTTTATCCATATAAGCTTTATCCACATTCTTATTTTTGAGTCTAGTGATTTTTATTATAATGTTTCATACACATATGCATGAGTAGAGAGTTGGTTGTCGTGAAAAGTTGAGTATGTCAGCACTACGGACACTATGAGCAGATATTGATTTTTGATTTTAGATCATTAATTGAAAAAAGATCAATGCTTGGATATGAATTTGTCCCTCCAGAGTCAGGTGATTACCCATGTTACTTTGGGCCCTGGAGCGTATACACCCAAGTTTGGCGCTTAGTTTGGACACGTGGACAGTGTCATACATATGGATTTGTGCTGTGAGATATTGAGAACGGATCCTGAGCATGCATATGTATACTTTAACTCATGCAGCAGTTTTATGTTAATATTGTTGACATGTATCATGTCTTCATACGAAGATTAAGATGTTAATATCTTATTTGATCTCCTTTAATAGTAACGCATGCCTAAGTTTCGTATAAATTGTCTTTTGAGCTTTTGTACTCATTTGTTATGATATGCTTTGGTTCGTATTTTACTTATGTTTTCACGTAATTATTGGATTGTTCGTGAGTGTCGATGTCGACCTCTCTGCATTACTTATTCGAAGCTAGACTTGATACTTATTGAGTATTGTGGTTTGGTACTTATACTATACTTTTGTATATTTTCGTGCAGGTTTTGAGGCTAGTATTAGTGGTGTTCATCTAGCAGAGTAGGGGATCTAGTGGAGACTTAGTGTTGAGCTGCATTACTTGACCTGATCCACAGCACGTGGAGCCCCTCCTCCCAACCTATCTGTTTCGTCTGCCTATTTTATTTTAGTCAGACATTGTTATTTAGTTGACACTCTTTATCCTTGTTATATGCTTGTAATAGTTATGACACCGGGTTTTGGGCTTTGTAAATAGTGATGGCCACGTTTAGACCCTTTCTCAGAAATTTACATTTATGATATTGGTTTTGAAACTATTTCTGCTTTTATATTACATCATTACTGTGTTAAAGGATTAATAATATGCTTTTGTTATTGTTGATTGAGTGTTAGCTTGCCTTGTAATAGAATATACCGCTCCACCAACTTCTATAGAGAACCAGGTTCTTAATAAGGTTCGACAGTAAACACACATAAAACAGATGTTAAATGACAGGTGAAATTTTACGTGGAAAATTCCCAGCTCAACGAGATTAAAAACCACGACCAATCCTTGTAGGATTTCAACTTCACTACTGAGCAACTTTCAGATTATAACCTGTGCAACCTAGGAATTAAACTCATAATTCCTCACTAACTTGTAACACACCTATTACAAGGTACTTTGCAATAACTCTATTACAAAGACTTTAAAACTTGACTAACTCTAGCGAATACTTAAACACGCAGGTTTAAGATTTACAAAAGATGTTCCTTTAAAGTGCTTCTAAATAAGCTAGATAGGAATTACAATTTGAAGAACTAATACAAAGTTACAACTCAACTAAGGACACACAATAACTCGATGTGGAAACTGGTCCGCAATTGCTTTGTTCTTTGTTCTTGAGGCACTTGAAACTTGCTAGATGAATGGTCACGTGAGTGAGCTTGAGTGAAATCTCTAAGTGTTCAAGTATCTTTGTTTTACCTCCCTTGAGTGCATATATACATGTGTGACATCACTTATAATGATGCAAGAAAGGTAGGTAAAAAGTCTTCCCTAGAAAGTTGACTGCAACACTGTTCCTACAGTGTAGCGTGTGCAGGCAGCAACTTTCCAGCTGGAGAGTTGACTCCGTACAGTCTCCTCGGGAACTGGAAGGGACCTGGTCCCTTAGTTGTTCCTTCCACTCTGAGGAGTTGAATCATATTTCCACGCTGAGTCCCAACCTGGAACCTTGTGATCTTGAGGTCTTGTAAATGTATAACAGGTTCCTTATCTGGTTCTGGATAGTAAGTTTGTTAGATCATCAAAACATAAAGTAAACTACTTATAACCAATGTACTTGTAACCTATCAATTTCTTCCTTTTTGATGATGACAAACTTATAATTGAAAATCCTAGAAAGAGCCCCAAAGGACCAGATTGTGAATCAGAAGGACCTTAAGTTCCCCCTGAAACTTTGCATTCCCCCTTAGTCAGTACCGAACTTTTGTGAGTTCCCCCTGAATCTGTATTTTGTTTTCAGATTATTATTCATTCATGCTCTCATATTCACTCTCATTCATTCATTCATGCTTTCACACTCTTTTATTATTCAATTAAAATCTTCCCCCTTTTGGCATCATAAAAGGAATATAATAGGTTAGCAGCATAAAGAAGTCTAGCATAGCTCACTCATGCCACTAATGTGCTCATAACATGATAGAAGATAGAAAGAACAACAACATAGATAGCAAAAAGGAAATCACTTTCATTAACCAGAATTGGACTTTTACAGGCGGGGGAGCCGAATCATTGTTTTCATCCACAATCTCGAACAAACAAAAAACAAATACCAGAATAACAAAACATCACCAAAAAAACAACTTAGAAGATAGATACTAGAAACTGGACACTAAGGGGACATTCTTTAAGGGACACTGGAGGAAGGGAGCTTGGAAGAGGAAGCAAGAGTTTGGAGGACAAGATCCATGCGAGCATTCGAGGACATATGCTCATTGAGCAGTCTTTCTTTCAGGTCCTCCACATGTTTCCTTAGTTCAACATTTTCCTTTGTTAGGTGTGCAACCTCTGCGCCGTGAGAACCACTAGAACCAGGTACCTCTTGCAACTGACTGAACTAACTCTCAAGAATCGCGTTCCTAGCCTTCAACCTCCAGATCTCCTCTATGGCACTATTCTGAGAATTTATCAGTTGAGAGATTGTGGAAGTGCTTCCAACTCCTCTGACTTTGTCAACACACTCACACTCCTCCATAGTAGTTCTTGAAAATGATTGCTTTTTGGTGCCATCTTTGGCCTATTCCAGAGGTACTTTGAAAAACTCAAAGACCTTCGTGAGAAGGAACTCATAAGGCAGTCCAGGATTCCCATCTTTAAGGTTCTCTACCTTCTGCATATGCTCAATCAATGGCAGGCAAATTGATGGAGGAGATATTATCCAAGGTTTCCATAAGGAATAGGTCAGCTTTGGATACAACAGATCTTCTTTCTGCGGGCAAGCAATACTTTGTTAACCATCTCAAAGAGAAGCAGATAAACTAGAAGGAGTGCCTTCTTATGCACCTGTTCCCCATGTTGTATTACCTTGTCCTTGACAATGGCATTTCTGAAGTTTGGCGTGCAGGAACCTTGAACAGATGACACTCTTACAGTAGGAAAACCCAGAATTGACCCCAATAGGGCAGAGTCCATCACTATATCCACCCATTTACCAACACACGGATTTGATCACCATTTACTGTAAAGAGGCTGGTGTAGAAACTCCGCACCTCGTGCTCATACACTATAGGATCCTCACTTGTAAAAAAAATTGGTCCACTGTAGAGAATCTCAAATATCCACTAATTGTCTCATCCCAGCACTCTCTAGAATGTCAGAGGCAAATGTGCTACCCCACAGCACTTTCTGATTACCCAACTTCCTTTTTACAGACTTTAGAGTTCCACTCACTTTTCCTTTCTTCACGGAACCAGGTTCCTCATCATCATCATCCCTCTTTCTTTTCACTGACTTGCCAATAGACTTTTCCTTCTCCGCTAACTTGTTTTGTCTATGTTCACTAGATTTTTCCACTTCTTCCTCATCAGACTTGTCGCCATACTCCTTCACTGTCTTGTCACCAGAATGTTTTACCAACTTTTCACTGGAACCAGCACAACACTCTTGGATGAACTATCAGCACCCTTAGAGGTGTGCCTTTCGGATTGAGAGAGAGAGTTCTTCTTCCTTGAAGACTTGCGGGTCAGGGAACTAGGTTTCTCTATGGTTTCCTCATCCACATCCACTATAGGAACATCCTCTTCTTGTACAACGTTTCCATCTTTGAGCAACCTTCTCGTTCTCTGACTCCTTTTACTCTTAATGAGGGTAACTCTAGAGCCTCCTTTTGCTACAACCGTGTAGTAGGTCACTTAGGAAGTGGCTCTGAAGTTACCACTGGCTTAGTCCTAGCCCTGGTAAAACTAGCATAAACCAAATCATCTGCGTCTTCTTCACTGTCAAGATTCATCTCAGGCTCCACCATATTCAAAGGCTCAACATCGAAGTGGGGAGAGGGAGCAGGATCAATACTGACCTGGGGAGATGACTCCTGACCTGGATCCTCCATGGAGAGATCAGGTTCATCATTTGGGACCCCACTAGCATCATCTTGTGCTGGCTGTTCAAATGGCACAATTGCTCCCTCTTCTTCTATCTCTTCCCCCTAAGGCTCAGACCTTCCTGCACATTCTAATGACCCCTTCTGACGCAATAGAAAACATATTCTCTATTCCCTCATTTTCTTGTGGTTCCATGGTGATTTCAACAGATGAAGGAGTGATACCCATAGAGTCACAACTTGTCATGGTGATATTAGTCTCTTCATGACTAATCACCAGATCTTCACTAAAGTGCTCAGCCTTGGATAGAGTTGAAGGTTCCTGAACGAGTTTCCCTTGTTTACTTTGTTGACTCTATTTGACTGGTTAGACTGGAGGAGGGCTGACATTCTTAGACTTGCTCAGACGAAGAGTGGACTCAGAGTGGGTAGGAGAGGGAGTGGAGTGTGGAAGATACTCTTCTTTAGGGTTTGGACTAGTGACTTTGTTGGGAGAGAGGTTCACCGCTGAATTACTGACTGGTGAGGACTCAATCATAGTGTTGTCAGGCATACTGAAGGTTGCTTGATTTTCAGACATGATAAGATTATTCTCGAAGGACTGTGGATTTGAGAAGAGAGAAGACAAATAGGGAATTTCGAGTTTGGAAGAGAAAGGGTTGTGATGTTGATTTAATTATGATGAGGGACCGGTTCTGAAATGGCGGCACCCTTTTACTTGGGAGATGTAACATTTAGAAAAGGAGTGACGCTTGGGCTGTGACGTATTGGCTGAAGTGACACAACTTTAAAGAGACTGTCACGCTGATGATGATGTGACATTGTTTTTCGTTCATTTTAAATTGTGTATGAAAGAACAAAGAAGCTACTAACCTGCATTAGAGAACTAGGTTCCCTGATAGGTCTGGCAAGTGAGTTTTATCCCCTTATTCATCATGCATTACAGCATTAAGCTTCTATAGTCATCATGCGTGTCTACCTGTAACGGTATAGAGGTGAGTTAGACTTAGGCAGAAAATAGTTTAGCTAGCTTTTACCTGACTATAACTTTCATAACCAATAATGAGGAAGCAGGTTCTAAGTTGGGTTTTATCATCCCCTAGTGCAAGGCGATCTTTATCAGAATGCTTTCTTCTCAGGGCTTTTGGTGAAGATGTCTGCAACTTGATCTTCAGCAGTCACTGTATTTCTCCCTCTTGAGTTGGACTCAAGTTCTTCCAATTTGTTGCTTGGTCCACAACACTTGACCACAATAGGATGCTTATTATACATATTCTGCTTCAGCTGTTGAGAGTGCCATTACTTGAGCCTCATAAGACAAGACAGGAACTCAGAGACTGTCCCAATTCAGGCGAGCTTTTCCTATCCATTAATTGGAGGGCAGTAGAGAACTGGGTTCTTTGTTCTTCGAGGATATCTCAAAATACTTACACCATCCTTCAAATGAGATTGGATTTGATTGAGACCTTGCACAGAACCCAACTCTGACCACGATGTCTAGTCTACTTGCAGTGAGATACAGGAGTGATTTAGCGATGTCTCTATGCAAAAACCCTCTTTCCAACAGCTTGTTTTTCAGCTTCTGTTGTTGTAGATGCGGGAGTCGGTTCCTTGCTGGAATCAATGGGCGTTCTCTACCTTGAGCAGTATTTCTGTTCTCTTTTGAGACGAGTATGTCAGGAGGATTCCTTCGTCTCTTCTACCATCAGATTTTCAAGGCTGACCCTTCCCAATGTTGAGAACATAACAATTATACCTAGGTATTCTCAATTGAGTCAGGAGATTTAATCAAGATGTTTGCAAACCCTTAATCAATCAATAGTGACCGTGCCCAATTTTTAAAGAGTCCTTTTCTTCTTTTCAACAACTCAATCTGAGGTGGTGTTCTCTGAGCTAAGTGGTTGAGTAGTTCTTATTTGAATATAGCATTCATCCACTTATGGCATTATCCAAACCTGTTCCATGATTTAATCTGATGCAAGCCACGTTTGTTTCTATCGATACCTGGATCTTCTTGACAAAAGTCACAGTTTTTTGAAATATCTCATCATTGGTTCTGAAGTGTTGTCTGCCCCTTTTTGGGCTTGAATGAAGATCTGACATGCTTTCCTTTTGCATAGGAATTGTACACGTCATGTTACTTGTTACTCAACTTGATCAGACCACGAACTAGGTTCTTCAGATCCAGTTTGTTTAGAGATAGACAACGTGCAATGCTCCAGACTTTTGTCCCATGGTTCAGTATTGTCTTCAACAACTTACAACCAACTTATGTCTCCACTCTGCAAAATCTCAATCACAACAACATACGTACTCTTGTGTCTTTTGGCTACAACATCACCTCACCTGTCACAGGATTTGAGATTGTGCATATCCTAGACAAGCATTCCACCTCATTTCTTTTGACACAAAATTTTCCAACTCCTAGAGCGTTCCCCCTTTTTAGCCATTTTCAAAAGGGTACACTCTCTCCTTGCAGGGCTTTTTGGTGAAGGAAAATAGATTGTATTTCCAGTGCTGTCTTTTGAGCAGCCGCTGTTCATGTGTCATTATTGGCTGCTTCCCTTCACTGCTCCCTGCACACAAAAATCAAGGGTTAGATTTAGGAACCCAAATAAGTTTGGGTCCCTTGTTAAGAGAAAAAGTATGAATGAGTGCTCTCTTAGTCCAAGCAGGAAAAATGCGTTTCCTATTTGACGGACCAGGTCCTCTTGCAGTAGTTGCTCTCAGCAATGACTTTATTTTTCTGATGAGACTGAACCCTGGCCATGGAATTTTCCTTGAGGTGACCATTGTTGCCACAGTGGTTACATAGCGAATTGTCAAGTACAGTAACATACTTGCTATGAGGGTTGTAGGGAATCTTTTCCCTTTGAAACCCGATCCCCTTCCTATTTCCCTTAAAGTTAGTGTACATGGTAGTGATAGCATTCGAGGACCAGGTCCACTTAAGATATTTCTCAAGATAACTCTTTACTTTCCCTAGTTCATCCTGAAGCTGTTTGTTTTTCTCAAGTTCAGCGCGCAGACTAGTCTTTACCAAGTTTAACTCATTTTCAAGCTTAATGTGTGCTTCACTTGAAACTTCCTTTCCCTTTTTAGATTTACCAGGCCTATTTACTGTTATAAATTCCTCAATTGTTTACTACCACCACTACTAGGTCATCTCTTTCTTGCTCAATGATAGCAACTCTTTCAGTCAAGGTTTCCTTTCTTTACTTGCACACTCAATGGTTTCTTTTAAGTCCACCACAACCATCATTAAATCATCTCGTTCATATTTCATACTAGCAATTTTCTCTTCTAAGGCATTCTTTTCTCTTTTCAGGTTCTCTATTGTTTCTTTCGTATCAACTATAACGACTACTAAGTCATCTCTGGTTTGTTCTACTTCCCCTAGTTCCATAGTTAAAGCATCTTTATCATTGATAATACTATGGTAAGCATCAATTAGCACATTTGCTAATGACATGATCTTTTTAGGAGAGTAAGATTTCAGATTTCTCTGAACATCCAGAAAGTTTACCTCATCGCCATAGTCATCTTTATCGTCATCAGATTGAGCCATTAGAGAAAAGATAGAATCATACATAGTTGTTTCATTTTCCACTGCCATCATTGAACTACCACCATGGTTGTCTTCTTCTTCAGATTCACCGGAGGAGTCTCCTCATGCAGCAAGAGCTTGCTTTACAACGTTGTCAGCATCATTCTTCCTCTTGAAGCGTTTGTCAGGAATCTGGTTCCTCTTGGCTGCATTGTCAAAGTTGTTATGATATTGATCTTGTTTTAGGAGGGGGCAATCCTTGATGAACTGTCCTGGCTTGCCACATTTATGACAGAGGTCATAGTTTATGGGCTTGCTAGAGCTTCCCCTTTGTGGAATGCCTCCATTCCTGTGAACCATCTTCTGGAACCTTTTTGTCAAGTAAGCCATGTCCTCGTCTTCACCACTTGAGTCATTGTTGTCCGTCTTGAGGACCAGGTTCTTCTCCCTCTTGGGCTCTCTTCTTTCATTGTCCTTCTTCTACTTTTATTTCATAATTTCACAAGTTCCCAACAAGTTCATCCATGGTCAGTGTCTGCAAGTCCTTAGCCTCTATAATAGCGTTAACTTTGCTTTCCCAAGACCTGGGCAGTACACTAAGGATTTTTATGACAAGCTTGTTTCTTGGAATACTTTCACCAAGAGAGTGAAGCTCATTGATGATGTAGGTGAACCGAGTATGCATATCTTGGATGGATTCAGCATCTTTCATTCTGAAGAGCTCATATTCTTTGGTGAGCATATCAATCTTGGATTACTTCACTTGAGTTGATCCCTCGTGAGCTGTTTGAAGAGCCTCCCAGATCTCTTTTGCTGATTGACAAGCTGATATCCTGTTATATTCATCAGGGCCAATACCACACACAAGAATTTTCTTTGCTCGAAAATTCTTTTCTATGGTCTTTCTATCAGCGTCATTGAATTCTTTCCTCGTCTTGGGAATGGCTATAGCTGGATCGCCAAGGTTCTTTGTAGGGACAAAGGGTCTGTCACATATTACATCCCATAACTCAGAGACTTCAGCCATGATGAAGTCATGCATCCTATTTTTTTTACCACCCATAGTATTGACCGTTGAACCTAGGAGGTCTCTATGTGGACTGGCCTTCTTCGAAGTTTGGAGGAGCAGACATACAGATCCTTTTTATGTGTTAACCTGATAGAAAGAACTTGTTCGGATACCAATTGATAGAATATATGGTTGCACCAAAATTTAGTAGTGAACCAGGTTCTCTATCAGGTTCGACAGTACACACATAGAGAACAAATGTTAAATTACAGGAGAAATTTTACGTGGAAAATTCCCAGCTCAACGAGATTAAAAACCACGACCTGCCCTTGTAGGATTTTAACTTCACTACTGAGCAACTTTCAGATTACAACCTATGCAACCTAGGAATTAAACTCTTAATCCCTCACTAACTTGTAATACACCTATTACAAGCCACTTTGCAATAACTCTATTTCAAAGAATTTAAAACTTGACTAACTCTAGCCAATACTTAAACACACGGGTTTAAGATTTACAAAGATGTTCCTATAAACTGCTTCTAAATAAGCTAGATAGGAATTTCAATTTGAATAACTATTACAAAGTTACAACTCAACTAAGGACACACAATAACTCGATATGGAAACCGTCCATAGTTGCTTTGTTCTTTGTTCTTGAGGCACTTGAAACTTGCTAGATGAATGGTCAGGTGAGTCAGCTTGAGTGAAATCTCTAAGTGTTCAAGTATCTTTGTTTTACCTCCCTTGACTGCATCTATACATGTGTGACATCGCTTACAATGATGCAAGCAAGGTAGGTAAAAAGTCTTCCCTGGAAAGTTGACTGCAGCATTGTTCCTGCACTGTAGCGTGTGCAGGCAGCACCTTTCCAGCTGGAGAGTTGACTTCGTACAATCTCCTCGGGAACTGGAAGGGACCTGGTCCCTCAGCTGTTCCTTCCACTATGAGGAGTTGAATCATATTTCCATGCTGAGTCCCAACCTGGAATCTTGTGATCTTGAGGTCTTGTAAATGTGTAACAAGTTCCTTATCTGGTTCTGGATAGTAAGTTTGTTTGATCATCAAAACATAAAGTAAAGTACTTATAACTAAAGTACTTGTAACATATCAATTTTCTCCTTTTTGATGATGACAAAATTATAATTTAAAATCCTAGAAAGAGCCACAAAGGACCAGATTGTGAACCAGAAGGACCTTAAGTTCCCCCTGAAACTTTGCATTCCCCCTTAGTTAGTACCGAACTTTTGTGAGTTCCCCCTGAATGAGTTTTCCCTAAATCTGTAATTTGTTTTCAGATTATTATTCATTCATGCTCACATATGCACTCTCATTCATTCATTCATGCTTTCACACTCTTTTATTATTCAATTAAAATCTTCCCCCTTTTGACATCATAAAAGGAATAGAACAGGTTAGCATCATAAAGAAGTCTAGCATAGCTCACTCATGCCACTAATGTGCTCACAACATGATAGAAGATAGAAACAGAAGAGCAGCAACATAGATAGCAAAAAGGAAATCACTTTCATTAACCAGAATTGGACTTTTACAGGTGGGAGCAGAATCATTGTTTTCATCCATAATCTAGAACAAACAAAAAACAATTACCAGAAATAACAAAACATCACAAAAAAACAACTTAGAAGATAGACACTAGAAACTGGACACTAAGGGGCTTAAGGGACACTGGAGGAAGTGAGCTTGGAAGAGGAAGCAAGAGTTTGGAGGACAAGATCCATGCGAGCATTCGCGAACATTTTCTCATTGAGCAGTCTTTGTTTCAGGTCCTCCACATATTTCCTTAGTTCAACATTCTCCTTTTTTAGCGTGCAACCCTAGCACCGTGAGAACCACTAGAACCATGTACCTCTTGCAACTTACAAAGCTGACTCTCAAGAATCGCGTTCCTAGCCTTCAACCTCCGGATCTCCTCTGTGGCAGTATTCTGAGCATTTATCAGTTAAGAGATGTGGAAGTGCTTCCAACTCCTCCGACTTTGTCAACACACTCACAGTCCTCCAGAGTAGTTTTTGAAAGTGATTGCTTTTTGGTGCCCTCTTTGGCCTGTCCCAGAGGTACTTTGAAAAACTCAAAGACCTTCGTGAGAAGGAACCCATAAGGCAGCCCGGGATTCCCATCTTTAAGGTTCTCTACCTTCTGCATATGCTTAATCATTATGGCAGGCAAATTGATGGAGGAGAAATTATCCAAGGTTTCCATAAGGAATAGGTCAGCTTTGGATACAACAAATCTTCTTTCAACGCGGGCAAGCAATACTTTGTTAACCATCTCAAAGAGAAGCAGATAAACTGGAAGGAGTGCCTTCTTATGCACCGGTTCCCCATGTTGTACTCCCTTGTCCTTGACAATGGCTTTTCTGAAGTTTGGTGTGCAGGCACCCTGAACAAATAACACTCCTTCAGTAGGAACACCCAAAATTGACACCAATAGGGTAGAGTCCATCACTATATCCACCCCAATTACCAACACACAGATTTGATCACCATTTACTATGAAGAGGCTGGTGTAGAAACTCCGCACCTCGTCCTCTTACACTATAGGATCCTCACTTGTAAAAAAATTGGTCCACTATTGAGAATGACAAATATCCACTAATTGTCTCATCCCAGCACTCTCTAGAATCTCAGAGGCAACTGTGCTACCCCACAACACTTTCTGATTCCCCAACTTCCTTTTTTTAGACCGTAGATTTCCACTCACTTTTCCTTTCTTCACAGAACCAGGTTCCTCATCATCATCATCCATCTTTCTTTTCACTAAGTTGCTAATAGACTTTTCTTTCTCCACTAACTTGTTCTGTCTATGTTCACTAGATTTTTCCACTTCTTCCTCATCAGACTTGTCACCACGCTCCTTCACTATCTTACCATGTTCCTTCACTGTCTTGTCACCAGAATGTTTTACCATCTTTTCACTGGAACCAGCAACAACACTCTTGGATGAACTATAAGCACCCTTAGAGGTGTGCCTTTCGGATTGAGAGAGAGAGAGGGTGCTTCTTCCTTGAAGACTTGCGGGTCAGGGAACTAGGTTCCTCTATGGTTTCCTCATCCACATCCACTACAGGAACATCCTTTTCTTGTACAACATTTGCATCTTTGACCAACCTTCTCCTTCTCCGACTCTTTTTACTCTTCTTGAGGGCAAACTCTAGAGCCTCCTTTCGTGGCAACCGTGTAGTAGGTCGCTTAGGAGGTGGATCTGAAGTTACCACTGGCTTAGTCCTAGCCCTGATAAAACTGGAATAAACCAAATCATTTGCGTCTTCTTCACTATCAAGATTCGTCTCAGGCACCACCATATTCAAAGGCTCAGCATCGAAGTGGGGAGAGGGAGCAAGATCAATACTGACCTGGGGAGATGACTCCTGACCTGGATCCTCCATGGAGGGATCAAGTTCATCACATGGGACACCAGTAACATCATCTTGTGCTGGCTGTTCAAATGGCGCAATCGCTCCCTCTTCTTCTGTCTCTCCCCCTACGGCTGAGACCTTTCTGCACATTCCTCTATAATGACCCCTTCTGACGCAATGGAAAACGTATTCTCTATTCCCTCATTTTCTTGTGGTTCCATGGCGATTTCAACAGATGAAGGAGTGACACCTATAGAGTCACAACTTGTCATGGTGATCTTAGTCTCTTCATGACTAATCATTAGATCTTCACTCAAGTGCTCAACCTTGGATAGAGTTGAAGGTTCCTGAACGAGGTTCCCTTGTTTACTTTGTTGACTCTGTTTGACTGGTGAGACTGGAGGAGGGCAGACATTCTTAGACTTGCTCAGACGAATAGTGGACTCGGGGTGGGTAGGAGAGGGAGTGGAGTGTGGAGGATACTCTTCTTTAGGGTTTGGACTAGTGACTTTGTTGGGAGAGAGGTTCACCGCTGAACTACTTACTGGTGAGGACTCAATCATAGTGTTGTCAGGCATACTGAAGGTTGCTTGATTTTCAAACATGATGAGATTATTATCGAAGGACTGTGGATTTGAGAAGAGAGAAGACAAACAAGGAATTTCGTGTGTGGAAGAGAAAAGGGTTGTGATGTTGATTTAACTATGATGAGGGACCCGTTCTGAAATGGCGGCACCTTTTTACTTAGGAGATGTAACGTTTATAAAAGGAGTGACATTTGGTATGTGACGTATTGGCTGAAGAGACACAAATTTAAAGAGATTGTCACGCTGATGATGATGTGACATTGTTTTCATTCATTTTAAATTGTATATGAATGAACAAAGAAGCTACTAACCTGCTTTAGAGAACTAGGTTCCCTGATAGGTCTAGTAAGTGAGTTTTATCCCTTTATTCATCATGCACAACAACATCTGCTTCTGTAGTCATCATGTGTGTCTACCTGAACTTATGTCTACAATGTCTGATGAGGAGCATAAGAGATTCGAGCGATTTCAGAGGTTACACCCTTCTCAATTTGATGGTGATGCTTTAGAGGATGCCCAAGATATTCTAGACCAATGTCATCAGATGCTTTACAATTTGCATTTGGTAGAGTCCAATGGAGTAGACTTTACTATGTTTCAATTGAGAGAAGCTGCTAGGAGATAGTGACAGGCTTATGAGTTGGCAAGGACGACTGGTTCATGTACTCTTACATGGACTCAATTTTTGCAATTTCTTGAGAGGTACATCCCACTCACCAGGAGGGATGAGTTCAGAAGCCAATTTGAGCACCTTCACCAGGGTTGTATGTCAGTCATCGAGTATGAGGGAAGATTCATAGAGTTTTCTTGCCATGCAGCTTTCTTGATCCCCACCGAGGCAGAGAAGGTGAGGCGTTCATTAAGGTTTTGACCTATTGAATCAGGGTTTCTATGGCTCGAGAGTTAGATATTGGGACAACTTTCAATCTAGCCATAGAGATAGCTCGAAGAATCTAGCATATTTTCAGCCAGGGGAAAGAGGCCGTGACGAGAGACAAGAGACCTCGTTGTTCTGGTGGTTTCAATGGTACATCAACCGAAGGTATATATTACTTTAGTAGAGGCCATCATGATAGGCAAGCTCATTTCACACAGCATGGAGCTTGTGGTGCAGTGGCTCGACAATCTTTCAACACTCCAATTCCATCGTGTTTTATTAATCTCCCGGTGAGCTCGTACCTTGCTCCATTTCATCAGGGTTCCTCTAGTGGGTATTTGGGTCCCACGGGCAGTATCAGTCTCAGCAGCCTTATTCAGTTAGGGGTTGTTATGGGTGTGGAAAGTTCGTCCATGTGAGAAAGTATTGCTGTCACGATCCCAATTTTCCACCGTAGGATATCGTGATGGCACTTAGTCTCTAAGACTAGGTAAGCCTAACATGCATAGAGAAATAGCTAAACTAATACTAAAACCTGAAATTAAACCTTGACACTATTACAATAAAACTCAATAGTACAATAGCAAACACTTCCCCAATAACCTGGTGGAACACGGTCATATGCTCTACAGGAAAATACTAATAGTCTCGTGATACAATATTGTTTTGAAACAAGATATAAATAGTAGAATGTCTAAAACAAAAGGTGACTCCGATGCTTTCGGACATCGAGCAGATATACCTTGAAGTCTCTAAAAGCAGCTACTCAATCAACCTCTAGCGTTCAGCATGGGCAGATGTACCTGGATTTGCACAAAATTGTGCAGAAGTGTAGTATGAGTACACCACAATAGTAAGTATGAAGACTAACCTTGGTAGACTAGTGACGAGGCCAGGTTAAAATACCTATTAGGACATAATAAACAGAAAGAAAATATAATAACGAGAAGTAATGGAACGGAGAAATGAATGATAACAAAGCAGTATAATAACATAAGCTAATGACAGAAATGTTATTAGAAAAACAACAAGAAGGAAGCAATTAATCAGAACCTTAAATAATCAAATACAGATAAAACTAGCATGGCAAGGAAACATAAAAGCAACAAGAATGGTTCAACCAATAATCTTTTCAATATGAAGTGCACAACAAGAATCACAACTGAGGTACCGCCTTGTATTCACATTTCAAAATTTTAATCACAATCATTCCTGATATCACCGCTAGAGCCTTACATTTAGTTTTGAAAATCATTTTCCGAAATAGCTACGCGCGTTTAAGCCCACCTAATCACACCACGTGGCTTCAAATAGTTCCCCTACTAACAAAACGCGTATCAACCCACCTTATCTCATTGCATGCATGTCAACCCCTAGCCTTATACCACCACATGCGTATGAATATCACAACATAATCACAATTCACACCACAAGTGCCCATATGCGACAACTTGCCAAAAGAATCAACAATATCAATGTCTCTACAATAAATAGCCCATAGCTCAACTGCAATGTGCATAAGAATCTCAACAATAACGAAATGCAAGTGAATCGCTCAACAAGAAAGATATATAAAAAATTAACAACTACACCTCAATATGATAACAGCTTTATCAACCCAGCACCAATAACTCAACAGCAAGATATTTCACGAAATAACAACTTCAATTACAAGTAATTCAATAATCAGAGATGTAACAAGGCAATAAGTAAGGTAATAACTTCAACTAAGTATATAAGAGCAAAACAACAAGTAAGATGTAAAAGAAGTGTTCACAATGTCAAATAAAGCATGTAAGGGTAGATTAACACATGTAAGCGTTGATTAACAATGAGAGATATAACATGTTATTGCAATCCAATTAAAGTCATGTAAAGAGTGGAAATAACCTAAATCGGTCAAATACCACATATAACGTACCAACTCGTCACATTACGTACACGACGTTCACATAACACAAATAGCAAATTCAATCCCAAATCCTAAGGGGTAGTTCCCCCACACAACGTTTGGCAAGATACATACCTCAACTAGGCCAACTCAACCCTCTAAAATAGCTTTTCCCCTAAAATTAACCTCTATACGACTTAAATCTATTCAAAAGTGACTTAATATCATCAACCAATGCAAGGGAACACAACTACAATCGATAAAGCTTTGATCTTTACAAAATTCCCAAAAAGTCAACAAAAGTTGACCTCGGGCTCGCCCGATCAAAACCCGGGTCCAAGGATAGATTCCGACTGGACATAACCCCATGAGTCCATATATGTGATTAGTTTTCAAATTCGAGTCCAAATCGACTTTTAAAACTCAATTCTTCATTTTTTAAAGAACTTGGCAAAATTTCCTAATTTTTCCTCTTTGAATCACATAAATTTGATATTAAATCTAAGATATATTAATGAAATATAGTTGAAAATTGATTAGAATCACTTACCCAATATTATTAGATGAAAATTCCCTCTCCAAATCGTTGCCTACCCAGTCTAGGGTTCTAAAGTGTGAGAAATAGGACTAAATCCCGACGTTCCTGCTCTTATGTCCAGCTGTAGACGTTGTATTTGCGACAAAATGCGAACCCTCGCAATTGTGGACCAGGGATCACATTTGCGAACCCTTACGCCTCAACAAACATTGCAATTGTGACAAAGGCAACGCAATTGTGAAGATGGACACCTTCGCAAAAGCGGCCAAGTGGTCGCAAATGTGACCCAAGCCCCAGGCATGCTGACTTCGCAAATACAAAGGGGTAAGCCGCAATTCCGACATCAGACAGCCTCCTGTCACCTTTGCAATTGTGAGGCTGGTGCTCGCAATCGCAAACAGAGCACCGACACACCAGCAATTCCATTTTAAGTTCAAGCCATTCTAAATCACGTCAGAAACTCATCCGAGCCCTCAGGGCTCAAAGCCAAACATCCATACAAGTCTAAAATAACAAACTCACTCGCTTGATCAAAATACCAAATTAACATCAAAACCGAACATCCATACAAGTCTATAGACTTTGGTGGTCGGAATAGACCTCACATGGGACACCATACAAATAGTGCCGCCAAATCTTCAATGCATGAGCAATAGTTGCTAATTCCAATTCACAGACTGGATAATTCTTCTCATGGACCTTCAACTTCCGAGACGCATAGGCAATCACCCTACCATCTTCCATCAACACGGCGCCAATCCCAACACGTGACGCTAATACATAGTGTAAGACTCTGAACTCATAGGTAACACCAACACTGGGCTGTAGTGGAAGAAGTCTTGAGCTTTTAAAATCTCGCCTCACACTGCTAGGACCATCTGAAAGGGGCACTCTTCTAGGTCAATCTGGTTATAGGTGCAGCAATAGATGAGAAACCCTCAAATAAATGGCAATAATATCCTGTGAAACCAAGGAAACTCTGAATCTCAGTAGCTGAAGACGGTCGGGGTCAACTCTGAACTGCTTCAATCTTCTCTGGATCTACCTTAATCCCCTCACTCGACACGAAATGACCCAAACACGCCATCCAATCAAGCCAGAATTCACACTTTGAGAATTTTGCATACAACTTCTTCTCTCTCAAGGGCTGGAGTACAATCCTCAAATGCTGCTCATGATCTTCCCTCCTGCGAGAGTACACCAAGATATCGTCAATAAACACAATGACGAATAAATCAAGATATGGATAGAATACACTGTTCATCAGGTGCATAAATATTGTTGGGGCGTTGGTTATCCCAAATGACATCACAAGGAACTCGTAGTGACCATACGGAGTCCTAAAGGCAGTCTTCAGAATATCCGGATCCCAAATCTTTAGCTCATAATAACCTGACCGCAAATCAAACTTCCAGAACACTCTAGAACTTTATAGTTGATCAAATAAGCCACCAATTCATGGTAATGGGTACCTGTTCTTCACTGTAACCTTTTTCAACTGTCGATAATCAATGCACATGCGCATAGAACAATCCTTCTTCTTCACAACCCAAACCGGAACATCCCACGGTGAAAAACTAGGCCGGATAAAACCCTTATCAAGCAACACTTGCAGCTGCTCCTTCAACTCCTTCAACTCCGCTGGTGCCATATGATATGGTGGAATAGAAATGGGCTGAGTGCCCGACAATAAGTCAATACCAAAATCAATATCTCTATCGGGCGGCATGCTCAGAAGACCTACTAGGAATACATCTGGGAAGTTTCTCACTACCGGAACTGACTTAATGGTAGGAGTATCAATACTAACATCTCTCACAAAGGCTAGATATACATCACACTCCTTCTCAATCATTCGCCGAGCCTTTAGAAAGGACATAACCTTTCTAGGAATATAATCCAATGTATCCCTCCACTCCAACCCCACTAAACCTGAAATAGCTAGTGTCACAGTCTTGGCGTGACAATCCAGAATAGCATGATAGGGAGACAACAGTCCATACCTAAAATAACATCAAAGTCTACCATACTGAGCAACAATAGATCATCTCTGGTCTCAAAACCACCAATAACAACTAAACACGAACAATACACATGGTCCAAAACAATAAAATCTCCCACAGGCGTGGACACATATACAAGAGAACTTAAAGAATCACGAGATATATCCAAATACAGAGCAAAGTGACGCATATGAATAAGTCGATCTCGAATCAAATAAGACTGATGCATCCCTATGACAAACCTCAACCATACCTGTGATGATTGTGTCTGATGCGACTACCTCTGTCCTACACAAAAAAGCATAGAATCTCGCCTGACCTCCCACTCTAGAGCGACCTCTACCTACCTAACTCCCACCTATAGCTGGCTGTGCGGGTGGAGCGACAACTGGAGCAGCCATGGCCTGTGAAGTCTGTGGACCTAGTGGAATCCATGGGATCCGAGTAATCTGTGGACGTGCACCCCACCCCAGTCTAGGGCAGTCCTACACCATATGTCTGGTGTCACCACACTCAAAGCAACGGTGGGAGTGGCTACTGAAACTAGCTCGGGCCTTATCGGCTAGACTAATCACCGAAGGCACCCCGTGCGGTAGGTACACTAGAAAGTGGTTGGCCAAAGTGGGCAACCTGGGACCTTGGAATAGTCGGAGCACCACTAGAAGCTGGAAGTGCTGAATGAACAAGACGACTCACATAGCCTCTCCATGACGGGCTGCAGCTGGGGCATGGGTACTCCTATATCCTCCAGAATATCGAGCCCACTTGGCCTCCCTTTCCTCTCTTTGATGGCTCTGCATACCCTCCAACCTCTGCGCGATCTCTACCACCTGCTGGTATGGAGTATCTATCTCCAACTCTCTAGCCATGCTGAATCTAATACCATAGTTGATCTCCTCGATGAATCGGCGGACTCGCTCACTGACTTTTGAAACCAAGGTAGGTGAATGTGTAACAACTCACTGGATCTGATGGCATACTCTAACATTGTCATAGCAACCTGGCGCAGCTGCTCAAATTCCACGCGCCATGTATCACAAAGGGACAGGGGAACAAACTCTCTCAAGAACATCTCTAAAAACTAAATCTATGTGAGTGAAGTTGCATCGGCTGGGCTACCGTCCTCGTATGCCCACCACTACTGATACGCTTCTCCTGACAGCTGGAATGTAGTAAAAACAACTTCGCTCGTCTCGATTATGCCCATGGTGCAGAGAATACGATGGCACTTCTCTAGAAAATCATGCGCATCTTTTGAAGCTAAGCCACTGTAAGTAGGAGGATGATACTTCTTGAACCTCTCATGTCTAAGCTGCTCTTCCTTAGATGTCGCAGCCCTAACCTCGGGCTGAACCGAAAAACCAGGTTGCGCTAGCATAACCTCTGGGACCTCATCAACATTGACCCGCTGCTCTGCAGTACGGGCCGCGGGAGTCTGAGCTCCTCCCCTAGCCTGAGAAGTGGCTGGCCCATGTGGAATCAACCTCGCCAGAGTTAGAGTACCAAACATGCTCAAGAACTATGCTAGGGTCTAGCAGGGGTGACAACAGGCGCCTCGGGTGCCTGTCCCCTAACTGGAGCTACTGGTGGCTCCTCAGCTGCATCTCGGGCAGGTGCTCTAGCTGCACCACGTGCCCCTCCTCGGCCTCTGCCCCAGGCCCGGCCTCTCGTGGCTCTAGTAGGGGGCGTGGGTGTTTGATCGTTAGATCCAGCAGTGCGTGTCCACACCATCAGGGAGAGAATAGAAAGTCAATAACTTAGATTACGAAGTCAACCAATTCACACAATAAGGAATCAAAGAAGTGAAAGTTTCCTAACAGATCCGTAGCCTCTCGGAGATAAGGATAAACATGTTCGTACCGATCTGGAAGACTTTACTAAACCTACTTATGAATTGTAACACCTATGAATTTAGAGCTCTAATACCAACTTGTCACGACCCCAATTTCCCACTGTCATTGCCGTAATGACACCTAGTCACTACGGCTAGGTAAGCCTAACATGCATAGAGAAATAGTAGAAAAAACCACAAATTTAACTTAGACGCTATTAAAATAATCAGCAGTACAATAGCCAACAATTCCCCAAAACTTGGTGGAATAAGGTCATAAGCTCTACAGGAAAGTACTAATAGTCTCGCAATACAATATTGTTTTGAAACAAGAAATAAATAGTAGAATGTCTAAAATAGAAGGTGACCCCGAGGCGGGCAGACATCAAGAAGGTATACCTTGAAGTCTCCAAAAGCATCTACCCAATCAACCTCTAGTGTCTGGCACGGGCAGACGTACCAAGATCTGCACAATATTGTGTAGAAGCGTAGTATGAGTACACAATAATGGTACCCAGTAAGTATCAAGCCTAACCTCGATAGAATAGTGACGAGGCTAGGTCAAGACACCTACTAGGACATAATAAACAGAACAAAAATATAATAATGAGAAGTAATGAAAATGGAGATATGAATGATAACAAAGCAGTCTAATAACGTAAACTAATGATAGAATTGTAAGCAGAAAAACAACAAGAAGGAAGAAATTAATGAGAACCTCAAATAATCAAAAACAGAAAAAACTAGCATGGCAAGGAAACATAAGAGCAACAATAACGGTTCAACCAATAACTCTTTTCAATATGAAGTGCACAACAAAAATCACAACCGAGGTACCGTCTCGTATTCACGTTTCATAATTTCAATCACAATCTTTCCTTATATCACTGCAAGAGCCTTACATTAGTTTTAAGAATCATTTTTTCCAAAATAGCTACCCGCATTTTAGCCACCTTATCATACCGCGTGGCTTCAAGTAGTTCTCCTGCTAGCAACACGCTTATCAATCCCACATTATCTCATCACATGCGTATCAACCCCTAGCCTTCTACCACCGCATGCATATCAATATCACAACTCCCACCACAAGTGCCCATATTCCACCACTTGCCAAAAGAATCAACAATATCAATGTTTTCACAACAAATAGCCCATGGATCAACCATAATTTGCACAAGAATCTCAGCAATAACGGAATGAAAGTGAATCTCTCAACAAGAAAAATACCTCAACAATTAACAACTTCACCTCAATATGATGAAGACTTTCTCAACTCCAACACCAATAACTCAACAATAAGATATTTCACAAAATAACAAATTCATTTACATGTAAATTCAGCAATTAAAGATGTAACAAGGCAATAAGGAAGGCAATCACTTCAACTAAGCTGTTAGCTTGTATGGGTCCACCAAATCATATAGTACCTGGTCCTCCACAAGTTTCTGTTGAGAGCACTTAGTAAGGCAGTAAGTAAATGAGGCAGAAGATTTTTACGTGGAAAAATCCCGCACAAGGGGATCAAAAAACCACGACCTACCCTGTAGGCTTTTAACTTCACTAACTTGTAATCTTACCTATTACAAGCCACTTTACAATGCTCCCGATTGTAAAGACTTCAAACTAACTTGTGGCACCTTTACCACAAGCCACTTTGTGACTATCCTAGTTACAAAGGCTTTTTCTAACTTGTGGTGCTATCACCACAAGCCACTTTGCAATACTACGATTACAAAGACTTTTCTTTACGACTAAATCTAGCCACAACCTAAACTCAACGAGCTTGAGGATTTACTAGAGAGTTCCTAATCAGTAAACTTCTAAGTAAGCAATTTAGGAGATATTTAAAGTGCAATAACAAGGTTACAACTCAACTAGGACAGCAATAATCAATCGTTTTGGAACTGGTCCGTAGTGGCGTTCAACCTTGTTCTTCAAGCTTGAGAGAATGATCTTTTCTGTTTTTGCTGAAGGCTTGAATCTGAACCTTGTACCTTGCATAAGCTTTATACTACACAAGACATCCTTAGTGATGTCCAATCTCAATGGTGAAGTCAAATCTAAATGGAAAGTGGCTGCTGCACTGTCTGCTGCACTGTTGCATGCAGTCACTTTCTGCAATTGCTTTCCAGCTGTAGTTGGCTTGCACTTCTGTCAGAGAACCCTAAGGGACCAGGTCCCTATTGTGTTCCTCTTTGTACAGTTACGGACAGTCACTTTCTGCAGTTGCGTTCCAGCTGTATAATTGATTTGTACTTCTGTCAGGGGAGCCATAAGAGTATCAGGTCCTTGTTTGGGTTCCTACCTCCTGAAGCTGTAGCAAGTTCGCATTTGGCTGGAATCTGTTAGATGTAGTGTCATCCAAGTGAGTCAGGTTCCCTATCTAGTTCTTGACATTAAGTTTGTTAGATCATCAAAACATAAGACGAAGATATTGAAAACCTATCAATTCCCCCCTTTTTGATGATGACAAACTTAGCATTGAATACGAGAAGTTAGAGTTTAGAGAACCAGATTGGATAACAGGATACCACAGATTCCCCCTGACTTTATGCCCTTACTTACACATGTTTCCTCATATGTTCCCCCTGACTTTTTGCTATCATTCTTGGTCTTTTATCTGGTTCCATACAGAAAGTTTGTTAGATCATCAAAACATAGCTTAAAAGACTTTAAGCCCATCAATTTCCCCCTTTTTGATGATGACAAACTTTGAATATTGATGACTATTTTGACTTAACCAGATAAGGTACCAGCAACTGCATATGTTCCCCCTGACTCTATTCTTAGCCCTGACATATGTTCCCCCTGACACTGATATGTTCCCCCTGACACTAACATATGTTCCCCCTGACTCGATTCACTCGATTCTTCCCCCTTTTGGCATCAACAAAAAGGCACAGTCAGACAAAAAAGGCATAAAGAAGTCCAATAAGGCTACTCATGCCACATATGTGCATACAATCATGATAGAAAAGAGAAGCAAAAGGCAAAACAAGCATTGTACAAGCAATAGAAGAGCTATTTTATTGGAAAAAAATGACTTTTTCAGCAGGAGCAACAATGGTGAAATCCAACATGCCATCACAAGAAGACAAACAAAAAGAGAAACAACAGCCACAAAATCATCAGAGCAAAAGATAACTGGCCACTGAGAGGATCCTAGGGGGCACTAGAAGAGGGAGGCTTGGTAGAGGAGGCAGCAATGGTTTTGAGAGCTAGGTCCATGCGGGTAGTTGCAGACAACTATTAGTCAAACAGTTTCTCCCGCAGGTTCTCCACTAGTTGCCTAAGTCCAGAACTTGTCTCATACCTGCCATCTCTTAGATTGTCGGGCAAGCGTGCGACCCCACAAGACTTTTTCTGAATTAACTCTTCTGCCCAAGGCCACTTTCACTTAGAATGGTCTTCATTGAACTAGGTCTTCCCAAAGTTTCCCACTTTTGTTTTCTAGATATTTCAATAAAACTTCCCATTCCTGTTTGCAACAGCCACAATGTCACCCTCAAACAGATCTTTTTCAGCCACCCCCTTTTGTAGACCTTTTCACTAAGGAACTAGGTTCCTTCACAGCATCTTTATCAACCTCAACCATTGGAATGTGTTTATCAGCCACAGTTTTCCCTCTATTTCATCAACCCCCTTTTTTTGTTAGTACTCTGCTTACTCTTCTGCAAGGCAGACTCAAAAGCCACTTTCTTCTACAACCACCTGGTTTGTTTCAGCTAAAAGAGAATCAGGTTCTTCAACGGGTTCTTGTGTGACGGTGTCATGAACTGGAGACTCAAAAAGCACCAGATTTTCATCCCCTAATGTCACACCTCCTTTTTCCGCTACTATACCCCGTGAAGGGTATAATAAAAGGAGTTTTTCCAATTAAAGGACAATCGAAACGGGATTCGTTTATTAAGAAGTTTAGAGTCGCCACTTGGGAGATTTATGGTGTCCCAAGTCACCGGTTTGAATCCCGAATCGAAGAAAGGGTTTTACTCTGTATTACAGTCCGCGAACCAGAAATTCGGGCACGGAATTCTGTTAACCTGGGAGAAGGGGTTAGGCACTCCCAAGTTCCGTGGTTCTAGCACGGTCGCTCAACTGCTATATTTGGCAAAAGTCTGATTTTAATACATGTTATCCTATTGAAATTTTAGAATTGTTTAAACGCTTTTAATTAATTTTTTTTTTATGAAAGTGAACGCCGTTTAAGAGCGTGTTTTTGGATCACGTCACATGAAATGCACCCGGATCCTTGACACCTCTTATTCAACGTTTTGGGATTTGGATCTGGGTCGCATGAAATGCACACCCGTAGTTAAGATGGTAAAATTATTAAAAAGCGCGCCTAAAGTGGCTAGCATCTTGTTAACTTTGCGGGAGGCCATGAAAATTCGCTAAATAGCACGTCCCGAGTTTCTAAAGATTTTAATAAAAAAACATTTGATGAGGGCCCCGCAATTTATATGTTTTGTGCGGCGAGGCTCGTCTCATTTTTATTTAAAGGTCATCCTAGAGCAAGCTATAATTTTCTATTTGGTATGTCTCTAACGGGTCCTATTAATTAATATTATTAATTACCATTAAAAGTAATCAAGGAAAATGAGCCTCAAGTGCAAGTCCACACTGAACAAGAGGAAATACCTCTTAACTCATGTGTGCTACTTAACACAAAGGCCCAAAAACCTATGATTAAATCATTCAAGAGCCAAAATCTTTAATAAGTGACAAATGGGAGTTTTCAACAAGTTATGAGAAGCAGCCCATAGGAGGGGATTGATATATCAATGTTGTTCAAAACAGGCCCAGATTTTGATTGTGCAAAGTTGGACGACCTGGGCTGTGATAAGCCCAAATATCTGATGCCAATTTCATTTTGGGCTTGTTAGCACTCAACGGGCAGCGACACATATTGATTCAATTCAAAGACCCAATCAGCCAAACGTTGGGCCTAATATAAGAGTTAGCTATTTTTTTTGAAGTTGATTTTGTTCGATAATGATTCAGATTGACGAAGCACAATCAGTTAGACTAGTGATCCAAGATATATTCCATGTTATTCCAATTTACTTCTCAGATTCATATGATAGCAAATCCTGAATTAACATGCCACATCTGACATTCTGTTAGCTACTCGTAACAAATCGAATATCTAATTACTGATTACAAGTGACAATATATGATCTCAAAGACAATTTTAAAACACGAGGAATTAACCTATGTTATATTAAGGCTAATGTTAGACTAGTGATCGCCAATCCAGTAATCTCAAACAATCCAATCCATGTTTATGTTAATACAAATCGAGACTACGCTATACGAGATAAGAACATATCAATTAACATCTAACTGTGGACATATGATGATCCAAACGGGCACACATTCGAACTCTGCCATTTAATCAGACATACGGGGACTTAAACATCCAATTTCAACTAAATTGACTCTACTCAAACACACGCTGGAGTTCAACTCAGTCCTGAATAATTTGAAATAACAAAAATAGTCCGTTAACAGTCCATTAACAGTCCCCAACAATTTCAAATTTATTTACAATAAGATATTAACAAATCAAGGAACACTATATAGAATATAAAATATCTACAACAAGTTTATAACAAAATCATGTAGCAGATTTTATTTCATCTTTCAACTGGATGTTCACATGACCTCAAAGTCAGGATGTGTACCTGGAGGTTGAAATACAATAAGAAGCAGAAGTCAGCAGCAGTAGTGAGGATTTGCAGCGTTAAACACAGGAGAGCAACAGCAATGTCAACTTGAAAACCCAGCAGTGTAAACAAAACCAGTAAAACAGACCCACAAGTGACTCGAAGCAGTCAAACTCAGTTTGAATTCAACCCAGGGACCTTCGGCAACTTTTGGCAATCAGAATTTAAACTAAATGATGCAAATCGAACACTAAAACCAGAAATTAATCTAAAATCTCAATGGAACAGTATTTTTGAGTTTTCTGTTGTAACTTTCCTTTTGTTTTTGGTTTTTCTTTTTTGCTTTTGAAGGAAGCCAAATCTACGGGAAACTTTTGAACTATAAGAGCTCAGATTTTTGAACTTTTGATTTGAAATTCAAATTTTGATGCTATAGCTCGCAGGAGAGGTTTTGGAAAAATTTTGGAAGGCTGGAAATTTTGGGAATTTTTCAGATCATCCCCCAAACTTGTGAAACAAGACATGAGAGTGCCATTTTATAGGCATAAAATGAGGGGCAGCTTCACATATTTAGTTTTACACATTAGTCCCTCACCTATTTCTTCTCAACCCTCTATTTTCTGACTTGTTACTCAAGTTATCCCACTAACTTTCTGAAATTATAACTAAGGCCCTATTTAGAAGACTCTAGAGGGTTCTAGATTTAACTACAACTTTCCTATGCTCCCTAAGTGCCTAAATTACCCCTGAGCTCCCCTGAAATTACCAGCCTCATGTCAATTAACCCAGCCCCATTACCTTGACCAGAATTAATCATAGTTAACAAAGCAACATGTACTAATCAGCTATATTCAAACAATTATTTAACTAGTGATTAACTAAACCCAAGGATTATTTGAAACTAGGCAATTATCAACTAAAAAGGCTTAACACTAGCTAGCAACAATCATAAGGGATTGACATTCAAACAGGGCTTCAAACAAGATTGATTACAGATTCGACACAAAATTAAACTAAAATCAGAATTATCAACGCAGGATTACACAAAATTAAACTACAGAACCATTATTGAAACATATAGGAAACCCAAAAATCAAAACAGAAATCAACGAAACCAAACTTACTGAACAATTATACTAATTAACAACAATCACCAAAACAAGAACAAATCACAGGAAGCAAAGAAGGAGAACAGAGGAAGAAGGAAATAAAACAAACGAGGAATAGGGGGAAACTCACTACTAGATTCAAACGGACAAATGACACACCCAGGCTGCTCGTGCGGATGAATTCGGCCCTGCCCTAGAAAACTTGGACCCTAGATGTGAATTTGAAGGACTTCAGTTGGGATTTTTGTGCATTAAACAAGAGAATAGGGCCTAGAGTGGCTTGGGAGTAGGTATAATTTTGGTAGAGTGTAGGTGGCGGCGCCGCCACCGGAGTCCAAAGGCGGCGGCTAGGGTTAGGGAATTTGGGGGTGTTTCAACGGGTATTGAGGGGGAATAATGACGACTTGACGATGGGGAAGTGAAGTCGGAGCCCTGGTGTGAGTTTGGACGCCGTTTGATAGATTAGGGTTTTGAGATCGAAATTTCGATCCAAGATTCGAAATGATTGGGGATGATTCGAAGGGAGTTGAATGTGTATTTGGAAAGAGGGGGACGAGGGGAATTCAGGGTGTAATTTTGGGGGTGTTTGGTGGAACGTCGCCGCCATGGGCGATTTCCGGCGGCAGTTTGCGACGGAAGATGGTGGTGCTGTGGAGGCGTTACACCGGCATCATCAGGGGGGAATGGGAGACGATTGAGGGGTAGGGGGGCCTTATCCGACATTTATATATTAAATTTAACCTAATTCCTGGCCGTAGGATCAAAGATCCTCGACGGCTAGGATCACACGCCACTGAAACGGTGTCGTTTCATTACAAGGGGGCTGGACCGGGTTTCCTGAGGCGGGTTGGGCTAATATGACCGGGTTATTCACATTGGGCCTAGGGAAGATCAACTGATTTGGCCCAAAATCAAATTCTTTTCCCAATTCTTTCTTTTATCTCAAAAATTCTTTTCTCTTCTTTTTCTTTTCTTTCTTTTTTTTTAATTAATTTTTCAAATAAAACCCAAAATAAATCCTAACTTAAACACATCAAATTAATTAGCTCTAATTACTATTATTAACTAAACCGAATTGAAGGTCAAACTACCCTAAATTGAAAAATACAACTAAAATAAGCTATTTTTGAGACTTTTTCCATTTTATAAAAACTAATGACTAACTAATTCCTAAAATGCAAAATTGACTCCTACAATGCACATGCACATATATTTTGTATTTTTCATTTAGTTAAAATGCAAACAATTAACATGAAATGTCACGCAAATCCACAGAATTGCAAACACTGCAAGAAATTATTTTGTTGTGAATTTATGGGAGTAATTCCTATAGGGCAAAAATCACGTGCTCACAGCTGCCCCTCTTTGCTCGGAAACACGAAGAGTTTTCGTGCAAAGATAAGTGAGCGGATACGAGCGATTTTTGCCCGTTTGAGTACTCCGTGTGAAGCATTTTTGAAAACCGTCTGACCGAACCCTGCTTCAAAGGTTGCCTACATATCCTTGGTTAAAAAGGAATTAGGTCAGTGTAGTTCGGGAAGGTTTGGTAGCTGGGACTACTAGGAGTTGTGATTTCGCTGCTGTTGCTGCTGCTACTGCTCGCTGACCTCCTTATTACACCGTGTTAAAATAGAAAGAAGCTAGCCTAAGCTATGATCTATGAATTACAAAAAAGGTCCTACCTATGTCTTCTAACTTGCTCTTTGGGTTGCCTTGAACTTGTACTCTTCCACTGGAATTCTTTTGTTGCTACCTTGAATTGCATTCTGCCATGTTCTCCCTTTCCTCAAGTGACGCTTTGACCACTAAAACTTGAAATGTAGTCCTCTGTTCTCCAAGCGGGCTCCTGACTGCTGAAACTTGAAATGTATGCCTCTGTTCTCCAGGCGGGCTCCTGACTGCTGAAACTTGAAAGGTATGCCTCTGTTCTCCAGGCGGGCTCCTGACTTCTGAAACTTGAAATGTGTGCCTCTGTTCTCCAGGCGGGCTCCTGACTGCTGAAACTTGAAATGTGTGCCTCTGTTCTCCAGGCGGGCTCCTGACTGCTGAAACTTGAAACGCATGCCTCTGTTCTCCAGGTGGGCTCCTGACTTCAATAAAATAAACAACAAAGAAAACTTTCTGCCCCAGTTTGGTAGCTGGGTACATGGGTAAGTGTTAAACTGAATTATTCTACCAACTATTATAAGAATTTGAAAGCTATGTCCTATTATCCAGGGAGGTCCTGACAACATCTAATGATTATGAACCTAAGTTATGTCCTCTAGAGGTATTACTCCCACTACATTTGTTGTCTAAAAGGTCTTAAACTACTCCCCATTATCCAGGAGGGTCCTGACAACTTCTAGTTAAAAAAAATAGTTTTAACCTAAGCAGACCTTGTTATCTATATCTTGTTATCTAAGCAGACCTTAAAACTACGTCCCATTATCCAGGAGGGTCCTGAAAACTCATAATTGAATCCTATCTTAAGCATGCAAACTTTGAAACCAACTTATTATGCTAACTTATGCTATTTATGATTGTTTTGAAATTTAAACTAAGTCCCATTTTCCAGGAGGGTCCTGAGAACTCCTAATTGGATCCTACTTCAAACATGCGACTTTGAAACCACTTATATTCCTTGAGGTATCTTTATGCTAAATTATGCTACTCATACTTGTTTGGAAATTTAAACTAAGTCCCATTTTCCAGGAGGGTCCTGAAAGTTTCCAATCATACCTGTTTGGGTGCTACCTTTTCTTATGGAGGTTTCTCCGCAGCCAATGAAAACTTTCTGCCCCTGTTTCAATCAAAGAAAAATCTTGTCAGTTTTAAAAATGTGGCTAGTTGTCGGCATTCTTGCCAGGTACATCCCTGCTACTGGACATTACTCCGTCTCGCTTTCCTGGACTTTCCTTGAACCCCCTCGACTTCCTGACCGAATTTCAACCCCCCTTGACTCTGATGACCCAAGTGTTCTATTCCATATTGTTGTTCTTGTGTTTCTGACCCCTCTTTTGAAACTTCGCTTCTTCCCCACAATTATCCACCGATGAAACCTCCAGTGGTCCTTTATGACTTACTTTGCTTCTCAACATTTTTGATATACTCTGGCCCTGTCTGTACGACTAGGAAGCTGATAGTTAGCTTTGACATTCCTTTCTTTTGTTTCGAACAGAACTGACCTCGAAGGTTAAGGATAAAGAGAATCCGAGAATGGATGATTTGTAATGAAGAAAGAAGAGAATGAGACTTATCTGAGTGGAACAGCTGATACCATTGAGCATGCCATGCATTTTGGATTAATTAGCCCAGCCTGTCTAACCAATCAACTTTCGATTGCCACATTTGTTGTTCCGGACTTTCACAAACCTATTTTTTACCCAAAACCAACCTTGCTCGTCCTGCAATGTCTTGAGCTGCTTTGACCACAGACTTGTCTCAATTGTCTGTCTGAAAAACTCGCCTTCGCCTTACGGTGCCCGTGAGGGTTTTCACCAATAAGACTCTCTCATTTTTGATTTTATCTCAACTCGCTTCGCCTTACGATGCCCGTGAGGGTTTTCACCAATAAGACTCTCTCATTTTATCATTTTTTCCTTGCACCCGGAGTGTTGCCCCTGATGTGAATCACTTTGACTTGCTCGTATTGGCACTTCCTGAAGATTGATCAAAAGGTCTTTCTTTGGACCGTAATGCAAGATTTTGGATAGGGTTAGAAAGAAAGGGTATAAAAGGCTCTAAAACAATTCAATATGGGTTCGCAACTACAACTTCCGGAATCAACTTCCTTCCACAACCATAACTGCTGCCCCAGTTCCTTTTGTGGGGACTTTTGGGATTTTGTTTTGATGTGACTGAACCCCAAGGAGAGGCTGCCTATGTACCCTTTCGGGATCAAGTCAAACGTAGTTCAGGCCATAGGAATTACTTTGCTGTTGCAATCTTTCCTTTTCTTCCACTTTCTTTTCTTTCTTTTCATTTTTTCCTTTCCTTTATTTTTCTTTTCATTTTTTCTTTTCATTTCTTTTTTCTTTTCTTCGTTTTTCTTTTCTTCTTTTTTTTCTTTTCTTCTTTTCTTTTTTTTTCTCTTTTGTTTTCTTTTTTTTTTCTTTTCTTTCCGTTGGACTGTGTTTTCTTATTTCTTCACTATTTTGCCTTGCTCGAGCTTCCGAGTTGTTATTGATTCCGAAAGAGGGGTACGAAAGAAAGTAAATGAGGCTCAAAAGGGGTAACAAAGGATAAAGTGTTTGGATAGCAGAACAAAATGCCTTCGTCATTTCAATCTCAAAAACATGCCAAGTACAATAAAGTACAATTAAACCAAGAAATCATACATAGTATCGCTTGACTGCATCAGAGTTGATAGCCATTTCTACACATTTGCCTTCCGCATCTGTCAAATATAATGCGCCATTGGACAACACCCTGGTTACAACAAATGGCCCCTGCCAGTTCGGGGCGAACTTTCCTTTTGCCTCAGCCCAATGAGGTAAGATACGCCTCAACACCAATTGCCCTACTTCGAATTTTCGCGGACGCACTTTCTTGTTATATGATCTTGCCATTCTCTGTTGATACAACTGACCATGACATACCGCTGCCAATCTCTTTTCGTCAATCAAATTTAGTTGTTCCAAGCGGGCCTTAACCCATTCGACATCATCAATTTCCGCCTCGGCAATAATTCGAAGGGACGGGATTTCAACCTCTGCTGGTATTACTGCCTCAGTGCCATACACCAGTGAATAAGGAGTCACCCCTACTGAAGTGCGGACAGTAGTGCGATAGCCTAAGATGGCAAAAGGTAACTTCTCATGCCATTGCTTGGACCCCTCTACCATTTTCCGAAGTATTTTCTTGATGTTCTTGTTAGCTGCTTCAACTGCCCCATTTGCCTTAGGACGATATGGGGTGGAATTGCGGTGCGTGATCTTAAACTGCTGACATGTCTCGGCCATCAAATGGCTATTGAGATTGGCACCGTTGTTTGTGATGATTACCTTCGGGATCCCAAACCCACAGATGATATTTGAATGCATAAAATCGACCACTGCCTTCTTAGTCACAGATTTGATGGTTTTTGCTTCAACCCACTTAGTGAAATAATCAATAGCTACCAGAATGAACCTGTGCCCATTTGATGCCGCTGGCTCGATCGGCCCAATGACATCCATTCCCCAAGCAACGAACGGCCATGGTGCCGACATTGTATGCTGGTGGAGAATTAATCAAATCTCCATGTACCTAACATTGATGACACTTGCGCACGAAACTAATACAATCCCGTTCCATAGTAAGCCAATAATAACCTGCTCGGAGAATCTTCTTTTCCAATACATATCCACTCATATGAGTTCCGCAAACTCCTGCATGTACCTCAGCCATGATAGCTGTAGCCTGTTTAGCATCTATGCATCTCAACAATCCAAGTTCTGGAGTTCTTTTGTACAACACTCCTCTACTGAAGAAAAATCCACTTGCCAAGCGTCGAATTGCTCTCTTTTGATCCCCTGTAGCTTGTGCTGGGTACACTCCCATCCGGAGGTATTCTTTGATGTCATGGAACCACGGCTCACCGTTAAGCTCTTCTTCCACCATATTATAATAAGCATGCTAATCTCGGACCTGAATCTGTAACGGTTCCACGCAAGCCTTGTTTGGATGATGCAACATTGACGCCAAAGTGGCCAAAGCGTCGGCAACCTCATTGTGAATCCTTGGAATATGCCTGAAGTCTATTGATTGAAACCGTTGACAAAGATCATGCAAACACCGCCGATACGGTATGAGCTTCAAATCTCGTGTTTCCCATTCACCCTGAATCTGGTGTACCAGAAGATCCGAGTCACCCATGACCAAGATTTCCTGGACACCCATGTCCATAGCTAATCTCAAACCCAAGATACATGCCTCGTATTCAGCCATGTTATTGGTGCAATAGAAACGAAGTTGAGCAGTGACAGGGTAGTGTTGCCCTGTCTCAGAAATCAGTACTGCTCCTATCCCAACACCCTTGGCGTTGGCAGCTCCATCAAAGAACAGTTTCCATCCTGGCTTCTCGACTTGTTCTAATTCTTCCACATGCATTATCTCCTCGTCAGGGAAGTATGTTTTCAAAGGTTCATATTCATCATCAACTGGATTCTCGGCCAAATGATCAGCCAGCGCTTGTGCTTTCATTGCAGTCCGGGTCACGTAGACAATATCAAACTCCGTAAGCAAGATTTGCCATTTCGCCAACCTCCCTGTGGGCATGGGCTTCTGAAAAATGTACTTCAACGGGTCCAACCGAGAGATGAGATAGGTGGTATAGGCTGACAAGTAATGTTTCAACTTCTGCGCTACCCAGGTTAAGGCACAACACGTCCTCTCAAGTTGAGTATACTTTACCTCATATGATGTAACTTCTTGCTGAGGTAGTAAATTGCCTGCTCTTTCCTTCCTGTGATGTCATGCTGCCCCAGTACACAACCAAAAGAATTATCCAGCACGATCAGATAAAGGATCAAGGGTCTTCCCGGCTCCGGCGGGACCAACACAGGTGGACTAGCCAAATACTCCTTAATCTTGTCAAATGCTGTTTGATATTCATCCGTCCATCTGACCGCAGCATCTTTCTTTAGCAGCTTGAAGATGGGCTCGCAAGTCGTTGTAAGCTGGGCAATGAACCTACTGATGTAATTCAACCTGCCAAGCAAACTCATCACATCTTTCTTGTTCCTTGGTGGTGGTAGCTCCTGAATGGCTTTGATCTTGGACGGGTCTAACTCAATACCGTACCGACTTACCACGAATCCCAACAACTTCCTAGATGGGACTCCAAACGCACACTTTGCTGGATTAAGCTTGAGGTTGTACCTGCGGAGTCTCTGGAAGAATTTCCTCAAGTCTTTGACATGGTCACATTGTTTTCTCGACTTTATGATCACGTCGTCTACATAGACCTCAATTTCTCGATGTATCATGTCATGGAACATGGTGGTCATCGCCCTCATATACGTTGCTCCTGCGTTCTTCAACCCAAATGGCATGACTCTATAACAATACGTTCCCCAAGGTGTGATAAATGCCGTCTTTTCCGCATCCTCCTCATCCATCAAAATCTGGTGATAGCCCGCATAGCAATCCACGAAGGAACCAATCTCATGTTTGGCACAATTGTCAATCAATATGTGGATGTTTGGTAATGGGAAGTTGTCTTTCGGACTTGCCTTATTGAGGTCACGGTAATCTACGCACACTCTGGTCTTTCCATCCTTCTTTGGCACAGGCACAACATTGGCTAACCAGGTGGGATACCGTGAGACCCTGATGACCTTTGCCTCAAACTGTTTGGTGACCTCTTCTTTGATTTTCACACTAATGTCTGTTTTAAATTTCCTTAGCTTCTGCTTGACAGGAGGGCATGCTGGGTCAGTGGGCAATTTGTGGACCACCAAATCGGTGCTTAAACCTGGCATGTCGTCATATGACCATGCAAAAACATCTTTATACTCAAAAAGTGCTTTAATTATCTCTTCTCTGAGCTGTGGTTCCAAATGGACACTTATTTTCGTTTCCCGCACATTCTCCTGATCCCCTAAATTGATTGCCTCTGTGTCATTCAGATTAGGTTTGGGTTTTTCTTCAAAGTGGCTTAATTCTTTACTGATTTCCTCAAAAGCTTCCTCATCATCATATTCTATTTCGTCATCACACTCGATTTCTTGTATTATTATGTCTGAGTTAGATTGGCTTTTAAGACTGGGCTGAAGACTCCTCATGCATGACACATCACTGAAACCAGCATAAAAGGGACTGTACAAGAAAGAAAAGAAAGACAAAAATGAAAACTATCAGGAATGAAAAGAGGGAAATTGCATTTCATTAATATTTAAGATAACAAGGTTTAACTCATCCAAACGGACGGAACATAGCATCCGAATTACAACCTTGGAAATAATCCAGATTAAACTGAAAGGAAATCAAAACTAACTACCAAGACTCCCTCCGGGTAGGAAGGGGAGTTGCTTCCCAATTGTTAAGCTTTGCCTGGGGCCCCACGAACTGAACATCTGCCTTGCTTGGACCTTCTCCGGCCTCCAACACATTCACTTCATAAAACAGCTTTTCAAACCTCTCAATCAGCTCCTTGTCGGGATCAACCACATCATTGGGCATTGATGTTGCTAGGCGCTTCTTAGTACCGGGCCTGACAAAGGAATGGGGAAGGCGGAGAATGGGTTTTGGAAGGGTCCATGCTTTCTTTTTCATCTTTCTAGCTCGCCTTATGTCCGCAGCAGTGGGCTTGAAACCCAAACCAAAAGTATCCAGGTTTGCAGGAAGGGATACGGGCTGTACGATGCCTTGTAAAGAAGCACCCAAGCCTTTTCCAGGTACAAATCCGTTCTTCAGCATTTCCGACGCAACCATGACGGATGCAGCAGCTACCTTTGGCACAGGAATACACTTCCCTTCCGGGATCTTTTCAACCGAGACCGTATCAAAGACTTGATAAACCCATGGGCCTTTGTCATTCTCAGCTTCTATAAAAGGCACAATGGCATCACCCAGAGTACATGAACTATCTTCCCCATGCACCACAATCTCTTGCCTGTCCCACTCGAATTTAACCATCTGGTGCAAGGTAGATGGCACTGCCTTTGCTGCATGGATCCAGGGTCGGCCTAACAGGAGATTGTAAGAGACAGCCACATCAAGCACCTGGAACTCCATAGTGAATTCAACCGGACCTATTGTCAGTTCCAACACTATATCCCCAACTGTGTCCTTGCCTCCTCCATCAAATCCTCGCACGCAAATGCTATTCTTATGAATTCTCTCACTGTCCACCTTTAACTTTTCCAGGGTGGAGAGAGGGCAAATGTTTGCACTGGACCCGTTATCAACAAGCACCCAGGTGACCACAGAGTCTTCACATTTCACCGTGAGGTAGAGTGCTTTATTATGTTCAGTGCCTTCCAAAGGCAGCTCATCATCAGAAAATGTAACCCTGTTGACTTCAAAAATCTTGTTTGCTATTTTCTCTAAATGGTTCACAGAAATCTTATCGGGAACGTGGGCCTCATTCAGAATTTTCATCAATGCCTGGCGGTGCTCATCTGAGTGGATCAATAATGATAGCAAAGAGATTTGCGCCGGGGTCTTTCTCAACTGTTCTACAATGGAATAATCCTGTGCCTTCATCTTCTTCAAAAATTCTTCTGCCTCTTCTTCAGTTACAACTTTCTTCACCGATACTGGATTATCTTTGGTGAGTTTAGCCTTTCTCAGCTCGTCAGGAGCAAAACATCTTCCTGAGCGAGTCAATCCATGGGTTTCACAAACTTCTTCCTTAACTTCCTTTCCCTGATACATCACTGTCACTCGGCCGTAATTCCATGGGACGGCCTTTCCACTGATTACTGGCAGCTGAGTCACTGGCTTGATGACAACCGGCTTTGTGCGAGCCCCTTTCACAATCACAGCGGTCTTGACAGCTGCCCCGGACACTACCATTTTAACTGGTTCTTGTATTTCTGCAACACTGCTCAAAAGCTCTTTCTTCATCACTACAACTGGTTTGCCAACTGTTTCTCCTACCTTGATCGATGCTCTCTCCTTGGCTAGTTTCTCATTTGATCTATCCCCACTAGCCCTGATCATCATTACGGTTTGTGACGGCTTCTTATGCTCTCCCTTTTGGATTTGCTCGATCATATGGGTCTCGTGATGAGTTGGTAATGGATTTTGGGTGATATTAGGCGTTTCTAGGGCTTGTACTTCAATTCGGCGGGTATCAATGAGCTCTTGGATAGCCGTTTTCAAATGCCAACATTTTTCTGTGTCATGTCCTGGCGCACCTGAGCAATACTCACAACTCACAGAGTGGTCCAGATTCCTTGGGGGAGGATTTGGCAATTTGAGTGAAAGTCTTCTTCTTTTGCAGCTTATCATTCTTAAATGCAGGGTTAGGTTGAAAACTGGTTCAAGCGGGATTTCTGTTGGTTCTTGGGGGTGGGTAGGTGTTTTGAGCTGAGTAAGTATTTTGTGGGGTGGGTGCGCGCCATTGCGCATGGGTAGGAGGTTGGGGGTATGTTTGGGCATGGTGGACAGAGAAATGGGGAGCAGGAGGTGGGTAATAATGCTGCGGTGGGCCATATGGGGTGTGGGGGTAGGCTTGGGGGTGAGGGCGTGGTTGGTGATAATATGGCGATGGACCTCTGGACCAAGCTCTCGATTCCACTACTGCAACCTCTTCTTTCTTCTTCTTTCCCAATACTCCTCCAGTGCCGCTCTGAATAGCCTGAGTAGTTGCTTTGATTGCTGAATAGCTCATAATCTTGTTAGACTTGAGACCTTCTTCCACCATACTTCCCATTTTCACGACCTCGTTGAAAGTTTTTCCCACTGCGGACACCAGATGACCATCATAGGTTGGCTCCAAAGCCTGAAGGAAATAATCAACCATCTCGTTCTCCCTTTCATTGGAAGATCGACTCTTGCTGCCTGCTCTCTCCACCGAAAACCGTACTCTCTGAAGCTTTCTCCGGGCTTCTTCTCGATTTTAGTTAATGACAGACGGTCCGGGATAATTTTGAGATTGTACTGAAAATGACATGCAAATGCTTGAGCCAGGTCGTCCCAAGTGTACCATCGAGCATGATTCTGTCGTGTGTACCACTCCAACGCTGCTCCACTTAGACTTTGACTAAAGTAAGCCATCAATAACTCGTCTCTTCGTCCCGCTCCTCTCATCTTGCTGCAGAACCCCCTTAAGTGGGCCACCGGATCACCATGGCCATCATATAGGTCAAACTTGGGCAGCTTGAATCCTGCTGGCAACTGGACATCATGAAACAGGCACAGGTCCTTGTAGGCTACACTCACTTGTCCTCCAAGCCCCTGCATATTTCGGAATGACTGTTCTAAGCTCTTAACCTTCCGTATCATTTCCTCTTGCTCAGGGTTTTTGAGAGGCTTTTCTTCTTCAGCTGAGAGATCGAGGCGGGGAGTGTAAGGGCATGGCTTTGGTGGTTTGAAAGTTGCTTCGGGTGGGTAATACTGGTTATCATGGGTTTGGAACAAAGGTTCGCTAGAAGACCTGTGTAGTGCGACAGGTGGGGGAGCCACGAACACAGGAGTAATTGGTGGTGGAGGGCATGGAACTTGTTTGGGTGGTGGAGGTGGTGGTGTTTGAGAGGTGGTTCCGTAGTACTACTGGTAAGTAGGGAAAGCAGGAGATGAATTCACTGTGGGAGGATCTTGAGGCTGAGCTAGTGGTGGGAGGTAGGTGGGGTTAGCAGGATAGGCTGGTGGTGGATGTCCCTTCGACCAGGCCTGGTACATTTCGGCCATTTGTTGCTTCAGTTTATACATCTCCTCCTTCATTGCATTAACGTCCACTACCTCCTCCTCCTTAGATGGGTCGACAATGCTTGCTTCCAATTCCTGGTTGACCATGTTTGACTTGTCCTTAGAGCGGGTGTTGTAGGGATGGGTTCCCAGAATGCCAGTCAACTTAACCACTTGCCTGGACTCATCAACAACAGCTTTGTTAGTGGTTAGGGCATTAACAGATAGATAACCGCACATTAGGGAGTGAATGCACCTAAGCAGTTAACCATTTCTATTATGCCTTTGCTTGGTTGCATGCGTCATCCCGACTTTCCTTTATTTCTATGTGCCACTTCCTTTTATTTTCCATTGTTTCTTGCCGCTCTCTCTTTTTGCATTTTCTCTCCTATTTTTATTATTTGGTTACGGTCGAATCCTATGGAGATTGCCTACGTATCACGACCCCGCGTGAATCAGACCAAGCGTAGTTCGTGAAGAATAAATGTAAAATAGAAGCAAAATAGTTTTGGGAATTTCAATTTTATTGATAGCAACTACGTCTATTACAAAGACTCTAATGCAGAAAAGAACTACAGACTCCGCCCTCCCTATTCTAGTTCAAACAAAAATACAGACTCAATCAACTGGCTGACTTTAAATGAAAAGGAAAAACAGACTCCAACAGAAACGGAAATACAGAATCAAATGACAAATTCTAGTAGGAAAAGAAATCTAGACTCAAAAGACAATCATGAATACATTAAAGCTCCTGGTGCCCGCGGGACATCGTTCGGTATCGCCGCGGGCCTATATGCAAGTTCCCTTTGAGGTCTGTCCAGGTCACTCATTATCTGCTTCACAAATATCATCACTGATGCAAAGAAGGTGGTACGGGTCATGTTCTCGCACATTTGGCATTTCCTGGTAATAGAATGAGCAACGGTTAAGATTCTCTCTCTGATTCTGCCTTTTTCTTGAAGCAACCGCCCTATCTGTTGGGTCCTAGCCTCCAAAGTTTGCTCNCATCAACTGGATTCTCGACCAAATGATCAGCTAGCGCTTGTGCTTTCATTGCAGTCTGGGTCACATAGACAATATCAAATTCCGTAAGCAAGATTTGCCATTTCGCCAACCTTCCCGTGGGCATGGGTTTCTGAAAAATGTACTTTAACGGGTCCAACCGAGAGATGAGATAGGTGGTATAGGCTGACAAGTAATGTTTCAACTTCTGCGCTACCCAGGTTAAGGCACAACACGTCCTCTCAAGTTAAGTGTACTTTACCTCATATGATGTGAACTTCTTGCTGAGGTAGTAAATCGCCTGCTCTTTCCTTCCTGTGATGTCATGCTGCCCCAGTACACAACCAAAAGAATTATCCAGCACGGTCAGATAAAGGATCAAGGGTCTCCCCGGCTCCGGCGGGACCAACACGGGTGGACTAGCCAAATACTTCTTAATCTTGTCAAATGCTGCTTGACACTCATCCGTCCATCTGACCGCAGCATCTTTCTTTAGAAATTTAAAGATAGGCTCGCAAGTCATTGTAAGCTGGGCAATGAACCTGCTGATGTAATTCAACCTGCCAAGCAAACTCATCACCTCTTTCTTGTTCCTTGGCGGCGGTAGCTCCTGAATGGCTTTGATCTTGGACGGGTCTAACTCAATACCGCGCCGACTCACCACGAATCCCAATAACTTCCCAGATGGAACTCCAAACGCACACTTTGCTGGATTAAGTTTGAGGTTGTACCTGCGGAGTCTCTGGAAGAATTTCCTCAAGTCCTGGACATGGTCACATTGTTTCCTCGACTTTATGATTACGTCGTCTACATAGACCTCAATTTCCCGATGCATCATGTCATGAAACATGGTGGTCATCTCCCTCATATACGTTGTTCCTGCGTTCTTCAACCCAAATGGCATGACTCTATAACAATACATTCCCCAAGGCGTGATGAATGCCGTCTTTTCCGCATCCTCCTCATCCATCAAAATCTGGTGATAGCCCGCATAACAATCCACGAAGGAACCAATCTCATGTTTGGCACAATTGTCAATCAATATGTGGATGTTTGGTAGTGGGAAATTGTCTTTTGGACTCGCCTTATTGAGATCACGGTAATCTACACACACTCTGGTCTTTCCATCCTTCTTTGGCACAGGCACAACATTAGCTAACCAGGTGGGATACCGCGTGACCCTGATGACCATTGCCTCAAACTGTTTGGTGACCTCTTCTTTGATTTTCACACTAATGTCTGTCTTAAATTTCCTTAGCTTCTGCTTAACAGGAGGGCATGCTGGGTCGGTGGGCAATTTGTGGACCACCAGATCAGTGCTCAAACCGGTCATGTCGTCATACGACCATGCAAAAACATCTTTATACTCAAAAAGTGCTTTAATTATCTCTTCCCTGAGCTGAGGCTCCAAATGGACACTTATTTTCGTTTCCCGTACATTCTCTTGATCCCCTAAATTGATTGCCTCTGTGTCATTCAAATTAGGTTTGGGTTTTTCTTCAAAGTGGCTTAATTCTTTACTGATTTCCTCAAAAGCTTCCTTATCATCATATTCTATTTCGTCAACACACTCAACTCTTGTATTATTATGTCTGAGTTAGATTGGCTTATAAGACTGGGTTGAAGACTCCTCATGCATGACAAATCACTGAAACCAGCATAAAAGGGATTGTACAAGAAAGAAAAGAAAGGCAAAAATAAAACTATCAGGAGTGAAAAAGAGGGAAATTGCATTTCATTAATACTTAAGATAACAAGGTTTAACTCATCCAAACGGACGGAACATAGCATCCGAATTACAACCTTGGAAATAATCCAGATTAAACTGAAAAGAAATCAAAACTAACTACCAAGACTCCCTCCGGGTAGGAAGGGGAGTTGCTTCCCAATTGTTAAGCTTTGCTTGGGCCCCCACGAACTGGACATCTGTCTTGCTTGGACCTTCTCCGGCTTCCAGCACGTTCACCTCATGAAACAGCTTTTCAAACTTCTCAATCAACTCATTGTCGGGATCAACCACACCACTGGGCATTGCCGTTACTAGGCGCTTCTTAGTACCAGGCCTAACAAAGGAACGGGAAAGGCGGGGGATAGGTTTTGGAAGGGTCCATGCTTTCTTTTTCATTTTTCTAGCTCGCCTTATGTCTGCAGCGGTGGGCTTGAAGCCTAAGCCAAAAGTATCCAGGTTTGCAGGAAGAGATACTGGATGTACGATGCCTTGTAAAGAAGCACCCAAGCCCTTTCCAGGTACAAATCCGTTCTTCAGCATTTCCGACGCAACCATGATGGATGCAGCAGCTACCTTTGGCACAGGAATACACTTCCCTTCCGGGATCTTCTCAACCGATACCGTATCAAAGACTTGATAAACCCATGGGCCTTTGTCATTCTCATCTTCTATAAAAGGCACAATGGCATCACCCAGAGTACACGAACTATCTTCCCCATGCACCACAATCTCTTGCCTGTCCCACTCGAATTTAACCATCTGGTGCAAGGTAGATGGCACTGCCTTTGCTGCATGGATCCAGGGTCGGCCTAACAAGAGATTGTAAGAGACAGCCACATCAAGCACCTGGAACTCCATAGTGAATTCAACCGGGCCTATTGTCAGCTCCAACACTATATCCCCAACTGTGTCCTTGCCCCCTCCATCAAATCCTCGCACGCAAATGCTATTCTTATGAATTCTCTCACTGTCCACTTTTAACTTTTCCAGGGTGGAGAGAGGGAAAATGTTTGCACTGGACCCGTTATCAACAAGCATCCGGGTGACCACGAAGTCTTCACATTTTACCGTGAGGTAGAGTGCTTTATTATGTTCGGTGCCTTCCAAAGGCAGCTCATCATCAGAAAATGTAACCCTGTTGACTTCAAAAATGTTGTTTGCTATTTTCTCTAAATGGTTTACAGAAATCTTATCGAGAACGTGGGCCTCATTCAGAATTTTCATCAATGCCTGGCGGTGCTCATCTGAGTGAATCAATAATGATAGCAAAGAGATTTGCGACGGGGTCTTTCTCCACTGTTCTACAATGGAATAATCCTGTGCCTTCATCTTCTTCAAAAATTCTTCTGCCTCTTCTTAGTTACAGCTTTCTTCACTGATACTGGATTATCTTTGGTGAGTTTAGCCTTCCTCAGCTCGTCAGGAGCAAAACATCTCCCTGAGCGAGTCAGTCCATGTGTTTCACAAACTTCTTCCTTAACTTCCTTTCCCTGATACATCACTGTCACTCGGCCGTAATTCCATGGGACGGCCTTTCCACTGATTACTGGTAGCTGAGTCACTGGCTTGATGACAACCGGCTCTGTGCGAGCCCCTTTTACGATCACAACGGGCTTGACAGCTGCCCCGGACACTACCACTTTACTGGTTCTTGTTTTTCTGCAACACTGCTCAAAAGCTCTTTCTTCATCACTACAACTGGTTTGCCAACTGTTTCTCCTACTTTGATCGATGTTCTCTCCTTTACTAGTTTCTCATTTGATCTATCCTCACTAGCCTTGATCATCATCACGATTTGTGACGGCTTCTTATGCTTTCCCTTTTGGATTAGCTCGATCATATGGGTCTCGTGATGAGTTGGTAATGGATTTTGGGTGATGTTAGGCGTTTTTGGGGCTTGTACTTCGATTCGGCGGGTATCAATGAGCTCTTGGATAGCCGTTTTCAAGTGCTAACATTTTTCTGTGTCATGTCCCGGCGCACCTGAGCAATATTTACAACTCACAGAGTGGTCCAGATTCCTTGGGGGAGGATTTGGCAATTTGGGTTCAATCGGGTTCAGCATGCCCAACTGTCTCAATCTGTGGTACAAGCTAGTGTAAGATTCACCCAAGGGAGTGAAAGTCTTTTTCTTTTGCAACCTATCATTCTTAAATGCGGGATTGGGTCGAAAACCGGTTCCAGCGGGATTTCTGTTGGTTCTTGGGGGTGGGTAGGTGTTTTGGGATGAGTAAGTATTTTGTGGGGTGGGTGCGCGCCATTGCGCATGAGTAGGAGGTTGGGGATATGTTTGGGCATGGTGGACAGAGAAATGGGGAGCAGGAGGTGGGTAATAATGTTGCGGTGGGTCATATGGGGAATGTGGGTAGGTTTGGGGGTGAGGGCGAGGTTGGTGATAATATGGCGATGGACCTCTGGACCAAGCTCTCGATTCCACTACTGCAACCTCTTCTTTCTTCTTCTTTCCCAATACGCCTCCAGTGCCGCTCTGAATAGCCTGAGTAGTTGCTTTGATTGCTGAACTTGAGACCTTCTTCCACCATACTTCCCATTTTCACGACCTCATTGAAAGTTTTTCCCACTGCTGACACCAGATGACCATAATAGGTTGGCTCCAAAGCCTGAAGGAAATAATCAACCATCTCATTCTCTTTCATTGGAGGATCGACTCTTGCTGCCTGCTCTCTCCACCGAAAACCATACTCTTTGAAGCTTTCTCCGGGCTTCTTCTCAATTTTAGTCATTGACAGACGGTCCGGGACAATTTCGAGATTGTACTGAAAATGACATGCAAATGCTTGAGCCAGGTCGTCCCAAGTGTACCATCGAGCATGATCCTGTCGTGTGTACCACTCCAAAGCTGCTCCACTTAGACTTTGACTAAAGTAAGCCATCAATAACTCATCCTTTCCTCCAGCTCCAGCTCCTCTCATCTTGCTGCAGAACCCCCTTAAGTGGGCCACCGGATCACCATGGCGATCATATAAATCAAACTTGGGTAACTTGAATCCTGCTGGCAACTGGACGTCAAGAAACAGGCACAGGTCCTTGTAGGCTACACTCACTTGTCCTCCGAGTCCTTGCATATTTCGGAATGATTGTTCTAGGCTCTTGACCTTCCGGATCATCTCTTCTTGTTCAGGGTTTTTGGGAGGCTTTTCTTCCTCAGCTGGGAGATCAAGGCGGGGAGTGTAAAGGCATGGCTCTGGTGGTTTGAAAGTGGCTTCGGGTGGGTAGTACTGGCTATCATGAGTTTGGAACAAAGGTTTGCTAGAAGACCTGTGTAATGTGGCAGGTGGGGGAGCCACGAACACAGGGGTGATTGGTGGAGGAGGGCATGGGATTTGTTTGGGTGGTGGAGGTGGTGGTGTTTGAGAGGTGGTTCCGTAGTACTGCTGGTAAGTAGGGAAAGCCGGTGATGAGTTCACAGTAGGAGGATCTTGAGGCTGAGCTAGTGGTGGGAGGTAGGAGGGGTTAGTAGGATAGGCTGGTGGTGGATGTCCCTTCGACCAGGCCTGGTACATCTCGGCCATTTGTTGCTTTAGTTTATACATCTCCTCCTTCATTGCATTAACGTCCACTACTTCCTCCTCCCTAGATGGGTCGACAATGCTTGCTTCCAATTCCTGGTTGACCATGTTTGACTTATCCTTAGAGCAAGTGTTGTAGGGATGGGTTGCCAGCATGCCAGTCAACTTAACCACTTGCCTGAACTCATCAACAACAACTTTGTTAGCGGTTAGGGCATTAACAGATAGATAACCGCACATTGAGGAGTGAATGCACCTAAGCAGTTAACCATTTCTATAATGCCTTTGCTCAGTCACATGCATCATCCCGACTTTCCATTTCCTTTATTTGCCAATTGCAAACTTTCTTTTCTCCTTTCTTTTCTTCTTTTTCTCCTTGGTTTTCCTTGCTCCTAACCGCTCTTTTCCTCAAAATTATTTTTCCACTCTTTTTCCTGCTCTCTTTGTTTTGCTTTCCCTCTTTTGTCTTTTCTGTCCTTTATCATGTTTTCACCCTTTTTATTATTATTACGGTCGAATCCTATGGAGATTGCCTACGTATCACGACCCCACATGAATCAGACCAAGCGTAGTTCTTGCAAATAAATGCAAGAAATAAAGAAACAATTTTTCGGGAAATTTTCAAATTTTCATTAATAACAACTGCGATTACAAAGCTACCAAACTATTTGTTGTTCTTTTTCTCAAAAAGGAAAGTACAAAAACCAGACTCAAAAGCAGAAATACAGACTCGATTATCTAGGAATACATCAAAGCTTCAAATCCTAGGGCCCGCGGGGCATCTCTCGGCATCGCCGCGGGCCTGCGTGCGAGACCCTTTTGCAACTGATCTAGATCGTTCATGACCTGGCGAACGAATATCATCACGGAAGCAAAGAGCGTGGTACGACCCATCCGCTCACCAGCTTGGAACTTCATGACAATGTAGTTGGCAATGTTTCTGATTCTTTCCCTAATTTGGCCCTTTTCTTGGAGTAACCGACTTATCTGTTGGGTACGAGCCTCTAGTACCTGAGAATCCTAGAGGTGAAGGTCTTGTAACAATTTTATTTCCTTTTCCATTTCAGCGATTAACCCATAACACCGTTCTCTCTCGGCCCGGAATTCTTTGTCCTACCGAGCTGCCTTTTCTTCAAGAGTATTCATTTTTCTTTTCATGTTAGCAATGGTTCCCTCATAGTTCTTCTTCATTTGTTGTACAAACTGGGCCCTTTCCTCGGTCTTCTTTGCCCATTGTGCCCGAAGTTTTGCCACGTTTCCCTCGGATTTTTCCAGTTCCTCCTGACAGTCCAAAACTTGTTTCTTCAAACCTTTTATCAATCTCTCGTCGGATAGACTTCTTTCCCGATTCCCGGCATCCATTTTCATTTGCTGAATTTGGGCTTTGAGAGCTTCATTCTCCTGGGCCAATTTCTTTTTATCACTTTCGTCGGCTGCGGCTTGCAAGGTGTTTTCAAACCGGAGCTCCTGAACCTGTTTTTCCAATGCTCCTATTCGGGACCTATACTCCTTTTCCTTAGCTAACCAATCCCACTGCACCTGAGCCTCGTTAGTGAATCGTTGCACATGTGGCCTTTTGGCGGGTCTCTCGGGAATTTGAAATCTCTTACCAAACCAGACCAAGTATTTGGGATCTACCTCACCTCTGGCTCGGTCCTGTACTATAGTCTTGGGTTCAAGGTACCTGCACTCATTCCAAATCTTTCGAATTCTGCCTTCAGGGAATGCAGCTTTCGGGCCTAACTCGATGACTTGCTCACTCAGGTCTTCATCGTTGTGCACTGTCTGGAATCTTCCAAATTGCCGCAAAACTCGGTAAGGAGCATAAGGCTGTATGCTTCGAATACCCATCAAAAGAATATAAGGGACCTCCGCTGAGGTGTATACAACTTCAGTAGCAGGAAGCCATCCATAAGCCCATTCAACTTTATCTGCGGTCAAGGATCTTAAGCATGACGACCAGGCCTCAGTACCCTCAGGGAATTCAATACCTGCCACCCGGGTCTCAAATTCTGCGATAACTCACTCCAGTTAAACCGTAGTTCATATAGCCTGTGCGGTGACAGAGGTGTTCCTGTATCCACAATTGTAAGAGCAAATTGCAACCTTGAAAGAATTTCTCCCCTTCCCGACATTTGGTCAAAGCTCGGTACATTTCTGCTACAATCAGGGGAACCACCGTGCTAGTAGGTTTTTTCATGGCAACATCTAGCATCCCTACCAAGCCAAGGTCTATGTGACCGTCTTTTCTCGGACAAACCACCACTCCCAAAAAGGCTACCATGAAGGCTAATCCCCGTCGGGCTTCCCATTTGTCTTTATTTCCAGCATGTGTCAATCCTGTGTTGGGTTCCTCGAAACCTTTGGGGTTACCATACCGGTGATATAAGAAATGCAATGTACAACACCCTTCCGCCAGATGCGGGTCTTGAATATCCCGGCTGATGTTCAACAAATCCAAGAACCTATGAAGGGTTACCGGTCGTGGGGCCAATGGGTATCTACCTCGGAGGTTCCCGTTGAGACCGGCATATCCGGCAATTTCTTCTAATGTAGGTGTGAGTTCAAAATCTGAAAACCGGAATACATTACGGGTCGGATCCCAGAATGGTATCAACGCTTCAATAATATCTTTTCTTGGTTTGATGTTCAGCAAATCGACGAGACCACCCAAACTTTTGACTACGGTATCTCTGCTTCCTTTTCCCAAATCATGCCACCACATGTGAAGTTTCAAAGGGATCTCGCTCAGGACTGAGAAGGTTTCGATGTTACTTGAATCCATCCTGCACATTTATTAGGGGATTTTAATGACTTATTTTGAAAAATGGCTATTTGTGAAAAAAGTCTTTATTTAGAAAACAGGCCTTAGATTTGCAAATACGGCCTTTCAGCACTTCTAGGAGGAAGATTTTAAGGCTGTGCCCGCAAATCATTGAAAAATGACTCAGGATGGCTGTTCTTGCAAAAACGGCCTTCCGGCGCCCTTGTAGGGACATTCGGCTTATTTTAGACAAGAATGGCATCACCCGACTTATTTACGATAAAAATTGAAGTTTTGACATTTTTTGGCTATTTTAGCAAAAGGGAGGTTGGACCCGATGAGGGTTGCCTACGTATCTCACATCCGGTGAGAATCAAACCAGCGTAGTTCGGACAAATAAACCTAACTATTTTTGAAAATAAGGCTCTTTTGTTTTTGTTGGCAAATACACTATTTCTGAAAGCAAGATTCTTTTTTTTTTATTCAGTGGCAAATAAACAAACTAATTTGAAAATAAAACCTTTTTTCCTTTTCCATTGGTAAACAAAACAAACTAAAGAAAAACTACTTTTCTTCTTTTCTTTCATTTTCAAAAATCCGGCAGCATTTCGGCACTACTTGGACACTGGTTTTTCAAAACTAGCAGTTACCCTCACTTAGTCCCAACACTGTTTATTCACTCATTTAGACAAGCCGGTCAACATGCAAAGCCGAGCAAATAAATGCGCAAGTAGCACGTAAGATGCATCAGGATGGTCCATTATTTCAGGTCACCTGTCCTAGACGGACCCAACCCCTGTGTTGAGTCCCCTAAGTCAAATGCATATGATGCAAACAAGCGTCCTACTAGGGATCCGGCATGAGGTTTTGTTCTTCTAGGTTTTAAACCCTAGGTTTATTGGTCTAGACCTGGCTTACCCGAGCGGACAACTCGGGCCGAGGGGGAGGCAGCGTACCGGGGATACAGAAGCTCCGCCGGCTTTGCAACTTATCCAAACCTCGTTCTAAATGGGAAAAGACTCTAAATCGAAGAGAAGCTACACGAAGTGCACCCTTCTCCATGATGTAGAAGACTCAGAAAGAGGAAGGGATTCGCGACAGTTTATATACAATTCAACAAATATCAAAGCGGTAACACATTTAGCACATAGCATGGAACATATAGAAAATCAGAT
>NC_031991.1:31456815-31464402 GCF_001879085.1 Nicotiana attenuata
ACCAAAAATGTGAAAATGTAAAATTTAAAATTGTGAAAGGACTATCTTTGTTATTTTTCTCTTATTTTAGTAATATTAATTAACTAGTAAATCTAAAAATGCAAAGTCGAATTCTAAATGCAAATGTACTATTTTTGTACCCTTTTTTATGAATTATGGCGACTAAAAATACATACAAAAATGCAAACAAGACATAAAATCATGAAACTAATTCCTAGAAATTCTAATAAAGAAAAATCCTAGTTCTAAGGAATTTTATAGGAGTAATTTAAGCGTGGCGGAAATCATGTGCTCACAGCTGCCCCTCTTTGCTCGAAGACACGAAGGGTTTTCGGGCAAAGATAGATGAGCATCATAAAGGATTTTTGCATGCTCAGCACTCCATGAGAAGCCTTTTGAAAACCGTCTGACCAAACCCTGCTTCAAAGGTTGCCTACATATCCTTGGCTGTAAAGGAATTAGGTCAGTGTAGTTCTGGAAGGTCTGGTAGCTGGGACTACCATGAAGCTGTGGTTTCACCGTTGCTGCTACTGTTGTTACTGCTTACTGAACCCCCCTTATTACACCATGTCAAAATAAATAGAAGCTATCCTACGCTATGATCTATGAATTACAAAAAAGGTCCTATCTATGTCTTCTAACTTGCTCTTTGGGTTGCCTTGAACTTGTATTCTTCTACTGAAATTCTTTTGTTGCTACCTTGAATTGCATTCTGCCGTGTTCTCCCTTTCCTCAAGTGACGCTTTGACCACTAAAACTTGAAATGTAGTCCTCTGTTCTCCAGGCGGGCTCCTGACTGCTGAAACTTGAAATGTAGTCCTCTGTTCTCCAGGCGGGCTCCTGACTGCTAAAACTTGAAATGTGTGCCTCTGTTCTCCAGGCGGGCTCCTGACTGCTGAAACTTGAAATGTGTGCCTCTGTTCTCCAGGCGGGCTCCTGACTGCTGAAACTTGAAATGTGTGCCTCTGTTCTCCAGGTGGGCTCCTGACTTCAACAAAATAAACAACAAAGGAAATTTTCTGCCCCAGTTTGGTAACTGGGTACAGCATGTTATCAAATATTAAAAATTAAAAGCTAAAATTTGAATTGTACTTCCCTTGTTCTCCGGGTAGGCGCCTGACTGCTGAAGCTTGAAAAGTATTCCCTTGTTCTCTAGGCGGGCTCCTCATTGCTGAAAGTTGAAAAGCATTCCCTTGTTCTCCAGGGGGCACCTGACCGCTGAAAGTTGAAAAGCATTCCCTTGTTCTTCAGGTGGGCTCCTGACTGCAACAAAATAAACAAACAAAGAAAATTTTCTGCCCCGGTTTGGTGACTGGGTACAGATATGAGTATTAAACTGAATTATTCTACCAAGAATGTGAAAGCCAAATCCTACTATCCAGAAGGTCCTGTTAACTCCTAACAATTACCAGCCTAAGCTATATCTTCTAAAGGTATTAGTCCCACTACATTTGTTGTCTTAGAAGGTCTTGAACTACTTCCCATTATCCAGGCGGGTCCTTACAACTACTAATTAAAAGATAATGTTAACCTAAGCTATATCTACTGAAGGTACGACTTCCACTGTATTTGGTTACCTAAGGAGATCTTAAAACTACGTCCCATTATCCAGGAGGGTCCTGAAAATCAAAATTCAAGTCTTATCCTAGGTGTGCCAATTCTACGGCTAAATTATACTATCCTACAACAGTATCTTGTTACCTAAGGAGATCTTAAAACTGTGTCCCATTATTCAGGAGGGGCCTGACAACTCCTAATTGAATCCTATCTTAAACAGGCAACTTTGAAGCCAACTTATGTTCCTTGGCGTACATTTATGCTAAATTATGCTACTCATGATTGTTTTGAGATTTAAACTAAGTCCCATTTTCCAGGAGGGTCCTGAGAACTCCTAATTGGATCCTTCTTCAACCATGCGACTTTGAAACCACTTATATTCCCTGAGGTATCTGTATGCTAAATTATGCTACTCATGATTATTTTAAAAAAAACTGGGTCCCATTTTCCAGGAGGGTACTGAAAGTTTACGGCCAAACCTGTTTGGTGCTTGCCCTTCCCCTACGGAGGGTTTCTCCGAAATGAACGAAATTTCTGATCCTGTTTCAATCAAATAAAAATCTTGTCAATTTTAAAAATGGTGTCTAGTTGCTGGCATTCTTGCTAGGTACATCCCTGCTGCTGGGCTTCACTCCGTCCCGCTTTCCTGGCCTTGCCTTGAATCCCCTTGAATTCCTGACCGAATTTCAACCCCTTGACTCTGATGACCCAAGTATTCTATCCCACATTGTTGTTTTTGTGCTTCTGACCCCTCTTTTGAAACTTCGCTTCTTCCCCACAATTATCGATTAATCCACCGATGACATTTCCAGTGATCCTTTATGACTTACTTTGCTTTTGACATCTTTGATATACTCTGGCCCTGTCTGTACAACTAGGAAGCTGGTAATTAGCCTTGACCTTCCTTCCTTTTGTTTCGAACAAAACTGACACTGAAACATCTTAAAGATAGACCTCGAAAGAATGAAATGCAATGACCTCGAGGGTTAAAGATAAAGAGAATCCGAGAACGGATGATTTGTAATGAAAGAAGAATAGAATGAGACTTATCTGAGTGGAACTGCTGGTACCATTGAGCATGCCATGCATTTTGGACTAACCAGCCCAGTCTGTCTAACCAATCAACTTTCGATTGCCACATTTGTTGTTCCGGACTTTCATAACCTGATCCTCACCCAAACCCAAACCTTGCTCGTCTTGCAATGTCCTGAGCAGCTTTTGGCCACAGACTTGTTTCCTTGGCCTGTCTGAAAAACTCACCTTCGTCTTACGGTGCCCGTAAGGGTTTTCACCAATAAGACTCTCTCATTTTTTATTTCTCTCGACTCACTTCGCCTTACAGTGCCCATGAGGGTTTTCACCAATAAGATTCTCTCATTTCGATCATTTTTTCCCCTGCACCAGAGTGTTGCCCCTGATGTGAATCACTTTTACTTGCTCGTATTGGCACTTCCTGAAGATTGATCAGAAGGTCTTTCTTTGGACCGTAATGTGGGCTTTTGGATAGGGTTAGAAAGAAAGGGTATAAAAGGCTCTAAAACAATTCAATATGGGTTCACAACTACAACTTTCGGAATCAACTTTCTTACACAACCATAACTGCTGCCCCAGTTCCTTTCGTGGGGACTCTTGGGATTTTGTTTTGATGTGACTGAACCCCAAGGAGAGGCTGCCTACGTACCCTTTCGGGATCAAGTCAAACGTAGTTCAAGTCATAGGAATTACTTTGCTGTTGCAATCTTTCCTTTTCTTCCACTTTCTTTTCTTTCTTTTCATTTCTTTTTCTTTTCTTTTCTCTTTTTTTTTCTCTTTTCATTTATTTTTCCTTTTTCTTCATTTTTCTTTTCCCTTTTTTTTTCTTTTTCCCTTTTTCTTTTTCTTCTTCTTTTTTTTTTTCTTTTTTTTTCTTTTCTTTCCGTTGGACTGTGTTTTCTTATTTCTTCACTGATTTACCTTGCTCGAGCTTCCGAGTTGTTATTGATTCCGAAAGAGGGGTACGAAAGAAAGTAAATGAGGTTCAAAAGGGGTAACAAAGGATAAAGTGTTTGGATAGCAGAACAAAATGCCTTCGTCATTTCAATCTCAAAAATATGCCAAATACAATAAAGTACAATTAAACCCAGAAATCATACATAGTATCGCTTGACTGCATCAGAGTTGATAGCCATTTCTACACATTTGCCTTCCACATCTGTCAAATATAATGCGCCATTGGACAACACTCTGGTTACAACAAATGGCCCCTGCCAGTTCGGGGCGAACTTTCCTTTTGCCTCAGCCCAATGAGGTAGGATACACCTCAACACCAATTGCCCTACTTCGAATTTCCGCGGACGCACCTTCTTGTTATATGCTCTTGCCATTCTCTGTTGGTACAACTGACCGTGACACACTGCTGCCAATCTCTTCTCATCAATCAAACTTAGTTGTTCCAAGCGGGCTTTAACCCATTCAACGTCATCAATTTCCGCCTCGGCAATAATTCGAAGGGACGGGATTTCAACCTCTGCGGGTATTACTGCCTCAGTGCCATACACCAGTGAATAAGGAGTCGCCCCTACTGAAGTGCGGACAGTAGTACGATAGCCTAAAAGGGCAAAAGGTAACTTCTCATGCCATTGCCTGGACCCCTCTACCATTTTTCGAAGTATTTTCTTGATGTTCTTGTTAGCTGCTTCGACTGCTCCATTTGCCTTAGGACGATATGGGTGGAATTGCGGTGCGTGATCTTAAACTGCTGGCATGTCTCGGTCATCAAATGATTGTTGAGATTGGCACCGTTGTCTGTGATGATTACCTTCGTGATCCCAAACTGACAGATGATATTCGAATGCACAAAATCGACCACTGCCTTCTTGGTCACAGATTTGAAGGTTTTTGCTTCCACCCAATTAGTGAAATAATCAATAGCTACCAGAATGAACCTGTGCCCATTTGACGCTGCTGGCTCGATCGGCCCAATGACATTCATTCCCCAAGCAACGAACGGCCATGGTGCCGACATTGTATGCAATTCACATGGTGGAGAATGAATCAAATCTCCATGTACCTGACATTGATGACACTTGCGCACGAAACTGATGCAATCCCGTTCCATAGTAAGCCAATAATAACCTGCTCGAAGAATCTTCTTTGCCAATACATATCCGCTCATATGAGGTCCGCAAACTCCCGCATGTACCTCAACCATGATAACTGTAGCCTGTTTAGCATCCATGCATCTCAACAATCCAAGATCTGGAGCCTGTGTTGGGTACACTCCCATCCGGAGGTATTCTTTGATATCATGGAACCACGGCTCACCATCAAGCTCTTCTTCTACCATATTACAATAAGCATGCTGATCTCGGACCTGAATCTATAACGGGTCCACATAAGCCTTGTCTGGATGATGCAACATTGACGCTAAAGTGGCCAAAGCGTCGGCAACCTCATTGTGAATCCTTGGAATATGCCTAAAATCTATTGATTGAAACCGTTGACAAAGTTCATGCAAACACTACCGGTATGGTATAAGCTTCAAATCTTGTGTCTCCCATTCACCCTGAATCTGGTGTACCAGAAGATCCGAGTCACCCATGACCAAGATTTCCTGGACACCCATGTCTATAGCCAGTCTCAAGCCCAAGATACATGCCTCGTATTCAGCCATGTTATTGGTGCAATAGAAACGAAGTTGAGCACTGACAGGGTAGTGTTGTCCCGTCTCAGAAATCAGTACTGCTCCTATCCCGACACCCTTGGCGTTGGCAGCTCCATCAACGAACAATTTCCATCCTGGCTTCTCGACTTGTTCTAAGTCTTCAACATGCATTATCTCCTCGTCCGGGAAGTATGTTTTCAAAGGTTCATATTCATCATCAACTGGATTCTTGGCCAAATGATCAGCTAGCGCTTGTGCTTTCATTGCAGTCCGGGTCACGTAGACAATATCGAACTCTGTAAGCAAGATTTGCCATTTCCCCAACCTCCCTGTAGGCATGGGTTTCTGAAAAATGTACTTCAACGGGTCCAGCCGAGAGATGAGATAGGTGGTATAGGCTGACAAGTAATGTTTCAACTTCTACTCGTTTTATTTTGGGATTTTTTCATTCCTATACACTATTGGAAATTTTATTACCCTAAATGTTCATGTTTAGTTACCCTACCTACACAAGTTTTGTTTACGAAATATATACATTCCGCCTTAAAAGACTCTCAATCCATTATTAGTGCCTTTAATTAAGGGATTTAGTTACACCATTTTCCTTTTTTTTCTCCTCTCTCTCCTCTTCTCTCCAGATTCTGTCTTTCTCCACCTTCTAACTCTGTCGGTGAGTTACAGTTCGATCAATTCTCTAAGAATACTATCATTAGGCTCTAATTATACCTTTTCTTTTGAAAAGCGAATTAATTAGTTCAGAATCTACTTCCAACTGTAAGTTCCCCTATATCTAATTAATACCCATCCCACGCTCTAGGTCCTATGTACAAGACAATGAGTAAGGAAATTAGGCTTTACGTTGATATTTGAAAGAAGGAATTCGTCCCACAGTACTACTTTCTTTGATCTCTGTATTTTTTTGGTATCACACTATTGATTTGATACACATATGAATTAAATTTTGATTTCTATTTCTTCAAAATATCACGTGTATCAAGAAGTGACTCATAGATAAGTGATACATATACCAAAAGTAAAACTATTGGTAAGACATGAAATGTGTATAGGGTCAAATTTGACCCTCAGTATCTCTACGCCCAATGAGTGTACGCCGACCAACGTTGCGGGTACGACTCGGCCGTAAGGACCAAAGCGATGTCATTTTGAACTTAGTGTCTATACTAGGGAGACGTTACCTATCTCTGTAATTTTTTGATTCTTTCGAGGAAGGTCTCCTATTATATAAAGGAGACCTCCACATTGTAAAAGGAAGGCATCTGATCTAATACAACTCTCTCATTTTCTGTCTTTCTCTCTATATATATCACTACTTCTGACGAAAATACCTTATTAACATACATTGTCACTTTGCAATATTAGATCTACAACAACATTATCATCTTTGCATCTCTAGGCTTATTATATTTGATTACAATTTACCCCTTCTCTATTTTTTGATTGTTTTATCGCTTATAAAGTACATCGTTAACTTTTGAGCCAAACAATTTGGCGCCGTCTGTGGGGATTTCGAGAATCAAAACCATAGTATTCACCTAGAGATCAACCAATTACTACTCTCTACACCACTCAAAAATAGAAAATGGCCAAAAATAACACAAGATCGAAAGCCATATTGGGTGTCACTACCAATCTCCTGGGCCCTCTCAACGAGGCCAGTGACGATGGCATCCCGAATGAAACCCCTAGCATCACACCAGGTGCAGAGTTCTCACCTTCCCCATCCGAAGGCCTGACAATCTTGCACGAAAAAGGAGCTTCCACATCTGCGGCTACGGAAGCACCCTCAGCGGTCAAAGAGCTACTGGAAAGATGGCTAACAAGCACTCTAAGTGGCTTGGTTGAGAGGTCACCGCAAAATAACATCGTATGTGCACCAACAGTAGGCACCACTGCTGCAACAGGTGAACCGGAAGTTACACTGGTAAATAACAGACCCATCGAGACACAGACCAACGATGGCACGCTAACAGCCATCCTAAAGAAGATGGAAGAGATGGAAAGCGAAAACAAGGCGCTCCGCGGTCAGATGAAGGAACATCAGGAGAGGGTCGACAAGATCCCCGGTGCTCCCAAGTTGCTACCAAAACGCGACGTGGGAAGGTTCGTTGAACAACCATACACCAAAGAAGCTGCTCCTCACTCACCCCAAAAACCTTCAAGATGCCACCCTACTTAAGGGTATATGACGGAACCACAGATCCCGAGGATCATCTGATCCACTACGTCACCGCTGTGAAGGGCAACGACCTATCGAAAGAACAGGTACCGTCGGTACTGCTGAAGAAGTTTGGCGAGACGTTGACAGGAGGGGCCTTAACATGGTACTCCCAGCTACCGGCTAAGGCAATAACAACGTTCGAGGAAAT
>NC_031991.1:31464502-31592176 GCF_001879085.1 Nicotiana attenuata
AAATCTCTGTATGTCTAAGACACTTAATTGCTCACATGTGTACCTAAAATCTTGAATTGAAAAGTGTTGTTGTTGATAATGATGATGATGTGTGAACGTGAAAAGCGGACCATGAAATATGAAATACGGCCAAGTGCCAAGAATGATTTTATAATTGTGACCACTAGTGCCAATGAATTGAAAAGATGTGAAAGAAGTATGAAGTGAGATTAATGATAGAAAAGGGTAATGTCTCGGGTGAAACGGCCTAGCCGATCTGGCCGTGATCAGACGTCATGCCGCATACATGGTGGTGATTATGCTGGAAATTATAATTGAAATTGTGATATTGGGTGATGTCTCAAATGAGGCGGCCTAGCCGATCGGGCCGTGATCGGACTTCGTATAAGAGTACCGTGGTATTGTGAATGATGGTATATCTGTACTTAAGATCTCCCAACCTAAAAACAAGGAAATCTACTTGAAAACTTATGTGGTTCTTAACTTGATATTTTGGTATTATTTGAGGCTCCTATTGATTTCATGATTGTTCCTCCTTGTATTATTATTCATTCTATTGAGATGGTGTTTAGTTATACATACTAGTACTATTCGACAGTACTAACATCCCTTTGCCGGGGGCCGCTGTATCTTTAATAAATGCAGGTGGTTCCACAACAGGCAGTATTGACCAGTGATAGTGGTACACCCTCCTCCCAGCAGACTTGGTGAGCCCCACTTCTTTCTGGGGTCATGTATCTTTTATTCATTATATTATCATGTTTTGAGGTATAACCAAAGCTTTGTTGCCGGCACTATCATTGTACTCTTCTGTGTCTACTAGAGGCTCCATAGACATAGTGTGGGTTGTATGTTGGTGTTGGGGAAATCCAAACAATTCATGTTATGTTTGAATTACTTGTTCCACTTTAGACTATGAGAATGTGCGTATTTTGAGACATTAAAACTGAAGTCATTAAATGGAAATGATTTGGTATTATGCACATGATCTCCCTATTGTTTAATTAATACGAATATGTTTTCTCTTTGTTCATGAGTGAGTTCGGGTAAAAAGTATCTGCTTGCTCGACCGGGTTCACTCGGTTGAGCACCGGTCGCTCTCCCTGATTTGGGGCATGACAAACTTGGTATCAGAGCCTAAGGTTTAAATTGTCCTAGGATATCTCGGAGCCGTGTCTAGTAAAGTCCTTCTTATCAGTATGTTGTCGACCACATCTATAAGTTGGAGGCTACATGGACATTTAGGAATGTTACCCTTCTTAAACACTCCAGATCGTGCGATAAAGCTTGACTATAAGATTGCCTTCTAACTCGTGCGTTAAGGTTCAAGGTAAGTTTAAACGCTCTTTCATCTATTCCAAGTAATGTTGTCATATGACATGACAAATGGGCAAAGGACCGAATATTAAGGAGATGGCATATGTATCATGTTGGACTAATGGTATGGACATATAAGATAAGTACATAGTACCATGAGCATACTTTATATGAGGAAAGTGTTAAAAGTGATTACCCACCTCCAAAGAGACATTGACTTGATAAATGAGACGCAGCTTAAATAGCATATATGGTAGTGTGGGAAGCATGTATATGATCCTAAGGTGTAAAAGATTTTTTTTTATATAAGCATGTGATATATGGAGGGCATGACCAGGAGATTAATGATGAGAGTGTAAGTATCTCACAGGAGACAAGAAGTTATGAAAGGAGAATCAATTGAACCCACAATGAGAAGACCCTTGTACTATGAATTTTATAAGAATACAGAAATGTACGAAGTTTTGTTACACTCCTAAAGTACATTGACATGAGGAATTAGAATCCCAAGCCCGTGTGGCCGGATAAGAGTAGAGCACTTATGAGATTAATACCATGGAGACTTAAATCTCCCTAATAGTCGAACATATATACGAGGTCTAGAGACATGAGACATATGTCCCTCAAGTTGCTAAATTCAAAACTTTTGCCGAAATCCGAGACATTCACCCCAAGTGGGGAAGGAAGGGCCATAGTGAGGCTACTTAAATACAACGAAACAAGAGTAAGACCATATAGCTATGAAGTTTGAATATTTTTTGAAGACATGTGTAGTCTAGAAAAGTGATAATGGGTAACGTGATTCTCTGAAAGGATATGCTAATGGTAGACCACTAGTACTCCAAGAAGGTGGAAGGTTAAGGAAGGTAAATTATTCATACATGGAAATATAAATGACATGGTCAACGATCCTAGAAACTAAGAGTAACGTTTGTAAATGGAATTTTTACTTGTTAGAGGGTCAGGGACAATGGAACCCAAGTAAGTACTATAGGTCAAATGTGAAATGTTGTGAGTTTTTTGAATGGGTTAATCATGGATTTGCAATTTAACTAAAGTTCCAAAGCTTTAAGAAAGCCGGAGCAAGTGGGAGAAATAAATGTGATGCTATAATAACCCAAGAGTGCATTTGGACTTGATGGAGAGCCTCTTAAGAATCTTACAAGAAAGAAAGTGTTAAGAGATATGCGGATGAACACACTTTCCTACGGATATCCCAACAAGTGTCGAGAGGTGAGCATGATGAATTCCCAACTAAAGAAAAGGACCACGTAACATACAGAAGAGTGCATAGTTATTCACTAAATAGGAAGAATAAGGCGAGAAGAAATGGGAAGGAAATCTAAAAATTGAGATGGTCATGGTTATCGTAAAATAGTTCGTATCAGAATGGTTGACTTGCCTAGAGCACAAGTGTTAATAGAAAGTATAAAGGACTAACCGTAATGCAACCGACTTGGGTGACACTGAATACCAACTAAAAGATCTAGAGGGAGTTCATGTCTACATATTACAATGGAAAGTGAGACTACTGGTGGTGAAGTAGTGGTATGATAAGCTCAACAAACCAGGCACAATGATACTATGAGTTCATGGGAGGCAGACAAGTGTGTGGCATAATGAGGCTATCAACTATGCACTATGAGCAAAATGGAATGGGAATAAATGTTCCAGTTAGAAAGATACCAGCATATTGTCCAGGCCAAATGGCGATCAAAAAGGGAAAGACAACACAATCTACCCAAAGGGTAAAGGAAAAGGTTCGAAACAGATTGAGAGAGGATGAAACTTGTTACGGACAAGACTTGTTTAACATGGTAGCTCTTAAGCCGCAATACCAGGAAACTCTATTGGTAGCTACAATACTGGGAATAAGGTGAGTTACTCATCGAGGATGGAATCAGGTGGACTAAGTCTTACACTTAAGAGGAAAACCAAAAGTCGTTGATAAAGAATTTATGAGGATCTCAAGTTTCAGAGAATACCCTGTTCGGGCCAGTGGCTCTTGCTGAAATGTATATATATAAAGGGTGTTGATATGTGTTTTGGGAGGTGTTTAACAATAAAGAGGGATCGTGAGAATGTTTACATGGGAAGTAGAACGGTTTCTTAAATTCTATAAGGCACATAAGGGGGAAAGAGGTTGGCTAAGAAAGATCTGAGCACAATGTTACCTTACATTTGATGCAATATCGTGTAGGTTGATATAATCAGGGTGTGTGCGTAAGCTAGCAGATGTTATTCATTTGAAATGGAAGGTCCTATAAGAAAACTATCCAGTAATGTCTTTTGTTGAAAATTTGGAAGAGCAAGTTGCAAGTATTCACAGAAGATTGTCACCATATCAGGGAAATTATTGTAGAACTCGATTCCTAGGAGGTCTTATGTAATAGAAAAGTGATAAAGATGTTCCACTAATGATTCAACATGGTAAGGTGATAGTTTATGCCTCTGGACAAGTCAAGAATCATGAAAAAAACTATGCGGACAGGACTTAGAACTTGCAGCGATGGTATTTGCATTGAAAATTTGGCGTCATTATTTATATGGGGTCCATGTGGATATATTCACGGACCATAAGAGCCTTCAATACATTTTTGAACAGAAGGAATTGAAATTGAGGAAGAGAAGATGGCTGGAGTTACTCAAAGATTACGACATCGATATTCTATATCACCCGGGAAAAGCCAATGTTGTGGAGGATGCTCTTAGCTGGAAATCTATGGGTAGTTTGGCTTGCTTGGAGGCACATCAAAGGCCATTGGCCAAGGAGGTTCATCGGTTGGCTAGTTTGGGAGTTCGTCTTGCAGACTCTAGTGAAGGAGGGGTAATTGTGCAAAATAGGGATGAACCTTCGCTTGTTGTGGAAGTCAAAGAGAAGCAATACACCTATCCATTGTTGGTACAATTGAAGGAGGGGATTCATAAACATAAGATTATGGCTTTTTCTATCAGCATGGATGATGGTACACTAAGGTACCAAGGGCGACTATGCGTTCTAAATGTAGATGGTCTCCGGGAAAGAATCATGACCGAGGCCCATCATTCCAGGTATTCCGCACCCAGGTTCTACAAAGATGTATCATGATCTTAAGGAAGTCTACTGGTGGAATGACATGAAGAGAAATGTAGCGGTCTTTGTGGCAAAATGTCCAAATTGTCAGCAAGTGAAGGCGAGCATCAAAGGCCCGGTGGATTGTCACACCTCCTTTTTACACACCTACCGGAAGAGGGTATGATAAAGGGAGTTATTTCCAACTTGAAGTGACAATCGGAACGGGATTTATTATTAAGATTTCAGAGTCGCCACTTGGGAGATTAAGGGTGTCCCAAGTCACAAGTTGAATCCCGACCCGAGGAAATTATGACTCTGTTAACAGTCCGCGAACCAGAAATCCGAGTAAGGAATTCCGTTAACCCGGGAGAAGGTGTTAGGCATTCCCGGGTTCCGTGGTTCTAGCACGGTCGCTCAACTGTTGTATTTGATTTTATCTGATTTCAAAACATGTTCTAGCTTATGTGCTTTTATTAGTAAACCGCTTTTATTTCTATTTTTAATAAGAATTGCAACGTCGTGAAAATGCGCCTCGAACCATGTCGCACCAGTGCACCCGTGATTGTTAACACATTTCGACTTTGTTGAGATTTGGATTTGGGTCACATAAATGTGCACCCGCATTTAAGAAGGTAATATTATTAAAATACGCGCCTAAAGAGACTAACGTATTATTATTTGGGGAAGGCCGTGAGATTCGCTAAACGGCCCATCCCGAAGTCTAAAAATTAATGTAATATTTATTGAAGGCCTCGTAATTTGTGTGTTTTTGTTTGGCGAGGCTTGTCTCATTTATTATTCAAAGGCAAAACTAAAAAAAACAACTATGGTTCTCTATTTTTACTTGTCTCTAGTAATGGAGGAAAGTCCTACTTAATTTATTATTGGACTAAGTGGTAATTATGCACCGCAGTCCAGCCATTGGGCTCTAGGATAAGCCCAACGAGGGAAAACTACACCCAGGTCTGCACGATTCCAACTGGGCCATCAAACTGCCCTGGTCCAGGCCCAAACGAGGATGGAGTCAAAACTGGGCATGGGCCTACGCCAAACCAATCAAAGTCTCAAATCACCAAATGTGAATCTACTGAGTGACTTCAGGCTATTTTAATTGTATTCAATGACTTATACGAGGGAGAACAAAGTATACTTATTTACTTGCCTACTGGTGAGTTCCTAGATGTCACTAACGGTGAAAAACAAACCAGAGGGAAGCATCATATTACATGTTACACGCAATGGACGTGACTGATGCACTAGAGTGGTCATCAATTACAATAGACTGTTAGAGTTGTGCAAGCTCAGCATGAATAGTGCAAATACCCTGGCGTAATATTAACATGCCTATTCGAATTAATACAACGGGACTGCAGTTCTAAAAATAAAAAAAAGCTCATATTCAGGATTTCTAGTTCTAACATTTATATGCGGTATCCAGATATTAGGAACGTGAACTACAATCAATTCTAAATGTCTCAACAGTATCGAAAGCAGTCCAGTCCAGTCTCAATTATACAGTCCAGGATTTACACACATACAAATCGATTTTACACTATGCTGTACAATTAAATCTAACGCCTATTTAACTACCAACACACCACAGTCCAGGCAGCATATTTCAGGATCAAATAGGTGAGTAATTGTATCCCATTTCAAGCTCAAAGTTACAGCAGAGCAGATTCAAACGTGTACCTGGTAATTGCAAATAAGAAGAGGAAAAGATCAGCAGCAGTAACAGTTCTCAACAGCAGCCCAGGAATAAGTTCAAAATCCAGTAACAAATCAGTCAACACAGCAAGTTCGGGAACAGATTCGAAATTCCAGTGATAGACCAAACACAGCAACAATTTCGAGCACTGATGTAACCCAAAACCAACTTGACTACTCAAAATCAAACTACAGCAACTCAAATAGACCCCAACGACTCTCTTTGCAGTAACTTTCAAATATAGAACAGAACACTGAGAAAAACCAGATTGTTTCTGATCCTAATGTCAATATAACAGTATTATTTTGAGGGAATTTTAGGCTCCCAGAACTGGTAGAATGCCTTTTTGGGGGGGGGGGGGTTTAGATGGCTGCCAAAACTTCTTTCACAAGGCAAAAGAGTGCCCATTTTATAAGTGAACTTAGGGTCCAATTTCAGATTTTCATTTCAACCCTTAGTCCCTATCTCAATTCTATTTTTTTACCCCTTGTTTTCTTAACTTGTTACACAAGTAACTACCCTAAGTTTACTGAAACCTGCACTATAGTCCATCCTAGGAGGTTCTATACCCAATACAATTCCTATTCTGCCCTCACTTCACTTCAACAATTACCAAATTTGATTAAACTACCCTTTTCCCATGCCTAAACTACCCTTAGCACTCTCTGAAATTACTACCAAAACCCAAACAAAACCCCTGAATCTATTTTGCAATTATTAACCCTCGACCCAAATCTCAACTCACCAATTAACATCATCAGCTATAGCCAAATCCACCTAAACTAAGTATTGAACTAGAGAAGTACCGATTACTGGGTAAACAAAATTAATCCAGAACTTATCAAAACAAATTAACGAAGAATTAGACTAATAATCACAACTAAAATCAGAAACTAGCACAGATTAGAACAAACAATCAGAACCTAACACATAATCCAGCACAGAATTGGCGAGAATCAACACAAAAGATTGAACCTAGGAATTAAAATTACAGCATCAATTCACACAAGAAATGATCGAACAAGGAAGGACTAAACTTAGATTACTTGAAATAAAACTATACCTAAACCAATGACCAAATCGCCAAAACAGTTTCATGAGCCAAAACAGTCATGGAGTTACTTCAAACTATAAGAGAAAAGAAGAAAAACAGAAAAAAAATGGAGCGAACTCACCGATATGATTCTAGGGTTTTGCCGCCTCGTCGACTCAAAGTTCGACCAGCTCCGGCGAGATTCGAGACAAGTGGCTATGGGGGTTGGGTAGAGGAGGCTTGGGCGGTTCTGTGATGTGAATTTGGGTTAATTTGGGACAACTGATGTCGTGGCCGGAAAACTTTAAACCGTTATTCGAAGGGTTCGGCGTTGATTCGAGGGAAACCAAGGGCAGGGTTGGAAAGAGGGGAGCAAGGAGAACCGGTGGTGTAATTTTGGTTGCATTTGGGACTGGTAGTGTCATGGCCGAAAAATGTTCCGGCGAAGATTCGAAGGGCTAGGCTAGGTTTTGAAGGGAGCTGTTTGCAGATTCGAGGTGAGGGAGAAGAGAGGATCACGGGGTGTTAATTTGGGGTCATTTGGAGCAACGCCGCCGGCGGCGGCGATTTCCGGCCAGCGGCGCTAGGGCGGAGGACGGCGGAGGGAGGCGGGGCAGCGGCGGTGTTATGCCGATGAGTTTAGGGTCTCTGAGGGATGGGGTGAGAGAGGGGTGACGAGGGGGTAGGGGGGTGCGTTTGGACATATATATATGAAGTGACCCTAGCTTTCTGGCCGTTAGATCGTGAAACCTCGACGGCCAGGATTGATTAGGGCCAAAACGGCGTCGTTTGGTGGGGTAGGGGAGACGGACCGGGTCACCAGGGTTGGGCTTGGGTCTTTCAGGGTTATTTCATTTGGGCTCAGCCATTTTGGCCCAAAGACCAGTCCAATTAAGATCATTTTTTGATTTTTCTTTTTCCCTTTTATTTCTTTTATCTATTTTTGTATTTTTGTATTTATTTATTTTTTCTGATTTTATAAAATGCTAAAACAAAGCAAAGACCTAATTACACTATTTAACTCCTAAAATTACTTAAAACTCTATTTAAAGACAAATGCAATAATTAACAATGCAAAGAACTATTTTCTTGCAATTTTCTTTACATTTTATTCTAAAACTAATTAATACTAAAATTGTGAAATTAAATCCCTAAATGCCAATGCATATTTTTGTATTTTCATATGGATTAAAATGCACAAATAAAAATGCAACAATTACCGAAGAATGCCACAAAATTCACAAAAATTTATAAAATACTAGGAAAATTATTTTGTTTGAAATTTTGGCAATTATTGCTTAGGGCAAAAATCACGTGCTCACATGGGTTGGCACAAAACATAGAAATTCCAATGTGGAAGTGGGAAATGATTAATATGGACTTTGTGGTAGGACTGACACGCACTCCACGCAAGTTTGACTCAATTTGAGTGATTGTGGATCGACTCACGAAATCAGCACACTTCTTACTAGTTAAATCAACCGACACAGCGGAACAATATGCTCATTTGTATATCAAGGAAATAGTCAGGTTGCATGGCACCCCAATTTCTATCATTTTTGATCGAGGGGCACAATTCACAGCTAACCTTTGGAAGAAATTTCAGCTAGGTTTGGGTACTCAGGTGAATCTTAGTACATCCTTTCATCCGTAGACCGACGGGCAGGCAGAACGGACTATTCAGAAGCTTGAGGATATGTTGCGTGCTTGTGTTCTTGACTTCAAGGGTAGCTGGGATGATCATTTGACACTCATAGAATTTGCCTACAACAATATTTATCATGCTAGTATTCAGATGGCACCATTCTAGGCGTTATATGGTAAGAGATATAGATCTCTCATTGGGTGGTTCGAGATTGGGGAAGCTGAATTGATTGGACCAGACCTCGTGCATCAGGCTATGGAGAAGGTCAAGGTCATTAAGGAGCAGTTGAAAACTGCTCAGAGTCGTCAGAAAAGCGGACCATGAAATATGAAATACGGCCAAGTGCCAAGAATGATATTATAATTGTGGCCACTAGTGCCAATAAATTGAAAAGATGTGAAACAAGTGTGAAGTGAGATTAATGATAGAAAAGGTTAATGTCTCGGGTGAGACGGCCTAGCCGATCGGGCCGTGATCGGACGCCATGCCGCACATATGGTGGTGATTGTGCTGGAAATTATAATTAAAATTGTGATTGTGGGTGATGTCTTAAATGAGGTGGCCTAGCCGATCGGGCCGTTATCGGATGCCGTGTAAAAGTACGGTGGTATTGTGAATGATGGTATATCGGTACTAAAGATCTCCCAGCCTAAAAGCATGAAAATTTACTTGAAAACTTATGTGGTTCTTAACTTGATGTTTTGGTATTGTTTGAGGCTCCTATTGATTTCATGATTGTTCCTCCTTTTATTATTATTCATTCTATTGAGATGGTGTTTAGTTATACATACTAGTACTATTCGACAATACTAACGTCCTTTTTGCCGGGGGTCGCTACATCTTTAATGGATGTAGGTGGTTCCATAGCAGGCAGTATTGATCAGTGATAGTGGTACACCCTCCTCCCAGTAGACTTGGTGAGCCCCACTTCATGCCGGGGTCATGTATCTTTTGTTCATTATATTATCACGTTTTGAGGTATAGCCGGAGCCTTTTTGCCGGCACTGTCGTTATACTCTTATATATCTACTAGAGGCTCTGTAGACATTGTGTGGGTTGTATGTCGGGGTTGGAGAAAGTTAAACAATTCATGTTATATTTGAATCACTTGTTCCACTTTAGACTATGAGAATGTGCGTATTTTGAGACATTAAAAATGAAATAATTAAATGAAAATGATTTGGTACTGTACACATTATCTCCCTATTGTTTAATTAATGCGAATATGTCTTCTCTTTGTTCATGAGTGAGTTTGGGTAGAAAGTATCTAACAGGCTTGCTCGACCGGGTTTACTCGGTTGAGCGCTGGTCGCGCTCCCCGATTTGGGGCGTAACAAATAACCAGCCCAACCTTAAGCGGGTTGAACGGGTCACTTAGGCTTGGGCCAAATTCGACTGCCCAAATACTGCCCATTACCATTTAGCTATTGCCAAGTCTTTTCCGAATACGTCCGCAAAACTACAAAACTGAGAGTGCAAAATCCAAAAGATTAGGTCCCAACGTGGTGGTGTCATTCTCATACCATTATAAATGCATAAAGTTGTGAGGTAGGCATAGAGAGTAAATTCGGAAGAAGAGAATTTATTTGATCTTTCAACAACTTGATGATGATATTTATTATTACTATATACAAGGAAATTTCAAACAATTGTGAAACATGCCAATAGTTTTAAAGATTGTCTTATGATTAGCAAAAGCTCATCATAAGGCAAAAATATAATTTTCATTCATTTCTCATCCTTCAAAAGTCATACAATATTCACTCCATCCATTCCATTTTATTTTTCCATATCTTATCTAAGCTTAAAGAAGCCAGACATGCATAGAAAAAAACGTCCAATATTCGTGCAACTTGTGTTGCAACTTTAGACTTGCATCTTTTTATTCTTATTTATATATAAGCCCTCTGATTGGTCCTCTCATTTTCTATAAGATTTTCTGGAATATTATAACCAATAGTGATTCTTCGATCCTTGCTGTATATTCTGCAACTAAAGTTCTACTATGCAATTTGATATTCTCCTTAGTAATTTTACTTCCTTTTGCGATGCCTTTTCCACTTTTTCAAGGATAGCTTCTTACTATTAGTAGTCAATAGTTATGGTGATCATTTTAACAAGTGTATCGTTCAGGACAACGTTTTTCAAAAGCAAAAAGCTCATATATACAAAAGTACTCCCTCCGTCTCATATTAACAGTTGTAGTTACTAAAAATAGTTGTCTCATATTATTAGTCACTTTAGAAGTTCAAGACAAAATTAATAATCTTTTTTCTTTTTTACTCTTATTAATAATTATCCTTGAAACTACAAACACCTAATTTTGTTCAAATACGAATGAAGAAAGATTAAAATTAAGACATGAATAAGGGTAAAGTAGTCAAAATTCCATCTTAATTAATTTTTCTTAAGGGGCGTGTACAAGAAATCATGACAGATAATATGAGACGAAGAGAGTAACGAGGTAAACGGGATTTGAGTGAAGCGCACAAATTACGAAAAATTAAAATCTTTAAAACACAAAAGAGTTTGATATTGCAATATTGAAATTGTAAATAAAACAAATGATTCAAGGTTTGTTAAAGAACACTTGTATCATATCGGTTATGTAAATTTTTTTAATATTTTGAGCCACTCCACCCCTTCCTATTAGGTTTTGGGTTGAACGCTCAGATTTCCCCCACATTGTGATCATTTTGTGAATCATTTAAATTGAAGTGATGACTATTAATAACACCACTTCAGGTGTAATCGAAGTTAAATTGAAGTTTTTTTTTGAGTTACATGACTTAAAAAGGAAAATTGAAAAAAATTAATTAATTAAATGTTATGTTTGGAAAGTGGACCATTATATAAGGTTCATCTTGAAAATTGCACGGGGCGCCCTATTTGGTCGCCCTCACTTAACCTATACCCATTTTTTTTAAAAAGTTTTAACTTGTACCAACTTTTTAAACAACTTCAGCCCCCTTTCTCCTCCCCCTTCTCCTCCTTCGTTTTCTTCTTCTGCTTCTTTCTCTGCCGCTGTTGGTGCTGCTATGAAACTTCAGTTCATGGGGATGATTGCCATAAGTATGTTTATCAGATTATTTAAAAACAAATTATGAATAACTTTCTAAAGTAAGTTCTGAAGAAGAGATAGTAACTAGTTGGATTTAGCTTTGTACATTATCAATGCATTTTAACCTGTTGTGCTAAATCATTTATCTAGTTTTTTAAGTTACTAATTCTACTTATGATAAACTTCTTATCTGTACAAAAAATCAATCACATGATAGCATAAAATATGCTGAAGTTCAGCAAATATAGAACAAAACTTCAGCTAAAACACGCTGAAGTTTAGCAAATAGAGAATAAAACTTCAGCTACTAGGATGCTTAAGTTCAGCAATTACAAACAAAAACTTCAGCAAATAGAGAACAAAACTTCAGCTACTAAAATGCTTAAGTTCAGCAATTACAAACAAAAACTTCAGCCAACACTAAGTTTACGTGAAAAACTTCACTTAAAACATGCTGAAGTTCAGCAATTATAAACAAAAACTTCAGCACACTTGGTTCAACAGTTTTTGCTACTTCAGGCTCGTTTACTAGAATGCTGAAGTTTGCGTGATTGCCTATGCTACTTCAGGCCCGTATGCTGAAGTTACACGTAAAAGTGGGTACGCTTGTAATTTTTTTTGCAAAGCGGATACAAGTTAAAATGTGACCCGCAAAGCGAGTATAGATGCAAATACCCCGTTCTTCTGACCAACTTGTAGAAATCAAAAGGACCAGTCTAGAGGGCTAGAGCCCTCCCTAGGAGACCAAGGAAGAAAAGATTCCACATACGTTGCTTTCCGTACGAGATAAGAGTCGACGGTTGATTCCAAATTCTTGAAACTAATTTTCTTCCTCTTCTTCTTATTATTATTATTTTTGTTGTTGTTGTTGTTGTGTTTTTCTCTCTTTTTTATATACTTAACAGTTATGGAAATTGGAAAGTAATTGTCAACTAATCATGAGCGGAGTTCTTTAGATTCATACAAATGGTGACTATTCAGCTACGTCGATGAAGGGGCCACAAATCATTTCATTTTATTCCAAAAGTTTGATTTTGTTAAGAAGCTAGCTGCTCCCTTTTGAGCATTCTATTATTTAATTTATACCAATAAGCAAAATTCTTGAAAAATTCAAGAACTCTCTCAAATTTGAGCACGTATACTATAGTGTGACTCTTATTTTCATTTGAGCGATGTTCGTGATGAATATACAAGTAAAGAATACTCAAGAAACAATCCAAGTCAAAATATACAAATCGGATGGTCTGTGGGATTCTTGAAAACAGTGGCATCATCAAATATTTTTTCTTTCCATATTTAACTTAACATATATGCACGTACAATTTATTTGTAATTTAACATGTCATATTAAATTATGTGATTTATTTTTCAAAATACTAGTTTCACTTTGGGTTTAAGTTCTATACCGTCAGTATAAGAAATATATATACAATTAGTTCATTTACAAGATAATTACAAGTAAATCATTATAAAATAAATAATTAGTGACATGTAAAATGGTAGTTGATCTGATATTACATGTTCTTAGATTCCTCTCGAACGAGGGTCTTTCGGGAACAACCTATCTACCTCCGCAAGGTAGGGGTAAGATCTACGTACACACTACAGCTCTCCCCGGACCTCACTTGTGAGATTTTACTGAATTTGTTATTGTTGATATGATATTACAAGTTAAGCTACATATATTGATAATATAAAAAAAGTTTACACTACCGTTAGATGTAACTTAAATCCTTCCACTTGTACGTGATAGTGTAATTTACATTCTCTCTTTTAGAATGTTAACTCAATAAAATGGAAAATTGTTTGTGATGGATTCTAGAAGTGAATATATGGACTCAAAGTAGAGTCTACTTGGAAGAATTCATCAACCGACATAGGACCATAGCTATAGCCTATATGAGCTACTATTATATCCACTTGCACTTCAAATTGTATGGTGTTGCATCATCAAACGTTCTGTTTCTACCGTCCCATTCAAGATCAATATTCCACACAGATATTTTTCCCCTTAAATCCTTTTACTTTTGATGGTCATTTATTCTAATTCATGCTTATTTGAGGTTTAAAATGACGATCAAATTACAGGTAATATGGTATATATGCCAAAAATTACTCTAAAAATCTGATTTCACAATCTCATCAAGTATAAATTGTCACAATGCACTGCTTTGATCCACTTGGCTATATCCGTCTCCACGGCTACTTACATTCCATTTTTTATCGCGGGCTACAAGTTGGAACTGAATAAAAATTGATGGAACGTTATCATTACATTCCGTGACACCTATATGTTCTATGCCAAGCATCATATATAGTGAGTTAGTCGAGCCATTTGAAGTAATTATCAATATGCCCTAGCAATAAAGATGATCGAACAAATAAAATGTAACGACCCGGCCGATCGTTTTGAGAATTTAAGCTCCGTTCGGCGGCATAAGGTCTTGAACAGATTCATATTATGTGTATCGACTTGCTTGCATGGTTGAATTCAGTTACCGGATGATTCAGAGTCAAATTGGAAGATGGAATCTATTTTGGAAGCTTAAGCGGTGAGAATTTGATCGGAATGTGACTTTTGTATAAACGGATCCAGAATGAATTTGGGATGATGTCAGCAGCTTCGTATGGTGATTTTGGACTTAGGCGTGCGTCCGGATTTGGAGGTCCGCAGAGTAATTGAGGCAAATCGGCGAAAGTTGAAAAAGTTGATGTTTGGAAAATGGAGAAGTTTGACCCATAGTTGAGTTTTGTGATATCGGGGTCGGAATGCGATTCCGAGAGTTGGAGCAGCTCCATCATGTCATTTGGGACTTGTCTGCAAAATTTGGTGTCTTTTCGAGTTGATTTGATTGGTTTCGGCACGAGTTTTTTGAAGTTGGAAGATTTGGAAGTTCATAGTTCGATTCATGGCGCGATTTGCATTTTTGGCGTTGTTCGATATGATTTGAGACTCCGAGCGAGTCCGTGTTAGGTTATAGAACTTTTTTGCGTGTTTAGAAGGGGTCCCGGGGGCCTCGGGTGTGTTCCGGGTGGGCTACGGGTCAATTCCTCCTATTTTTGAACTGCTGATTCTGTCTTCTGGTGTCCTTCTTTGCGATTGCGAAGTGCCTTTCGCATTCGCGAAGTGCTTCTGCTGACCACCCCAAATTTCTTTTTCGCGTTCGCATACATTCTCTCGCGTTCGCGAAGGTCTGTCTTTTCCTTCATCATGTTCGCGTTCATCTCACGTGTTCGCGTAGTTAGGCCATTCCACTCATCGAGTTCGCATACTGTTTCACGCGTTCGCGAAGAGCAGTCGTTGGGCCATCACACTTTTCTTATTCGCGTTCGCGAACGTGTGGTCGCGTTCGCGAAGCACAACTGGGCATCTTTCATTTTCCTTCTTCGCGAACGTGATTGTTCTTCCGCGTTCGCAACGCATAAATACCTGGGCAGGCAGAATATATTCCCAAATCGAGGGTTAGACCATTTTTATCATATCTTGACTTGTAGAGCTCGATTTTGAGCGATTCTTTGTGAGTTTTTCAAGCAAATCGATTGAGTAAGTGTTCTTCACCTAGAATTGTATATGTTCCATGATTTTATCTTTGTTTTTATCATTTTATTTGTGTTTTGAGTGGAGGAAAATGGTGATTTTTGAAGAAAGTTTTCAAAAATGAAAAATCATGATTTGAAGGGCGAAATGGTATCGGATTTTGATAAATTTTGTATGGTTGAACTCGTATCGGAATGGGTATTCGATTTTTGTAAAAAATTTCGTGTTTCGAGGTACGGGCCCGGCGGTTGACTTTTGGACTGATTTTTGGATTTTGTTAAAGATTGAGACTTTATGATCCCGAGTAGTTTCTTATGAGTTTTATTTGTGTTTTGAAGTTATTTTGGTTAGATTTGAGCCGTCCGGAGGTCACTTCACTCGAGAAGTTCATTTTAGAGTATCAGTTTGTCTTCTTTGAGGTAAGTATTTTGCCTAACCTTGTGTGGGGGATTTTTCCTTAGGATTTGAGTCTTCTATGTTGATTGTAGTTCGTGTACGCAAGGTGACGAGTGCGTGCTCGGACTTATTTGTGGGAAATTGACCTTTTAGGGTTCTTAGGTCCTTATATTCACTGTGTATGAAGTTGTCTTGGTGTGCCTGAGTTCCTATTTTTTGGTTTCACCTCTACTTGCTTAAATTATAATTAATTGCTTTAGGATTCACTCTTATTGCCTATTTGACTCTTAATTGACCTAACTGAGTATTTTACCTCTTCTATTGTCGTGCTATCTTTTCATAACTGCTTATATTTATTTGAAATTATCTTCATCTCATCTTGTAATTGTTTAGTCTGAATTGAGGTTATGATTATCTTTCCGCTGCTTATCCTTAATTGAATTGTCGAACATCCTCGAAATTGCTCAACCTTTAAAGAAGTTTAGACATCCTATATCTTAGTTGACTTGTCTTTATCTGGAACTATTTGACTCATAGTACCTTCCTTACGGTTGAATTGTGTATTGTGGGATCGTTGCTACATATTGGTTTTCCCTTGTTGAACTGTTCTCTTTATGCCTAGCAGTCTTTACTGTGGTTATTCTTGTGAACTGGTTCTACCGTTTCTTTGTGATTTAAAGTTCTAAGTTGATTTACTTGCTGTAATTTGTATTATTGCCATTGTTGCTGTTGTACTTGTTGCGGTGATGCACGAGGTTTCTTCCGTGCGGTAAGTGTTATCTCTGTTGGTTGCGCTGCATAATTTCTTTTGGGCTACAGAACGATATTCTGGGAGATCCCCCTGCATATTTACTTTGGGACTACGGAACGGTATTATAGGAGATCCTCCAGCACTGCATATTTACTTTGGGTCTAAGGAACGGTATTCCGGGAGATCCCCCTACACATTTACGTTTAGGACTACGGGACGGAATCTTGGGAGATCCCCTGTTGCTATCATTGTGTTCTGAGCTGTTGCCTTTCGTTGATTCTATTCCTGTGTACAAATTTGACGTGCTGTCAGTTCTTTTCCTTATGCTTACTAGCTGGTATGAACTTTGTTAGGACACTTGCTCAAGCATACACGTCGCTAAGCACCCTTATCGGATAAGAGGTTTTCTTGATATTGTTGAGTATAGGTGCATACCCTTGTTTACTTGCCTTCTATGTGAGAGTGGCTCTATTTGGCACGTGAGTTATCAGCATGATTATGAGGTGTGATGAGGCACAGGATGCCAAGTGTTAGGGTTCAGGCATTGAGACTCATGAGTTGTATTTTATCCGAGGTTCGATACTTTGTGAAGATTGTTCACTAAAACCAAATGTGAAAGCTGTCGTAGTTGCTGAGTTACTATTTGTCCTTGCTGTATCAGTTGTTGCGCTGCATATTTACTTTGGGACTACAGAACGGTATTCCGAGAGATCCCCCTGCATATTTACTTTGGGACTATGGAATGGTATTCCGGGAGATTCCCCTGTACTGCATATTTACTTTGGGAATACGGAACGGTATTCCGGGAGATCCCCCAGCACTGCATATTTACTTTGGGTCTACGGAACGGTATTCTGAGAGATCCCCCTGCACATTTACGTTTAGGACAACGGGACGGTATCCTGGGAGATCCCCTGTTGTTATCACTGTGTTCTGAGTTGTTTCCTTTCATTGATTCTATTCCTGTGTAAACATTCGACGTGTTGTCCGTTCTTTTCCTTATGCTTACTAGATGGTATGAACTATGTTAGGACACTTGCACAAGCAGATACGTGGCTAAGCACCCTTATCGGATAAGAGGTTTTCTTGATATTGTTGAGTATAGGAGCACAACCTTGTTTACTTGCCTTGTATGTAGGAGTGGCTCTATTTGACATGTGAGTTATCAACATAATTATGAGGTATGATGAGGGAACAGGATGCCAAGTGTTAGGGTTCAGGCATTGAGACTAGGTGCTATCACGATACCCAACGAAGGAGAAATTGGGTCGTGACAAGTTGGTATCAGAGCTCTAGGTTCATAGGTGCTACGAGTCATAAGCGAGTTTAGTAGAGTCTTGCGGATCGGTACAGATACGTCTGTACTTATCTTCGAGTGGCTACAGAACTAAGGATAATCTTACTTCTTTCATTCCTATTGTGCGAGCTTATTGATCCCGGAATTTGTACTTTTATCATTCCATTCACTCACAGATGGTGAGGACACAAGCAGCAATTATCGATGACGCTGCTCCCGGAGCAGGTGTCGCTAGAGGCAGAGGCCTATGAGGAGTACGTGCCGCAGCTAGAGCATCTACAAGAGCAACAGTTGAGGAGCCTCTAGTAGCTCCAATTGGGGGGTAGGTACCGGAGGCGCCTGCTGTTACCCCCGGACTTCAGGAGACTTTAGCACAGTTCCTGAGCAGGTTTGGTACATTGGCTCAGGTGGGGTTGATTCCGGTTGCACCATCTATTTCATAGACCGGGGGAGGGACTTAGGCTCTCACCGCCCACACTCCAAAGCAACGAGTTCACGTAGGTCAGGTTCCAGGTGTCTTGGCGACACAACCTGTGGTTCCAGTTCAGCCCATGGTCAGGGCAGCAACGTCTGAGGAAGGGCAGCTTAGATTTACAAGGTTCAAGAAATATGACCCTCATACATTCAATGGTTTGGCTTTAGAGAGCGCACAAGGTTTATAGAGGAGTGCCATCGCATTCTCCTCACTATGGGTATTGTTGAGACAAGTGGGTTGCTTTTACTACGTTCCAGCTTCAGGGAGCTGCTTATCAGTGGTGGCGGGCATATGAGTTGGGTAGCCCGACCGATGCAGCTTCACTTACTTGGGTTCAGTTTTCAGAGATGTTTTTGAGAGAGTTTGTACCTCAGTCCCTTCAGGATACTTGGCGCGCGGAGTTTGAGCAGCTGCACCAGGGCACTATGTCAGTATTAGAGTATGCCGCCAGATTTAGTAATTTGGCCAGACATGCACCTGCCTTGGTCGCTACAGTTAGAGAGCCAGTCCGTAGATTCATTGAGGGGCTCAGGCATGATATTCGGTTCAGCATGGCTCGGGAGTTGGTGTTAGATGTTTTGTTTCAACAGGTGGTAGGGATCGCTTGCCGGTTAGAGGGCATGTGGGACTGGAAGAGAGAGGACATGCGAGATTAGGAGAGAGAGTACAGGGAGGCGAGGAGGCCTCGTAGGCCAGAGAGATCTGCTGGTCCATATTTTGGAGGCGGGGTGCGACATGGTAGATGTTTCGTGGGTCAGCCAGTTCAGTTTGTGCTTCAGGCTTCGCACAGTGATTCAGGTGTTCATGGGTCTCAGAGTACCCGTACCGCACAGTTCCCACAGCCACGTCAGCAGAGGGGTTGCTTTGAGTGTGGAGATAGTAGCCACATGGTGAGAGATTGTCCCAAACTTCGGACAGATGTGTCACAGCAAGGTATTCAGGTGAGTAGAGGGCGCCCAAGAAGGAGAGGCCCGTCTCATTGACGTGTTTCATATAGTAGGCTTGAGGCCGCTGCGCCAGATGATGTCTCAGGTATGCTTTCGGTTTGTTATAGAGGAGCACCATCCGTATTCCATTACAATTCTGCTTATCGGGGTGAGTTCCCTTATTTGTTGCTCTACTTATGGGTGTGTTTCATGATTAGCACTCTGTTTATGTGTTGCCCTGTTGGGAGGTTCTATGAGTGATAGCCTGTGTCTATCGTCTGTTTTGTGTCTATCGTCTGTTTCTATTCATTATTGAGAGTTATGAAACTAGTAGTAAATTCCCATCGCTATTACGGTAGGCTTGATGTGATTTTTGTGTATTTTTGGTTACGAGCTATGATTTTTATGCTCCACCGGTGTGGGAGCCAATACGTGCTGCAATTTTGTTGACGAAATTGATCTAGTGAAAGGTTCCAGTTGGTTTGATATATATCCTACTTGTGATTCAGAGTTGAGGGCGGGACCCTCGTGATTTCATGTGATTTGATGTGTTCGAACCGGGCTGTGTACCACAATGGAAGTTATATCAGGATGAGATCCTTGTGATTTGTTCATATATTTTGATTTGTCCTTGTGTTGATTCGTAGAATTGTGCTGTTAGAGAGTTTTGCCTGTCGGGCTTGTTTTGTAGTTCTCTTATGTATTTCTCTTTACATATTCAGTCATTTTCGTCTTCTTGAGGTTTAGCTTGTGGGGTGTGTGCCCGTTGGTGTTAGTTGTGACTTGGTGATTCGGGTGTTTAGATATAAGGTCTTCGTGTTTCTTGCATCATTGTCATTGTTATAGAGGTTTGAAACAGAGTTCTAACGGATATAAGGCTTATGGCCGGTGCTGAGTTTGATTTCGGGCTGAGATTGTGATCAGAAGGGTTATTATGGGCCTATATGTGATGTGTCATATTGTGTGGTTGTACCCTATAGGTGTAGGCATGAGTTGATGTAGCTGGTTGAGACTGATACCGGATATGGATTTTGAATCGGATCTTATAGAAATGGATGGAAGGTGAGAATATTTGCTATAAGGCTTATCGAAGTTGGTAGAAAGGATAATTTTGCTGTTGAGATGGTGTCTTCAGGCTTATGTAGATTGGGGTGACGTGGGATCACCCGCGAGTGTATGTTGGAAGTGTGCATTTAGTGATTTGAGGACTTCGAGGCAAATCTTGGCACGTTCGGGGACGAACGTTTGTTTTAAGAGGGGGAGGGTGTAACGACCGGCTGGTCGTTTTTGAGAATTTAAGCTCCGTTCGGCAGTGTAAGGTCTTGAACAGCTTCATATTATGTTTATCGACTTGCATGCATGATTGAATTCAAATACCGGATGATTCAGAGTCGAATTGGAAGAAAGAATCTAGTTTTGAAAGCTTAAGCGGTGAGAATTTGACCGGAATGTGACTTTTGTGTAAACGGCTCTGGAATGAGTTTTGGATGATGTCAACAGCTTCGTATGGTGATTTTTGACGTAGGCGCGCGTCTGGATTTGGATTTGGAGGTCCGTAGAGTAATTTGAGGCAAATTGGCGAAAGTTGGAAAAGTTGAAGTTTGGACAATGGAGAAGTTTGACCCATAGTTGAGTTTTGTGATATCGGGGTCGGAATGCGATTCCGAGAGTTGGAGCAGCTCCGTCATGTCATTTGGGACTCGTATGCAAAATTTGGCATCATTCCGTGTTGATTTGATTGGGTTCGGCACGAGTTTTCGAAGTTGGAAGATTTGGAAGTTCATAGTTCGGTTCATGACGCGATTTGCATTTTTGGCATTGTTCGATATGATTTGATACCCCGAGTGAGTACGTGTTAGGTTATAGAACTTGTTTGTGTGTTTAGACGGGGTCCCGGGGGCCTCGGGTGTGTTCCGGGTGGGCTACGGGTCAATTCCTCCTATTTTTGAACTACTGATTCTGTCTTCTGGTGTCCTTCTTCGCGATCGCGAAGTGCCTTTCGCGTTCGCGAAGTGCTTCTGCTGACCACCCCAAATTTCTTCTTCGCGTTCGCATACATTCTCTCGCGTTCGCAAAGTTCTGTCTTTTCCTTCTTCGTGTTCATCTCACGCGTTCGCGTAGTTAGGCCATTCCATTCTTCGCGTTCGCGTACTGCTTCACGCGTTCGCGAAGAGCAGTCGTTGGGCCATCACACTTTTCTTCTTCGCATTCGCGAATGCGTGGTCGCGTTCGTGAAGCACAACTGGGCAGTTTTCATGTTCCTTTTTCGCGAATGGGATTGTTCTTCCGCGTTCGCAATGCATAAATATCTGGGCAGGCAGAATATATTCCCAAATCGAGGGTTAGATAATTTTTATCATATCTTGACTTGTAGAGCTCGGTTTTGAGCGATTCTTTGTGGGTTTTTCAAGAAAATTGATTGGGTAATTGTTCTTCACCTAGAATTTAATATGTTCCATGAATTTATCTTAATTTTTATCATTTAAATTGTGTTTTGAGTTGAGGAGAATGGTGGTTTTTGAAGAAAGTTTTCAAAATGAAAAAATCAAGATTTGAATGGCAAAATGGTATCGGATTTAGATAATTTTTATATGGTTGAACTCGTATCGGAATGGGTATTCGGTTTTTGAAAAATTTGTAGGGTTCCAAGGTGCGGGCCCGAGGGTCGACTTTTGGACCGATTTTTGGATTTTGTTAAAGAGTGATACTTTATGATCCCGAATAGTATCTTATGAGTTTTATTTGTGCTTTGAAGTTATTTTGGTTAGATTTGAACCGTCCGGAGGTCTTCATCCGAGAAGTTCATTTTAGACTATCGGTTTGTCTTCTTTGAGGTAAGTATCTTGCCTAACCTTGTGTGGGGGACTTCACCTTAGGATTTGAGTGTTCTATGTTGATTGTAGTTCGTGTACGCGAGGTGACGAGTGCGTGCTCGGACTTATTTGTGGGAAATTCGCCTTTTAGGGTTCTTAGGTCCTTATATTCACTGTGTATGAAGTTGTTCTTGGTATGACCGAGTTCCTATTTTCTTGTTTCACCTCTACTTGCTTAAATTATAATTAATTACTTTAGGATTCACTCTTATTGCCTATTTCACTCTTAATTGACTTAACCGAATATTTTACCTCTTCTATTGTCGTTCTATCTTTTCATAACTGCTTATGTTTATTTGAAATTATCATCATCTCATCTTGTAATTGTTTAGTCTGAATTGAGGTTATGATTATCTTTCCGCTGCTTATCCTTAATTGAATTGTCGAACATCCTCGAAATTGCTCAACCTTAAAAGAAGTTTAGACATCCTATATCTTAGTTGACTTGTCTTTATTTGGAACTATTTGAATCGTGTCCGTTACTGTTGAATTGTATATTGTGGGATCATTGCTACATATTGGTTTATCCTTGTTGAACTGTTCTCTTTACGCCTAGCAGTCTTTACTGTGGTTATTCCTTGTGAACTGATTCTACCGTTTCTTTGTGATTTAAAGTTCTTGAGTTGATTTACCTGCCATACTTTGTATTATTGCCATCGTTCTTTTTGTACTTGTTGTGGTGATGCGCGAGGTTTCTCCCGTGTTGTAACTGTTATCTCTGTTGGTTGAGCTGCATATTTATGTTGGGACTACAGAATGGTATTTCGGGAGATCCCCCTGCATATTTACTTTGGGACTACGTAACGGTATTCCGGGAGATCCCCCTGTACTGCATATTTACTTTGGGACTACGGAACGGTATTCCGGGAGATTCCCCAGCACTGCATATTTACTTTAGGTCTACGGAACGGTATTCTGGGAGATCCCCCTGCACATTTACGCTTGGGACTACGGGACGGTATCATGGGAGATCCCATGTTGTTATCACTGTGTTCTGAGTTGTTTCCTTTCATTGATTCTATTCCTGTGTAAACATTTGACGTGTTGTCCGTTCTTTTCCTTATGCTTACTAGCTGGTTTGAACTATGTTAGAACACTTGCACAAGCATATACGTGGCTAAGCACCCTTATCTGATAAGAGGTTTTCTTGATATTATTGAGTATAGAAGCACACCCTTGTTTACTTGCCTCCTATGTGAGAGTGGCTCTATTTGGCACGTGAGTTATCAGCATGATTATGAGGTATGATGAGGGCACAAGATGCCAAGTGTTAGGGTTCAGGCATTGAGACTCGTGAGTTGTATTTTATCCGAGGTTCGATACTTCGTGAAGGTTGTTGACTAAAACCAAATGTGAAAGCTGTCGTAGTTCTTGAGTTACAATTTGTCCTTGCTGTATCTGTGGTTTCGGATTTATGTTGTGTTTCCGCTCACTCTTCTGTGTCATTATATGGTATACCGCTGGTACTTGTCGTTTTCCCCCTTTCTTATTATAATTACTGTATTGTTAGTCATATTCCGTAGTTTTCATGTAGAAATCATGCATTGTTGTTCCTATAGTTATACTTGTTCAATTTATTAGACCAGAAGGTGTCTTGACTGTTCCTCATCACTACTCCACCGAGGTTAGTCTTGATACTTATTGGGCACCGCTGTGGTGTGCTCATACTGTACTACTGTATATTTTTGTACAGATCCAGGTAATTGCTCGTTAGCAGCTATGCGGATCATTGCTGTGGAGACTCACGGTAAACTTGTTGCTGCGTTTGCAGGCTTCGAAGTCACCTTCCTATTTTTTTGTATTCACACTGCTTACATATTTCCAAACAGTTGTATTTAGAAGTTGTAGTAAACTCTGTAAAGCTAATGTCTTGTACTACCTGTTTTGGGAAATTATAAATTTTGTAAATATTTCCACATCAAGACTGTTAGATTTTCTTTATTATTATTGTTAATCAGTAAATGTTAGGCTTATCGAGTTCCTAAGACTAGGTGCCATCACAATATCCAACTGAGGGGAAATTAGGTTGTGACATAAAAAAGATTGGTGATTTTGTCCAGTGAAATCTACACCAATATGGCTGCAAATTAAATCTCTCTTTGTGAATATGAAACAAAATTTAGGCACTTTGCAAGCTTAATTTGATTAAAAATATTATTGATACCCGGGTTAAAGTCAAGCCAATACTAACTCATAATGCTATCAGAACTTAAAGATCTAGTTACGTGGTAATTCCATTAACAATATGTTGGCCCAAGTTCAGGTGAAGTTTTGAAGAATGACAAATGCACTCAGTCATGGAACAGGTCCATCATGTGAGACACAGTGTTTATCAACCTATACATGTGAGATGCACGTGAAGGAGATAAGTCTCAAGGATAAAGCAGCAATATCTCCGGAACTGATCGAAAAGGTTGCATATTGGATGAGGAACAAAAGTATCCTCATGGGAAGAGGACACAATCCGGATAAAGGATAGGGTTGGAGTTTGTATTGTTGTAGGACTCAAATTCGACAAAGGATCAGCAATTGAGACTCAATCAAACTCTGATTACTAACTCATTAAATAACAATGATTGTTCTCTTTTACAGGTATTGCACAAATGCAGAAGTGAAACTAAATTGAGAGCAAAAGAGCGAGGCAATTTTGTAAGTAATTTATGTGAAATTCAAGTGTGCATTCCTGAAGCTACTTGGACAAGATAGAAGAACCAATTCCATTGTGTTTATTCTTATTCTAGTTCAATTGTAGTAGGTGGTTTAAAGTTGTACCTTTCCAGCTTTCATAGAAGTAATTGTATTAGGTACTTTGAGTATTCAAGTTAGAGTTAACTTGAAAGTGTCGCAACAGTTGAGGTTCTGTGCCACACTGGGATTAGAGTTTAATCCTTAGGTTTACAAGAGTTTTGTAAATGCTGTTTTGGCTTAGTGATTTTAGTGGAAGTTTGGGAAAATCCTACTGAGTAGTAGGTCGTGGTTTTTTCACCTTTTGAGCCAGGTGTTTTCCACGTAAAAATCTCTGTGTTCTTTATTTTATGCACTCTTAATTCCGCAAACAGTAGTAGTAAGTACACCTAGAAGAACCAGGTTCTTCGAAAGCGAAAATTGGATACCACACAAATTACCCCCCCCCCCCCCTCTTGTGTGGTATTGATGTTTAGAACATCAGTGAGTATATTTCCACCTTTTAACTTCTGCTTATTATCTTCTCTTTTTTCATTCTTTCTCACCGGTGCTTTACTTGGTGCAGTCGTTGCGTGAAGCCGGGTGCGATTCCCCATCTAGAGAACTGGATCAGGAGCTTGGTGTTGACGTCTACCCATGCTGAGCGCATATGGCGCGAATTGTCGAAGGGTCGATAGGAGACCCGAAGCCATGGTAAGTTTTTGCATATCTCGATAACCTTGTTCATTGTCTGAATTTCTCCTCCTACCTATTTTTCTTTTGCGGGTCTCGGGAAGGATGTGCCGATGAGGCCTCCGTTTGAGGAGGAGACTTCGCCCCCGGTCCCGAAACCGGTGAAGGATAAGAAGAGGAAAAGGATCTCAACCTCCAAGGTTCCAAAGCCCAAGAAAAATCCGGCTCGTAAGCCAAAGAAAGACATTGTCACCCTGCCTGCGGAGGTAGTTCAGCGGTTGAGTGAGGAAGAAAAAGAAAATGAAGATGACAACTCCGAGCTGATGGCCCGAGTGAAGAGGAACACCGAGGCCCCAAAGGCCTTTGAGTCGGTGAGGGTTGAAGAGATTCCGCCTCGAACCGAGGGGGTCTTGGAAGAGGACCCGGGCAAAGCCCCCGAGTTGTTAGAGACTGAAGATGCCTCCCGTGAAAATGAGCAGTCGGCGGGTATGTCCAAAGGGGCCGGCTCTAAGGCCCTTCAAAATGAAGAGAACGCCCCAAGTGACTCACTTGGGGCAATATAAATTGGAGACTCCCTGCCACTTCCTTCATTCTCGGAAAGGGAAGTTTAGGAGGCTCAAGCCATGAAGGCCCCTCAGGTAGAAGGCGCCCTTGGAGGGGAGAACCTTTTCCAAGGTTGTTTTACCAGGGTCGACGATGTCGCTGGCTTGAATGACTTGGAAGTACCAAGGAGGAGCTTGGGCGAATCTTCCTCGAAACTCAGATTGACCAGCCAATTTCCGGCCCCCATTGTTGATCCCGAGTGCAAACAGACTATCACTATTACGATCCCGGAGGATGCACGAGTTTTTGCCGCCCCCGTAAGGTTGGCCAGTTACCTTCAAGGTCTGGTCACCGAGGAAGATCAAGCTTTGATAGACGAGGTGGGAGCACCATGTCTCTTCAATGAGTCCCAGCAAGCTTTGAATCGGGTAAACCCTAACTTTCTTTTTTAACACCGGTCTTCATACTTGTGTTTTACTCTCCTTGCCTAATTTTTTCCCTTCTATTTTTGTAGGCCTCGGTATTTCATCATGAGGTTTTCTTTAAGTCTCGAAGAGAGTTGAGCCGATATGAGGCTGAAATTCAAGGGCTTACCGAGGAGAAAAATGCTCTGAGGCTTCTCGGTGAGCAAACAGAAAAAGAAATTAAAGGCCTCCGTGCTGAGCTGGCCGTGGCCCAGAAAGAACAAAGCAAACTAACCGAGCAGGTAAATAAAGTCTTAGACGCTTATGGCCTTGGTTTGGGAGTGATGGCTAATGATTCGACCTCACAGGTCCAGCGGCTGCACGAAATGATTATGCAACTCCGAGGAAAAGTAGATGAGGTGAAAGCGGAGACTGCAGTGTGGAAGCAAAAGATGGACCGCCTTGCCTCAGAGAAAGAGGCTGCTCGAGCCCAATTGTTATCGGCCGAAAGTTAGCTCCAAGGCGTGAAGGAGAAAAGCTCAGCTCAGGCCAAGAAAATAGAGGAGCTCGAGGCTCAGGTGGCCACCAAACTCGCAAAAGCCAAATCTGAGGCATAAGAGGGAAGGCCGACACGGAGATGATCGTGGCCGTCTATCGATCCGATGATGAAGCCGCTCAAGCTCGAGCAAAAGAAGTTGTCAATGCTGCTGAGACTCGAGCATACTAGGTTGCCGAGCATATCAAGTGCGAGTCTCGAAGAGAGACTCTTGAGGAAATTCACGCTCGCAGCTTTGACCTTGCTATCGAGATCAAGAAGGCGAAAGAGCTTGAAGCTGAAGCCAAAGCTTTTCTCTCTTCTGATGATGATTCCGGGAGTGGAGAAGGCTCCAAGGATGAGGATGCTGCTCCTGGAGAAGATTAAGTGTTTAGGATCTTTTTGTAAATTCCGATCGGGCCATGTTGCCCTTGTAAATATCTTTTTGATATATAAAAGGTCTTTTCTTTCTCATTCTGTCTTTACTTTATTTTATTTATGCCTTATGAAATTGCAATTATAGGTTATAGAGGTTCAGGCAATTCAGACCGAAGCTGAACAAATGTCGAGTGAGTACTTGCTCGAGCTCGAAGTAGGATAACCTTTAGGTCGTAATTAAGTACGGATGATCCCTCGAACTTACAAAACAACATGACCCTTAGGCCTTTTGAGTTAGGCCGGTATGCCTTGAAAGAATGGCTTTTTCCCCTTTTCGGCTTAAAAAAGTTAATCATATAGAACTTTGTTATGCCTTAGAATGAAATAAGGTTGTTCGAGAGTTCGAACAAACCGGTATCCCTTAGGGTTTTCGAGGGTTGATGTGATCGAAACCCTTTATAATTTTGCCGAGGGTAGCCCTTTTAACCGGTTTTGTGAAGATATTAGAAGGCTTGTTTCACTACGGAATTCGGACATCTCCGAACCATGTTAGTTTGGTCGTAGCCTTTAACTTGGGATTTGCCTCTTGGGCTTGTTTCCCGATTATACTTCGAACTCATTCGAAGTGTCAGTCCCCGAGAGGGGTGGCCGTGGCCTATAAAAACAAGGGTTGCCTTTGTAAGGTCTTATGATCTCGAGACATTAATAATTCGATGCGTTAATTTTTCGGACGACAGTCCCCGAGTATGGGGTAAGTTGTTTGAACTTCAGTTGCAATCGGCCCTTAAGCCTATTTCCACAAGAGACAGAAATTATGAAATTGTAAAGTAAAAAATTTCTCTAAGGCATGAAATATTTTGTAAGGAAAAATACTTTTCTCCATAGATTATACATGCGTACACGTTTGCCTTTAGGGCTCGAGTAATCTACATGGGCATGATTTGTTTGACCGTTTGGTCCTTACAAAAGTTTACCTATCGAGACCATGTCGACACGAAGTATCTTTCTTGTAACACAGTTGACATCCGAGGGTGATGCCCCCCAGTATTCGAGGTTGATTGCAAAGAAGCCTCGGATACTATTGAATTGATCTAAGTTAGCACGAACAATGGTTGCCTCATTAAAAACCTCGCCAGAAAAACCCATTTGGGACAAAAACCGGTCTAAGGGAAAAAGAGTGCAACACGTGCTTTCAAACCTATTTGTGATGAAGCATCCTTCGATATCTTCAATTGAACATACAATTGGTTAGTATAAGATATAAACGAAAATAGAGAAGGTCGTACCTTAGCAGTAATACCGTTTGAGGAGTGATATGTTCCAATTGTTTGGTAATTGCTCACCGTCCATCATGCCAAGTTTGTCGGATCCCTTTCCGACGATATCGAGGACCTGATACAATCCTTCCCAGTTCGGGCCAAGTTTTTCTTCGTTTGGGTCTCGAGTATTGAGGGTGAACTATCTGAGAACTAAGTCCCCGGTTTAAAAGTGTCGAAGATTGGCTCTTTGGTTGTAGTACCTCTCGATCCTCTATTTCTGTGTAGCCATTCGAACGAGGGCGACTTCCCGTCTTTCATCTAGCAATTCGAGGTTCATATTCATAGCCTCGTGATTTGACTCTTCCGTTGCATACCGAAACCTGAAGCTAGGTTCCGCGACTTTGACTGGGATCAAAGCTTCGGCACCGTAGACTAAAGAGAACGGTGTTGCCCCCGTACTGGATTTCGACGTTGTTCGATACGCCCAAAGGACCTCGAGCAATATTTCTCTCCATTTTCCTTTAGCTTCGTTTAATATTTTCTTCAAAGTTTGGATGACGGTCTTGTTTGTTGATTCGGCATGTCCGTTCACACTAGGATGATACGGCATTGACAGGATCCTTTTTATTTAGTCGTCTTCGAAAAACTTTGTCACTTTGTTGCCAACGAATTGCTTTCTATTGTCGCATACGATCTCGGCAGGCATTCTGGATCGGCATATAATGTGGTCCCAGATGAAGTCTATGACTTCTTTTTCTCTGACTTTCTCGAAGGCCTGTGCTTCAACCCACTTAGAGAAATAGTGAGTCATAAACAAAATGAATTTAGCTTTGCCTGGGGCCGATGGTAGAGGGACGACGATATCCAACCCTCATTTCATGAACGGCCATAGGGATAGGACTGACTGGAGTTGTTCTCCGGGCTGGTAGATCATCGGCGCATACTTTTGACATTTGTCGCACATACGAACAAATTCTTTAGTGTCCTTTTCCATATCGGCCCAATAGTATCCTGCTCTATTGACTTTGTGAATCAATGACTCGGCACCAGAATGATTTCCGCAAGTGCCCTCGTGAATTTCCCGTAAAACGTAGTCGGTGTCTCCTGGTCCCAAACATTTTGCTAACGGTCCATCGAGCGTTCTCCTATACAGTGTTCCATCCTCGGCCAATGTAAATCATGCGACCTTCATGCGTAGAGTCCTTGATTCTTTAGGATCCGATGGAAGCTTCCCGTTCTTTAGGTATTCGATGTACTTATTCCTCCAATCCCATGTTAGACTTGTGGAGTTTATTTCGGTGTGTCCTTCTTTGATTAGTGACCTCGAAAGTTGTACGACAGTCCCCGAGCTAAGTTCATCATCTTCGATCGACGATCCCAAATTTGCAAGGGCATTGTCCTCGCTATTTTGTTCTCGAGATACGTGTTGTAGGGTCCATTCATTAAATCTATGTAGAGACACTTGTAGTTTTTCCAAGTACTTCTGCATTAGATCTTCTCAAACCTCAAAAGTTATGTTGACTTGATTTACCAGAGGTTAGGAGTCGCACTTGGCCTCGATGACCTCCGATTCCAAGATCTTAGCTAGCCCGAGACCTGCATTCATGGTCTCATACTCGGCCTCATTGTTAGTTAATTTCGAAGTTTTGATAGACTGTCTAATTGTATTACCTATGGGTGGCTTCAAAATGATGCCTAGCCCGGACCCCTTCACTTCTGAAGCGCCGTCTGTGAAGAGGTTCCACACCCCCGATAATGTACCCGATTTTAATAATAGTTCCTTTTCGACCTCGGGTACGAGGGCTGGCGTGAAGTCAGCCATGAAGTCTACCAAGATTTGAGACTTGATGGTCGTTCGAGGTTGATACTCGATATCATACCCGCTGATCTCGACGGCCCATTTGGCCAATCGACCCGAGAGTTCGGGCTTGTGCAAAATGTTGCGAAAGGGGTAGGTGGTTACAACACAAATTGGGTGACATTGAAAATATAGTTTCAATTACCTAGAGGCGTTCATTAAAGCAAGCGCTAATTTTTCTAAGTGTGGGTACCGAGTCTCGGTTTCACCTAGGGTCCGACTAACATAATAAACAGGAAATTGCGTACATTGCTCTTCTCGAACTAAGACCCCACTTACTGCTATCTCCGAGACTGCTAAGTATAAATAACTTTGTCCGTCCGCCTTCGGGGTGTGAAGCAATGGCGGGATCGACAGGTATCGTTTGAGTTCCTCTAAGGCATGTTGACATTCCGGGGTCCATGCGAAATTTCTCTTTTTCTTAAGTAGTGAGAAGAACCAGTGGCTCCTATCTGAGGACCTCAAAATAAATCAACCCAAGGTGGCTATGCGTCTTGTTAACCTTTATACAGCCTTGACATTATCAACAACTGTGATGTCTTCGATTTCCTTGATTTTATCGGGGTTGATTTCAATTCCCCAATTTGATACCATAAAGCCGAGGAACTTGCCCGAACTGACCCTGAATGCACATTTCTCCGAGTTTAGCTTCATGTTGTACTTTCTCAGTATGTGGAAGGTCTCCTGCAAATGTTTTAAATGGTCCTCTGCTCGCAGGGACTTAACTAGCATATCATCAATATAAACCTCCATTGATTTACCTATTTGTTCTTCGAACATTCGATTTACTAGGTGTTGATAAGTAGCACCAGCATTCGAACGGCATTACATTATAGCAATAGGTGTCGTATTTAGTGATAAACGAAGTCTTTTCCTGATCCTCCAGGTTCATTTATATTTAATTGTCCTCGGAGTAGGCATCGAGAAAACTAAGGATCTCGTGGCCGGCCGTGGCATCGGTCATGCGATCGATATTCGGCAAAGGAAAGGAATCTTTAGGGAATGCCTTGTTTAAATCCTTATAGTCTACGCACATTCTAAGTTTGATTCTCTTTTTAGGGACTACAACTACATTTTCTAACCATTCGAGATACTTAACCTCCCAAATGGATCCTATATTGAGAAGTTTTGTTACCTCTTCCTTAATGAATGCATGTTTTACCTCGGACTAGGGTATTCTCTTTTGTTTCACAGGGCGGAACTTCGGGTCCAAGATCAGTCGATGTGTAGTGATCTCCGGTGGGATCCCTATCACATCTAGGTGGGACCAAGCAAAACAATCCATGTTATTTAAAAAGAATTGAACGAGTTTTTTCTTGAGCCCAAGTATACCTTTTGATCGGGCAAATGCTCGATCAGTATGATTTGTTCCAACTCTTCAATCATTAACTTTGTTGCATCAGAATCATCGGGGATTATGAAGGTTCGAGGTATCATATAATCATCATCCTCGAAAGTTTCCTGCTCCTCTGATCGAGCCGAGGCCGGTGACTGTGGTTGCTATTTGACTTCTTGCTTTCCCTTTGACTCTGATCCCTTTGTTGATAAAAGCGCTGATACTGGTACTACCTCATCGATTGCAAATATTTCTTTGGCGGCGAGTTGTTCACCGTACACCATTTTGATTCCTTTTGATGTTGGGAACTTCAGGACTTGATGAAGCGTCGAGGGTACTGCCCTTATGTTATGGATCCAAGGCCTCCCGAGCAACGCGTTGTACCTCATGTCGCCTTTGATCACATGGAACTTTGTTTCTTGGATGGTCCCGGCCATATTTACCTACAAAATGATTTCCCCTTTGGTGGTTTCATTTGCCATGTTGAAGCCTTTAAGTACCCGAGCTGCGGGAACGATTTGATCTTGTAGGCAGAGTTTCTCTACGATCCTTGATCAAATAATATTTGCCGAGCTACCGGGATCAATCAACATACGTTTAACTTGAATTTTATTCATAAGGATAGACATTACCAGTGTGTCGTTGTGAGGTTGTTCGATCCCTTCTGCATCCTCGTCATTGAAAGACATGGTTTCTTCTTGTAAGTAGTCCCGAGTTCGCTTCTCCCTCGTGATTGTCACCTTGGTGCTTTTAAATACTAGTCCTTGAGGAATATCGACCCCACCAACGATCATGTGAATTACATGTTGTGGCTCTTCCTGCTCGTTCTGGCTGTTTGAATCTCTATTTTTTAAGTGGTTCTTGGGTCGATCACGTAAGAATTCTCGAAGGTGACCCTCGTTGAATAAACAAGATACCTCATCCCTCAGTTGTCTGCAATCTTGAGTTTTTGTAACCATGGGTACCATGGTATTTGCACATTTGATTGGGGTTCCTTTGAGCTGGGTCGGTCTATAGGGGCCTAGGCCATCTAGTATCCTTGATCCATCCAATGGATGATACAATACCTGACGCATCGATGCTAAAGTTGTATTCTGATATACGCGGTGCTTCAGTGGGCTCGACATGTTTATCGAAGCCATTTTTACTCATGAGCCCTCGGGAGCTCTGTCCTCGATCATTCCTTCGATCATTTCGAGCGAGGTTACGTCCTGGGCCGCTGTTTCTACGATTTGCGCTGTATGGTTGGTACCGATCTCTGTTCAATCAGGGTTCTCTGTTGATGTCCCTTTGAATTCTACCGACGGACCTATTCGGGTAAACGGAATCCGAAGGGGTTCCCAATTGATCTTCCTCTACCCTGATCTTCGATTGCTATTGATTATGTACATTGGCCCAGGTTACAACTGGATATTCAACTAAATTCTGCTTCAGTTGTCGTGACGCTATCGAACTTCGCTCATTCAAAGCTTGAGTAAAATCTTGAACAGCCCAATCGTCTGTGACCAGGGGTAGGTTCTTGCGTTCCATCTGGAACCGATATACGAATTCCTTAGCATTTTGTTGTCCTTTTGTCTTACTTTGAAGAGGTCCGACTTCCTAGTCGCAACCTTTATTGCTCCGGCGTGTTCCTTTACGAACGAATCTGCAAGCATGGCGAAGGAATCGATGGAATTGGGCAGCAAATTGTGGTACCATATCATCGCCCCTTTCGATAAAGTTTCTCCAAAAAAATTTCAATAGAACGGATTCAATCTCGTCGTCTTCTAAGTCATTCCCCTTTATTGCGCATATATAAGAAGTAACATGTTGATTAGGGTCAGTGGTTCCATTGTATTTGGGAATTTTTGGCATGCGGAATATTTTCGGGATGGGCTTCAGAGCCGCACTTGGAGGGAAAGGCTTCTGCACGAACTTCTTCGAATCCAAACCCTTTAGAATCGGTGGTGCCCCCGTTATTTGGTCAACCCGAGGGTTGTATGTTTCTACCTTTTTATCATTTGCCTCGATTTTCTTTTCTCCTGATTCAATCCGTTTAGTGAGCTCCTCGAGCATCTTCATAATGGCGGGTTTAGTTCCCGATTCATTGGCGTTCGATTTCTCCGATACAGGTTCGGCTCTATGAACAACTTCTAGTGATGTTTCGAGCTCAATTCTGCTTGGTGCTCGATTCTGATTTTGGAGTTGCGTTATCGCAGCTTGTTGAGTCTGCAACATCTCGAATATCATTTGAAGGCTAATTCCGCCTTCTTCACCACTCTATACGTTCTGATCGTCTGCTCGAGCATCTCTACGGATGCTATTTTCAGGGTCGACGCCCAAATTCCCATTGATGGCAATATGGGAGCTGACATCGCTTGGGTCTATGGTCGGCTATCCATCGGGCTTGACTGGAGGTACTCCGCTTCTCGGGGCGACTATGTTTTCATTCTCGCCATGAAGACCAAGGTCGTTGTCTCTGTGAGTGGGTGCTACTTGAGAGTCTGACATGTTGATTCCTGAAATCAAAGACACTTACGAGAACAAGCATAAAGCAGTGTGTGTTATGAGAATTAATACCAGGCAATCACTATTATCCTTATCCCCACGGTGGATGCCTAACTGTTTACCCTAAAAACTGGATAACAATTAAACTTATAATGTGGTTTTAAGGACACGTGATTTCACCTAATACCAATTGATGAATATGAGGATCAATAATAGAAATTAACAATGAGATAAAGCAAACCAGTGTTGAAACGTAATTCAGCCCTCGAGCTTGAGTGCCCTCGAACTGGTCGGTACCCGAATAGTTAAGAAATAAGCAAACTTATGAACAAGAATATAAGCTAGACAAAAAGTATTGTATTGCTTTGATATGCGTGAATGTAAGGTGATTACAAAATGACTAGAACCCTCTTTATATAGTAGAGGAATCCTATCTATTGTACAATTCTAATTGCGGAAGTAAATCCCATGATTAGCCTAAACAATCGCCCTTGATTTGATATGTTCCAAGATTACCGCCATGATCTTCGACCAGTCACGGATATCTCTCCTTTCCGTTATTATGAAATCATTGATCTTGCCCGATGTCTGTCCTATTTGGACTCGATCACTACTGGCCACGATCTCAACAGGCATCTCGAATCCGGAACTCGGTACTCAGTCTTTGCGCCTTGGTGCCCATTCTTCGATCCTTCACCCGGTCCCGGTAAATCAGTAAAATCGGGTGGGCCCGACTTTAGCCGTATACGTGTTGTTTAATGAGTTGATGCGAGTTTACTCCAATAACTATCCTTATAGTTGAATGATAGTTGTTAAAGGAGAAAGTATAATCCCCCTATCAGAAAGTACTAGAAAAGATTACCAAGTTTCACAAGTTGGGTTTTACTGTTATCAGCATTTCCTCATCTAATAATTATACAGTCTCTTAGTTAGCACCAATCGGCGCCTCAGGTCGGTAGCTGGGCTCCGGGGCATTACTACCACGGGTATTATCGACCCGAGCCCAAAGAAGGAAAAAAATGGACTAAAGTGAGGAGTTCATTAGCCATACATAGTTAAAAGGATGGGTACCGCTATACAATTTACCTGATTTAATTATTCGATAATGAGCTTTATAATTTTCAGTATATCAGTATTCATGTGAAAATACATTGATGGATCTGGAATAGCAAGCGGTACCTTCAAATTTAGTATGCAAGCTAATGCATATTAATACAGGTGTCCTGAAATTTCTCCCGGGCATATAAAACAAAAGTATCATGCTAGTGGAAAGGGGTGGAAATAAAGTGTTTGTAGTACAATATATGTTTGAAATCCACTAGAAGGTACCAGAATGGAAGAAAATTTTTGTTGCAAGCAATGCCGCAGATGCGGCATTTTCACCGCAAATGCGGAGATGCGATATTTTCACCACAAATGCAGAGATGCATGGGAAGAGCATATAAACTCGAGGGTTGAGTGGGTTTAGCACATTTGGAGATTTGGAGCTCAGTTTTGGGGCGATCTTTGGGAGGATTTTCACCACATGGATTGGGGTAAGTATTTTTTACTTGAATTTGACAATTTTACATAATTCTACCTTTGATTTTGGCATTTGACTGATGAATCTAAAAGAGAAATTGAGAGTTTTTGTCTAAATTTTTTTAAGATGAATAACTGAGTTTTGAACATCGATTCAGAGTCGGATTTGAGTAAAATTAGTATGGTTAGACTTGTATTCGAATAGGTTGATGGAATTTGTGAGTTTTATCGGGTTCCGGAGTGCGGGCTCAGGGTTGATGTTTTTGTTGACTTTGAGTATTTGATTAAAGATTCGGCCTTTATCGTTTGGGTTTATTTCCTTTGGCACTATTTGATATTTTTAAGTTACTTTTGGCTAGTTTCAAGCCGTCGGAAGTTGATTTCCCGCGGGATGGCAGTTTTAGAGTAATGTTTGAGCTTTCTCGGTATTGGTTTGGCTTGTTCGAGGTAAGTAACATATCTAAACTTGGATTTGAGGGTAATTATCCCTGAGAAATATGATGTTTGAGATGGATTGGGGTTGACTCCCGTGCTAGGTTACGGGCATGTGTGCATGTACCGAGGTATTCATGATCTGGGTAGTCTTAGATTATTATGTGCCTTATTTTGCTATCATGCTTTTTTGATATCATGTTTTCTCCATTTATATGACTAGATGAGATATTATTCATGATAGAAATAATGTTTAGGCCACCTGCTTAATTGTTTGAGACATAATAGTGCTATTTTCGCCATGTCGAGCTATTTGCCTTAGTCGTAGTCCTACTGTACTGCCATGATAGTTACATCTGCATGTTATATCTCTGGCTCTATGCACTTTTGATATGTTGTCTCACATGTTATTGGTGTCCTTGTACGTAACACGAGATTGAGTTGTATTTGAGGTACATTGTGATATTCCATGTTATATAATTGAATTATGTTTCGGTGAGATGTTGGTATATGGAGACTTAAACGGATTGATGACTGATGTAGGTCGTAGAGCTGAGTGGTGAGATATGTTGGATTGGGTTGCACGCCACAACAACTATATTGATATTAAGGTGACGTGTATGTTAGGACCCACACTGGGCTAAGTAGTATTGATTTTGAGGCTACGCGTGCACCAAGCCCCACGATTGGGCTATGTGATACTGATTAGCGCTTGGGCCAGGATCCATCCCTCCGGAGTCTGACATGCCAGCAGTAAGCGCAGGCATAGTGATATATACAAGTGCTTTGGTGAGGAGCATTTATGTCAGGCACCCGTACAGTGCTGAGTGTAGCTGTGTGTGATGATAAGGGGCCTCGTGCCAGGCACCGTGAGCATGCTCAGTGTGATTATTCTTTATGGTTTCACTGTGATTATATTGAGTTGACATGTAGGCATAGAGATGTATGTGAGCACGTGATTTTTGCCCGACAAAAATACTCCTACAAAGTCACAAAATAAATTGTCTACTTTATTTTTATTTCTTTTATATAGAGTTTTTAGGAATATCTTGGTAATTGTTGGTAGAATTTAGTTGCATGTTTAATATTTTAACATCATGAAAAATACAAATATATTTCATGCATTGCATTTTCGGTCTCAATTGCATTTAATATATAAGCGAAAAATTGCAAAAAATATTGGTTCGTTCTTGCACTTTAGTGTTAATAGCAAATTAATAATTTTTCTTTCATTAGTTTTAGTTAGTTAGTTATTTAATTGGTAAAATAGATAACTAAGTTATTTTCACAAATTATATTGATTTAGGACTTAACTTAGGTTTAATTAATTTTTATTAGTATTTAAAATTGGAAATTAAAAGAAAATCAAATCAATTCAAAAAAAAGAAGAAAGAAAATTTGGTTTCGACCCGAAATTGGGCCAAAGCCTTCTCTGAGCCCAAAAGTTTCACCCTTCCCCCAAAGCCAACCAGCCCAGTCCCCATACCCGGTCCAGCTCCACCCCTTACCCAAAACGACGCCGTTTTGCGTCATCTAATCCCAACCGTTGATCTTCGATGATCTAACGGCTGGCAACTAACCCCCCCCCCCATTTCCCATATAACTGTCCGAACCCCACCCCCAAGCCCTAGAGATCCCTCATTCTCATCTCCCTCAAACCATAGCCCAAACCCTAGCCGCCCCAATTCCCCAGCCCTTCAATACCAGCCGCCGCCCACCGGAAATTGCCTCACGGCGGCGGCGACGCTCCAAACTCGCCCAAATTAACACCATGCAATCCCCATCCCCTCCTCTTTCCAAATCCATCAATAGTTCTCCCAAAATCCCCGCCCATTCTCTTCAAATCCAGATCTAAAATCTGGAAACCCTAACTTTTCTCCTTCTCTGGCCGTTTTCGCTCCCTAGCTGCTCGTTTTGATCTAGAACCTACGTCAATGGATTGTTCTTGACAAGAACAATCAATTGACGTTGGTTTTTGTTCATTCCGAAATTTGCTAGGAATCCGGCTTCAATCCGTCTTTCTCTCTTCTTGGATATTCTCTTGTCCCTTCTGTCTTGTTTTGTTGTTTTGTTGGTTCTAAGGAAAATCAAAGAAAAAAGACAAGAAGAAGAATAGTGGTTATTTTAATTGTTGATAAGATTTTCTGTTCACTTCTGTTTAATTACTATTTTGTTTAGGTTTTTTCTTTTGTTAATTAACAAGTTAGCTTATAGTTCATTAGCATTATAATTAGTTCAATCATGTTTTTAAAATTTCAGCATTTATAATTTTACAATGTTTGTCAATCGATCTTTGGTTTGTCTGTGTTTGGGCTTCTGTGTGTCGCCGGTTTGGATAGTAGAAGGCCCATTTGTTTGGCCTAAGCCATTGGTCAGATGGCCCAGTTTTTGGTATTGTTTGAGAAGTAAATACTGGGGTATTAGGGGGTAGTTTAGGTTTTTGACTTGAAGAATATTTCTGTTATAACAAAGGAAGTTTCTAGAGGATAAGGTGGGGTTTTTATGCAAAGAAATAAAGACAGCTCAGCTATTTTTGGGGTCCAGAGGGTAAAACAAAAGCTTGAAGGGTGAAAGTGAATGAAAAATAAGATATCTGGTTGCCCTAGAATCCTCCTATAAAGGGCTCATTTCACTCACTTTTAGGAGAGGCTTTAACACAGAAAAAGAAAAAAAAAGACTGCATACAAAAATAGAAATTTTCATCAAAAAACAGAAGAAAAATATTTGGATTTCAGTTCTGAGATGCAAATTTCATTTCATTTCTTTACTGGAGTTTTGGGGTTTGTCATTTGCTGGTTTAGCTGGGATCTTGAAGTTGTTTTTCCAGATATTTCCTGCTGTTTGGTCTTGCTGAATCCATCCACTGTTGGTTTTCTTAGCCTTTATTTGGCAAAAATTCAGTTGGTTTACAAATCTAGGTACACATTTCACCCATGTGCTTGAGTATTTGCAAATATGGTTTAAAATGAATGCAAGTGATTTCTGTTGATACTATTTGCCTTTTGTGATGTGATTCATTCTCATGAATGCAACAACATCTGAGTTTTCCTTGACCATGTAATTCCCTGTTGATCCAATGTTTATTATTCCATGAAAAAATATATCTGTTGCGTGTGTTAAATATAGTATTGTTCATCTGTTGGTTTAGATTATGTATACTAGTTTTAGTTCAGTCTTGTTGTATTTGTTGGTTGAACTCGTATGGTAATACAGTCGGTCGCGTGTGTATAGCCATGTTGTTTATGAATCTGATCTTTAACATGGTCAGATCCATGGATTTCAAAGCTGAAACAGAATTCTGGTTGTCAATAGGCATGGAAGAGCTGGCAGATTTCTGAAAGACTACTGCTGGAAATTTCAATTGTAGTCATTAGGGTAGCTATCTTGATAGGTTGGATCAAGTTTGTTTATCACTCCACGGTTGAGCCCTATGCATGTTTGTTTGACCATGGGCTTGTAATTGATTGGTTCATAGTCTATTGTTACTGCAAATTTGATGTTAAATGGATTTTGCTGTATAAAGTAGTTTGTAAAGTATGATTCGAAATCTGCTTGTTATTCAGCAAAGACATTTGTTTTGCATATTTTGAACCGTTTGTTTTATCAAAGGATTGCCTGGTTTGGTGGCTGACAATTCATGGATTTGAGATATTCACTCATTGGGCTCAACTACAAGCCCATCTGAGAGCTTGTAATCCGTCAAGCTAATTACATGGGTTGGATTTGGATTGATTTAAGCAACTAAAGGATAATGGAAATTAAATGAGGTTTAGGTTCTCCTGTCAGGCTACATGGTATTTGACTAATTCAGTTAATTGTTGATTGTCTAGATTTCCTAGGCGGCTGAACGAGAACCTTTAAGTTGGGTTCGAATAAAATTAAATAAATTTGGGCTTAATATGAATTTGTTATATTTTATTCTTGTCTTAGTCAATTGAAGCGTTAGAATACTTTAGGGACGTTATAAATTCAATAAATTATCGTAATTGTGTACACGTCCACGTGACATGACTATGACTCCTAAAAATAAACCAAAGTATGCGTTCCCGCAACTTCGGCCGAACTTTCTTAATATTAACAAAGCATGATTAATTGTGGACACGTACGCGTGACATGATTCTTGATGCGCCAAACGAAATGAGTACACGTACGCGTGACCCGTTTAAAGATAACTCCTTATTTATGAATAATCAAGCAATTAAAAGCGGTTAAAGGGGTAAATGCACATAGATTTAAAAATAAGTAATTAAAACGATTAGTTAAGCCAGGTATGATTAAAGCGACCGTGCTAAAACTACGGAACCCGGGAATGCCTAACACCTTCTCCTGGGTTAACAGAATTCCTTACCCGGTTTTCTGATTTCGCAGACTTTTGAACAGAGTCAAACTTCCTCAATTTGGGATTTAAAATAAACCGGTGACTTGGGACACCATGAATTATCCCAAGTGGCGACTCTGCATTGAATAAATTATCCCATTTCGATTATTGTCACTTTAATTGGAAAAACTTCCCTATCACCTTTCGGGAAAAAGGAGGTGTGACAATATATATTTCCTCATGCTAGACAGTAATATGGCATTTGATGACTTGACTTATTTTTCTCATGCTAGACGGTATGTGACATTTGATGACTTGACATGTATATTGACATATAGGTTTAGAGTGTATTTTTCTCATGCTATTGGTAAACGATTATCTGATGTTAGAAATTGAAAAAAACACAGTTCTTTTGATAAACTCATGTAAAAAATAATTTTTAGTGGTGATTTGGACTGTGACTGTTATACTTGAAAAGCATGTCTTTCTATTTTTCCGTAATTGCGAACGAGTTGAGCATAATATCTCTTAAGTTGTTTACTTTTACTATCTTCATTATATTATTACGAATTGTTTTTTTTTTTTTTTGCTATTTGTTTTGGACTCTGACCATCTTCCGAGCTTGTCACTGCTTTCAACCGGAGGTTAGGTTTGTTACTTATTGAGTACATGGTGTCGATTGTACTCATACTATGCTTTTGCATCTGTCGTGCTGATCTTGGAGTTGATGTTGCTGTGTATGGCGGGAGCTGGTATTAAAGATGTACCTGCTTCACGGATATAGCTACCATTTTTCCTTGATAGTTTTAGACATTTATTCTATTTATGTATATTCCCGACAGTGTGTAATTTTTTTGATACCAGCTTTGTAAAGTATTAGAGGCTCATGGCTTGTACTACCAATCCTCGAGTTGTTGTATAGAAACTCAGTTATTCCATTTATTGATTATTATTGTCTCATTTAAGTTATGTTGACAGTTGTTTGGCTTACATAACGGGTTGGGTTAGGTATCATCACGACTTGATGGATTTTCGATCGTGACAACTGTGAGCACCACTATAAAGTGAGTGAATCTGGTGTTTAATACTTAAACTTTGGGTGAGATTCTGAGGGTTCTGGTCAAGGTCTTGATATTTATGTCAATAAGAGTGGCCAATACTAGAACAAGAAGATGACAAGTACTTAACTGTCAACGTAGCGGCTAATGCTCACTTTGACGAACTTTTAGAAGCAACTTTTTCAGTCAGTGAACCTGGTCCTTAGTCCTTCCTAGCCTAGTCCAAACCTAGTCCTTCCAATTTAAGTCCAATTATGAACTACTATCTTTTTGTACTCTGCTGGTTTAATCTTTCTTTTTGTGAAATTTTAATCAGGTTCTTGTAAACTTTTGCTGATTTTGTCCTAATAGGCATAATATGGTATATAAATGAATTTTCATATTTTTGATTTGATGAATCTCTTGAGATGGCGAACATACTTAGATTAAATATTTGAGCTCTTGATTATGTGCATTTCAGTGTAACCCCAGTGATCATGTGTTTGATATTGCTTAATTCGTCACTTTTGACTCTTATCATTAATGCTTTATTTTTTTGATAATTCCAAAAGGAGAAGTTAAGATTGTGCACACAATGCTGATCAACGGACCTAGTTCCTGCCCATCCATTTTGAACTGATAAAGTTGACTGTTTTTACTGTGCTTAAAGGGTGTATGCAGGAACATATTGGTAGTTTAATCTGATTCTTATTCTGAGTTGCACATACGTTAGCCATCATCAAAAAGCAAGAATTTATTGAGCTGGGCTTTAAATTGATTTTGATGATTAACAAACTGTGATCGACGAACCATGTCCCTTGAAGATATTTAATGTGCTAATAAATAGGGTTGATGACTTGTCAAGAAGATGTCAAGAACCATTCCCTTGATGAACGTTGATTCCGAGTTGCAGACTGATTCCTAATTCAAGTAGAATTCTTTGGAGATTTATTTCGTGGGCTATAAGTATTATACAAGCTAGAAGAATTCGTCTTCTACAAGGATTCATATAGGAATACTTTCATGGAAGAAAATGTGTGTAAATTTAGAGATATTTAAGGAAATCAAGTCCTATTGGAATATTTTTTTCTTAACCGATTTATTCTAGATTTTAAAACAAAAGTTAAAGAAAATCTTGCCCCAACTTCATTCCTATATAAAGCATCACGATGTTTTTATTGCCTCCAATGCTATTTTGCAAAAACACTGCAAATTGCTCTTGATAAATACCATTCATAGCAAGAAGGTGCTCTCAAGAATTCAGGCTGCACAACTGAAGAACCTAGTCTGAAAATGAAGTTGTCTAGTTCTTTAGTTATTGAGTCTTGATTCATTGTTTTTTAATTGTGTGACGACCCAAAGGGTCATCACCTGTTTCCTTACTCATTCTGTGCTTCTGAGGCCTTGAAAACCTCATTTGGGGTTGCCTCGATTTTGCGTGCGCAGTCCGGGCGCGTAGCCGGAAAGCTTAAATATGAATTCTGTGAGAAAAATGCTAAATTTTGATATTAAATTGAATAAATTTGACTTCGGTCAACATTTTGGGTAAACGGACCCGGACCCGTGATTTGACGGTCCCGGAGGGTCCGTAGGAAAATATGGGACTTGGGCATATGCCCGGAATCGAATTCCGAGGTCCCAGGCCCGAGAAATGAATTTTTGTGTGAAATTGTTTTCTGGAAATAATTAAAGAAATTGGAAATGAAATTTGATTAGAAGACAATGGTATCGGGCCCGCATTTTGGTTCCGGCGCCCGGTACAAGTCTTATATATGATTTAAGCACTTTCTGTAAAGTTTGGTTGAAAACGGACGTCGTTTGACGTGTTTCGGACTTAAAATGGAAATTTGATGTTTTATGAAAAACTTGGAAGAAATCATGAGTTTTGAGGCTTGATTTGATGTTTATGATGTTGTTTTGGCGATTTGATCGCACGGATAAGTCCGTAGGATATTTTTGAGGTTGTGTGCATATTTGGTTTGGAGCCCCGAGGGCTCGGGTGAGTATTGGATAGGTGTCGGANGTTCTCGAAGTGTGAATTCTGGTTGGGATCAGTTGCATTTCTGGGTCATGTTGTATCAGCAGAGGGTATTCAGGTGGACCCAAAGAAGATAGAGGCAGTCAAGAGCTGGCCTAGACCAGCATCAGCTACAGAGATTCGGAGTTTCTTGGGGTTGGCAGGCTACTATCGACGGTTCGTGGAGGGGTTTTCATCTATTGCAGCCCCGATGACCAGATTGACCCAGAAGGGTGCCCAGTTCAGATGGTCGGATGAGTGTGAGGCGAGCTTTCAGAAGCTCAAGACAGCTCTGACTACGGCACCGGTGTTGGTTTTGCCCACAAGTTCAGGGCCCTATACAGTCTATTGTGATGCTTCCCGTATTGGGCTTGGAGTAGTGTTGATGGAGGATGGAAAGGTCATTGCCTATGCTTCGAGGCAGTTGAAGATCCATGAGAAGAATTATCCGGTTCATGATTTGGAGTTAGCAGCCATTGTTCACGCCTTGAAGATTTGGAGGCATTATTTGTATGGCGTGGCGTGTGAGGTGTTCACTGATCACAAGAGTCTTCAGTACTTGTTCAAGCAAAAGGAGTTGAATTTGAGGCAGAGGAGGTGGTTGGAGTTGTTGAAGGATTATGATGTCACCATTCTATATCATCCGGGGAAGGCCAATGTGGTGGTCGATGCTTTGAGTATGAAGTCAGCCAGTATGGGCAGTCTTGCTTATATTCCGGTCAGTCAGAGGCCGCTTGCTTTGGATGTTCAGGCTTTAGCCAATCAGTTCGTGAGACTGGATGTTTCTGAGCCCAGTCGTGTGTTATCTTGCACGGTCGCTCGTTTTTCATTATTGGAGCATATCCGTTATCGGAAGTTTGATGATCCCCATTTGTGTGTCCTTAGAGACATGGTACAGCGAGGAGGTGCCAGGCAGGTTACCTTGGATGCGGATGGAGTTTTGAGATTGTAGGGGCGAGTTTATGTGCCCAAAGTGGATGGGCTTCGAGAGTTGATTTTAGAGGAGGCCCATAGTTCCAGGTACTCCATTCATCCGGGCGCCGCGAAGATGTATCAGGATTTGCGGCAGCATTATTGGTGGCGTAGAATGAAGAAGGATATCGTAGCATATGTGGCTCGTTGTTTAAATTGTCAGCAGGTTAAGTACGAGCATCAGAGGCCTGGTGGTTTATTTCAGAGGATTGAGCTTCCCGAGTGGAAGTGGGAGCGGATTACTATGGATTTTGTTACTGGGCTTCCGTTGACTCGGAAAAAGTTTGATGCGATATGTGTTATCGTTGATAGGCTGACCAAGTCAACGCATTTCATTCCTGTGGCAGTCTCTTATTCTTCTGAGAGGTTGGCTGAGATCTACACTCGGGAGATTGTTCGCCTTCATGGTGTGCCCGTATCTATCATTTCGGACCGGGGTACGCAGTTTACCTCGCGCTTCTGGAGAGCAGTTCAGCGAGAGTTGGGCACACGGGTTGATTTGAGCATAGCATTTCATCCCCAGACGGACGGTCAGTCCGAGCGGACTATTCAGATTCTAGAGGATATGCTTCGAGCTTGTGTTATTGACTTTGGAGGTTCGTGGGATCAGTTCTTGCCTTTAGCGGAGTTTGCCTACAACAACAGCTACCAGTCGAGCATCCAGATGGCTCCTTATGAGGCTTTATATGGTAGGCGGTGTCGGTCTCCGGTTGGATGGTTTGAGGCGGGAGAGGCTCGGTTGTTGGGTACAGATTTGGTTCAGGAGGCCTTGGACAAGGTCAAGATCATTCAGGATAGGCTTCGTTCAGCTCAGTCTAGGCAAAAGAGTTATGCAGACCGCAAGGTTCGAGATGTGGCATTCATGGTTGGTGAGCGGGTATTGCTCCTAGTGTCGCCTATGAAGGGCGTGATGAGATTTGGAAAGAAGGGCAAGCTTAGCCCTAGGTTCATTGGTCCGTTTGAGATTCTTGAACGAGTGGGGGAGGTGGCTTATAGACTTGCACTGCCGCCTAGCTTATCAGCCGTGCATCCAGTTTTTCATGTGTCCATGCTTCGGAGGTATCACGGGGATCCAGCCCATGTGTTAGATTTCAGCACTGTCCAGTTGGACAAGGATTTGTCTTACGAGGAGGAGCCGGTAGCTATTTTGGACCAGTAGGTTCGTCAGTTGAGATCCAAGAGTTTTCCTTCTGTTCATGTTCAGTGGAGAGGTCAGCCTCCTGAGGCATCGACCTGGGAGTCCGAGTCTGATATGCGGAGTCGCTATCCTCATCTTTTCCCCGACTCAGGTACTTCTTTCTTCTGTCCGTTCGAGGACAAACGGTTGTTTTAGAGGTGGAGAATGTGACGACCCAAAGGGTCATCACCTGTTTCCTTACTCATTCTGTGCTTCTGAGGCCTTGAAAACCTCATTTGGGGTTGCCTCGATTTTGCGTGCGCAGTCCGGGCGCGTAGCCGGAAAGCTTAAATACGAATTCTGTGAGAAAAATGCTAAATTTTGATATTAAATTGAATAAATTTGACTTCGGTCAACATTTTGGGTAAACGGACCCGGACCCGTGATTTGACGGTCCCGAAGGGTCCGTAGGAAAATATGGGACTTGGGCGTATGCCCGGAATCGAATTCCGAGGTCCCAGGGCCGAGAAATGAATTTTTGTGTGAAATTGTTTTCTGGAAATAATTAAAGAAATTGGAAATGAAATTTGATTAGAAGACAATGGTATCGGGCCCGCATTTTGGTTCCGGCGCCCGGTACAAGTCTTATATATGATTTAAGCACTTTCTGTAAAGTTTGGTTGAAAACGGACGTCGTTTGACGTGTTTCGGACTTAAAATGGAAATTTGATGTTTTATGAAAAACTTGGAAGAAATCATGAGTTTTGAGGCTTGATTTGATGTTTATGATGTTGTTTTGGCGATTTGATCGCACGGATAAGTCCGTAGGATATTTTTGAGGTTGTGTGCATATTTGGTTTGGAGCCCCGAGGGCTCGGGTGAGTATTGGATAGGTGTCGGAGTGCATTTTGAACCTTGGGAAAATCTGATATTCCCAGTCCTGCAATCTTCGCATTTGCGAAGCAGGGCTCGCAAATGCGAGCTTGCCATCGCAAATGCGAAAAGGGGTCTAGCCAGCTGGGATCGCAAATGCGACCTCTTGGTCCGCAAATGCGAAGTCGGGCCTGTCGCAAATGCGACACATTGGCTCGCAAATGCGAAAATTTCCAGATCCTTCAGAGTTCGCAAATGCGAACTCACCTTCGCATTTCCCAAACCTGCAGGGTTCGCAAATGCGAACCCACCTTCGCAATTCCCATATCTGCAGCCCAGCAAGTTTCATACTTAATCGAATTTTAGGCCATTTTTTCACCCCACTTTCAAAATACAACTCCTTAGGCGATTTTTCAAGAACAAGTTTCATCCCAAATCATTTGTAAGTCGATTTTTACTTAATTCTTTCACTCATTAACATCATTTAACATGTTTTCCACTTAGAATCAATGATTTTCATGGGTGAAATTGGGGGTTTTGGTTAGAACCTAGGTTTTTCAAAAATTGGGGATTTGGACCTCAATTTGAGGTCCGATTTCAAAACAAATTACATATTTGAGTTCGTGGGGGAATGGGTAACCGGGATTTGGTTCGAACTTCGGGTTTTGACCACGTGGGCCTGGGGGCGATTTTGGAATTTTTGGGAAAAACTTTGGAAAATTTATTTTTATACATTCAAATTGATTCATTTAGTGTTTATTAAAGTAATTAAGTGACTTGTGACTAGATTCGAGCGGATTGGAGGTGAAATCACGGGGTAAAGCCATAGTTGAGGCTTGAATTGAGTTCAAGGCATCGAGGTAAGTGTTTGGTTTAACCCTAGCTTGAGGGAATAGGAGTTGAGTCTTATTTGTAACTTGCTAATTGTCGAGTACGATGTATAGACATGGTGACGAGTATCTATACATTGGTGTCTAGCATGACCGTGAGTCCTTATTTTGCGAATAGTTTGGTTGTTATTATGCCTTCCATGCTTAAATGATGACTTCTATATGTTGTAAAGATCTTGTGAAAGAGATTGTGATCTTTGAACTTCGTGGAGCATGGCTCGGGTTGAAATACAAATTGTGAAGGTATATGAGATAAGTAACTCCTTGGAGCATTGGCTCAAGTGATAATGTGAACTTTGAGATGAAAGTGAAAGAAAGAGAAGAGTTAATGATTTATTCCCTTGCCGGGACGTTGTTAGTTATTGATGTTGTACCCTTGCCGGGTTTTTTTATTTGCTTGTTTGTGTACCAAGGGTGATGCCGTGCATTGAATGATATTTGTGGATCGGGCCAATACTAGGGTTGGAAGATATCCGGATAAAAAGATATAAGCGTTGGAAGAAGGGCCAATACTAGGGTGCCAAGTAGCTCCTTTTTGACTTTTCAAAAGTGGATATTTATATCCCTTATGTCGTATGTTTCTTCATTTTTCCAGAGAACACGACCAAAATAATACCATAAACTTACCCTTAAGCTCTCTACAAGGGTTTCAAAGAAGATTAACATCACGGCTACGAAATCAAGAAGCGATAACATTAGAAAGATCCCTACGACGTAAGTATCGCTATATCGCCTCTTTTTTTCTTTGTAGTTTGAGGTTTGGAAGGTACTTCGTCGTTAAGAAAACGTCTACTTTCTGTATTTAAGCTTTTCAATATCAAGGAAGGACGATAAATTTATTTCCTAATAGTTAGAACTCGCGGGAGGGTGATCGGAAGCCGTGAGTTCGAGTTTTTCAACTTGTAGTGGACTGTTTTGTGGGTTGTTTCGTGTTGTTTTTGGGCTGTCTATTTTGAAACTATTTAATGGAGTTTGGGAGGATAAAGGGTGTGGAGAAACACCACATAATGGCTAAATAGTGGGTTAGTCTTTCTTTATAACATTTCGGGTTGTTTGACACTACTATAGTTGTTGTTTTGTGTATGAAGTGATTGGGGTGTGTTGGGTTGTTTTGTTGTATTTTGCGATGGATATAAGTTGAAAAATGATGTATATATGTTGTTATGGCTGGAAAATGGGAAAATAACTTGACTATGATATGGTTTCTGTTGTTATGCATGTCTATATATTTATCGAGTAAATTGGTGAAAGAAACATATGAAACTTGAGATTGGAAGTGAAGATTAGCTTTGAGATTGGAAGTGAAGATTAGCTTAAGTAACTTCTATGGTGTTGTATTGCCATTGAGGGCTTTTATAAGCTAAATTCAACTTGGATTTCGACTTGAAGCTACTGTAGGAGGTATGTATATTGTGTTCTTGTATGTGCTTAAGGTTATCTTGATATTGATTAAGTTAAATGGGTGAACTAAACATGAACTAGTGAATAAAGTTGCTAATTGAGGATAATTGGAGTTGGAATTGTTTTCTTTGTTATAAATATATGGTATAAGGCTGGAATCATTAATAAATAACTTTATTATCATATTACTGATACTGGTAAGTTAAAGTAAGAAGTCTATAAGGGGTGATATGGGGTATACGGATTCCAATCAGAGCTTGCAGTTATGACTTGTTGTTGTTATATGGTTTCTTGTTATTGATAATTATGTATTGATGGATTGCTCTTGTCATTGTTGTTGGTATATGGTATTGGAGGAGGTCCTTGTTACAGGGTAGATGCTGCCCAAATTTACATAAACGAGCTACTAGTTTAAGTTGTGAACTTAGCCTTTACTCAGCACTGATTTTGAATCTCCTTATGTTATGGTAGATTGAGTTGAGTTGTTTGAAAAATTGCTTGGAAGGTATTAAGGACTCAATGGAGTTAAGGTATATTAAGGTTATCCCTTCTTTCCTTTTGGCATGATCCATATGATACAAATGAAACGAGCAAACGCCGAACTTTCACAAATGACTCTATTCTTAGAAGTACTAGGGGTGCATATGTTCTTGATTCCCCATGTGTCCTATTATTATATCGTTTGTTCATGGGTCTCAGAAAATACGTAAGTTGATAAAGTTTATTTCATGGTATTAATCGAAGGCATAATGATCTTATGACATTCCGAGAGATCTTATTGACTTACTTCATTATGCATTGCATTCATTTATACATGTACATTGATCCATGACCAGATGGCGTTATATACGCATATATTATATGTATATGGGGTATGGAAAAAGGTTATGGCGTTATATCGCACCACCACCTTATCAGCCGGTATACGTTGATGATTTCACCCACAGTGGTCGAGATGATATGATGGGATGCCCTCAGAGGCTTGATGATGTTATGTACACATATACCTATGCATGGTATGACATTTATACACATATGCATCACATTATAAATGTTTCATGATTCACAGAGCTATTCAGACTTACATGTTGAGTACTTTACTCCATGTTTCTTTCATGTCTTTTATATACTGCTTTCATGCCTTACATACTCGGTACTTTATTTGTACTGGCGTCCCTTTTGCCTGGGGACGCTGCGTTTCATGCCCGCAGGTCCCGATAGACAGGTTGACAGTCCTCCAAGTAGGCTATCAGCTCAGCGGAAGGTGTTGGTGCACTCCATTTGCTCCGGAGTTGCCTATTTGGTCAATATGATTTGGACATGTATTGATTGGTATGGCGGGGGCCTGTGACGACCTTTATGACATTTATATACTCTTAGAGGCTTGTAGATAGATGTCATATTTATGGATACTTGTATGGCCTTGTCGGCTTATATTTTGAGTATACAAATGATCATGTCAGCCTTATAGGTCTGTATGTCACATGTATAAGTTTCTATAATCATGTTGGGCCGTCCTATGTCTAGTATTCCCTTATGTTTTATTCTGGTTATCTTATGACGGCCCTTCTAGCCCATTTACCCATGATGGTATGATAAGAAAGATATGTTACGTTGGTACTCGGTTGAGTAAGGCACCGGGTGCCCGTCGCGGCCCTGCGGTTTGGGTCGCGACACATAACCAAATTTAACCATAATTAGGAAGGTGTTCTTAGATTTAGCACATTTTGACATTTCATCAAACACCTAATATGTGAGATCGATTACAAGGTCCCATAATAAAAATTCCTCTATCCTCACCATGAATTTTCAAGCAGCCAACCAATATACAATATCCCTACAACACCCATCAACCATCATTAGTCACATGCATGCCAAACCATTTGCTTCAAACCCACCAAAATCACATTTTCTAGTCTTCACATACTCCCAAATTCGAGATTGAGGGCTTATGGATTTCGGTCACCATCCAACAAACCCTACCATGATAAGATCCTACATAAACCCATTATTTTATTTTCTAAAATCTAGGAATGAAGTCTTACCTTGTAAGTAGAAGGTCTTGTGAGTTTCCCCCTTGAATTCCCAAGGTTTGTGCAAAAATTGAAGAGTATAATTTGATAGAGCTTCTCCCCCTCTCTCTAAATTGATACCCTCACTCTAAAACATCAAGTTATATCTGATAAAATGACCCCCTAAAGCCTTATATCAAAATAGGGTCGGATAAGAAAATTTTCAAAAATTCCCCCCGATGTCAATTATGTGGTGTAATTCCGTGGTAGCAGAACAGATATGTGGCCAGGAGAATGGCCACAAAATGGTATGTCAATTCCGCGATGCCATTTCGCGGTAGCAGAATGGATATGCGGCCAGCAGAATGGCCACAAAATGGCTTTCAAATTCTGGGTTGGGGCTGGTCAATTTCACGATGCAATTTCGCGGTAGCATAATGGTTATGCAACCAGCAGAATGGCCACAAAATGCTTTTCAAATTTGATTTGCTTCTGATTCATTCCGTGGTGATTCCATGATCAGCGGAACAGATCCGCTATAGCATAATGGACCACAGAATTGTCGCTTTCTACAAATTCTTCTACCAACTCCACGATGCATTGCACAATCCAAAAATCCGGTTTGTGGCACGTTAGCTTACCTTGGCACCATTAAAACTTAAATCCTTGGTGAACTTTTACAGGGCCTTACAAGATATTAGCTTCAAACTCAATGCTACCTTCCCACTCAATCTGCAATACGTCTCGGTGCTCCGGCTAATGTTTCAGAATACCCTGATATATAACAGCTCAGGCCACTAGTGATAATGTCCGCTTTGAGATTAGGTCAGCACGACTTTATCATGTGCTTTCTTATATACCTAGCATCTCTCCTGTATTTTACTAATATGAGATTTGCCCAGGGATATTACATAATCCTTGAGACAAATTCTTTCATCCTCAATACTAAAACTAAGGTTCCTTAATTGATTTTACTAATATTTGAAGCTAATTCCATTTCATTTGCTCTGTGATAGCACTTCTAATATTTAACTCCCCAGATGCTCAGGTTTTCATTGACTTTGCCAGCCACTCCAAAACTGGTAATAGCACAAGCATAGGAGGTAGTGTACTATTTTCTATCATTAGCTTCACCAAATAGATCTGTTATCTTTAACACTAATTTATTTCTGTGTCTTTTATGACTTGCTATCATTTTCTCACAATTATTGACAATTTGGTCACGGCAGATACTCAGTCAAGTTCAAGTATTAGCGTATGACAATTTGACAATTTGATCACAAATTCTGACAAATAAAAGAAGCTTAGAGTATGATACAGATTGGACCAATTCAAGATTACATGATTCTCCATAAAACATTGTGTAGCTACACGAAGCGCTTAAAGTTTAGGAATTCAAAAGGCCATAAATTAATGCTGAGAACTTACATGTATAGAAAATGCATCAGCTTGGATCACACAAGAGATGACCATGTTGAGTGAGCATATGAAGGAATTAAAAATATCCGCCACGAAAGGATGATACACTAAGTGGCGCCCAAAGCATGCCAAGTTACCTTGTTTTATCTTTCGTAGAAGCAGGTAAACTGACTTTCCCCTTCACTCTTTTTCTCCTGTTGGTAATAAATCAAGGGCTCATTGTATCCTTTAGCAATTTGGCATTTGGCATCAGTTTCTTTCACTCACTCTGTGCTAGCTGAGATAGTCACTACAGAAGAGCAGATGAAATCATCGACAAAATGACAACTTAGCTATGCACTTTGAAGCACGTCAGGTTGGGGAATAACTTGAGCAGTTGATCACGGCTGCGATTCTACAAAGTGATGTACCAGCATAGTAAGAACAATCATATGAATCATGGGGCGATATGAGAAAAATATGAAAGGTCATATGGGAAGAATGGGGACTTCCAGCCGACCAAGTGATAAACTTAGAAAACCTACTGTGTAAACCATATTGAAAGATGGAAGGCTTAATTGCTAATAGCACAATCCAGTTGTTTTCCAACTTTATCACATGCGATTTTACGAGCCAATGTTCTAGGAAACAAAGGTGATAGCATGGCTGGAGATTCTAAAGATATTCTGTACCTTTATATTGGTGCAGCCATTTACATCAAGGGTTGTAAGTGTATCAGAGCAAAAGCTAGAAAGCACCTCCAAGCACTTGTCAGATACCCCAAGTATCCCAAATAAACTGCAGGAGCAGCACAAAAAGAAATTAAATAAATATAGTACAATCAGATTGCTGGAAGGTCACGAGTTTAGTCGGTTACCGAAATCGGCCACCAGGTCATTAATTAACTTTCAAACAAATCTGCAGTCAATAGCAATTGACTATACTTTATGTTTTATTATTGCTTAAGCTGGAGGTCCAGTGACTAGACAAACCTTGAAACATGAAAAAGCAGGACATCCCTATCTCAATTAGTTCACAAAATTGAATATTTGTCAATTTTGTGGAGGTGGTGAAGTAACATATCATAGGCCATCTCCGTCTCCTATTTTTATTGATAATTTTAGGTCCAGATTTACCTTAGGAATTCAAGAGACCTGCAGCCTTGAGCTATTGCTATTACCCCAACATCAGTGACTCGTACACACCTGTCAATGCCAATAGATATCAGTCCAAGAACATACTACTATATCTCCTTCTGCTCCAGATGAAAATTAAAAAATAACTGTGTTACATACCATGTCAAATTGAGAGACACCAGGTTTTTGCACATGGCTATACAAGAAAGCCCATCATCTGTTAGATTCTGAAGGACAACTTGAGTTAATACAATGTCACTTAAACAATTTCATCATTGCACCATGCAATAGCATAATGCACGGAAAAAAACAGTTCAAGAGAATGCTAAAGATTATACCTGAGCACCACAGAGATCCAGGAATATAAGATGAGGCAAAAGAGATATCTTCTTATAAGCTTCATCTGTTAAACTGCAAGTAAGAAAGGAAGCAGCTTGTCTGATGAGGAATTCAAACAACACATGCAAATTTGTAGTATATCTTTGAGAGATAGAAAGGTGCATACACACACGACATACAATAAAACGGAACATATTTTTTTGACAGGTATATAAAAATGAAACAAGTGGTTACGTGGAAAGGGCGTAAAGGTTCAAACTCTGAAGAGAAGAGCACTTCAGTAAAATCCGTTGCAAACCAGAATCTGTCAGCTTGATGCACCTAATAACATCTAACTAAATCAGTACAATCAAGAAGACATAATTGTGTCTATCCCTCTCAAAAAGGTTATAAAGACCAAACAATTAGCAATACTCTAAAAATACTCAATTATAAGTATCCTTCTTAGAGAAAGGGAGGTTTATCAATATCAGACCATCACCATACAACACACGAAGGCCTAAAGCCAAGAAAGAGCACGCTTCTATCCCAGAGATGCTATAACATTTGAAAACAACTCTTCCTTAACATTTTTTTTCTTTTTCTTTCTCTCTCAGAACAATCTTTTGCAAATTGAGAGAAAATCTCCAACCTAGTGATGTTCAAGGATTCCATTTCTTGATAATTGTCAGCAACAAGATGCAAACTTTTATCTGTAATATTCTGCATAGCATATCAACAAAATGAGACGATCTTCAGCACAAAAGAGTATAAATTAAATGAAAGTCAGAGGATTTGCATAATGAGAAACAAGTGCAGTGTGTTTGCATATTGCGAACTTAAACTGTTGAAAAGCACCTGCAGCTCAGGGCAAAGAGAATGAATGTAGGAGGTAGAAGTCACAGACTGACACAGCAGCCAAGCAAAATAAGAATTAGATCGTTATACTTATCACTAAAGAAAAAGGCAAAGGACGAATTTGAAATGTTTTGAGGTGAACTTCACAAACACCTCAGCATATTTGTCTTGTATAACTGAAGAGCAAATTAAAACTAACTTGCTTTATCTAGGCTCCTATTGAACTTTACAATAAGGTCAATAGAGACATGATAAAGTTCTAGTGAATGTAGTACATATTGGCATCAGGTTGATTTAGGGAGACAAAAAGCTTTTGAGTGTATCCTATGTTGCACGAGTGTCAAGCCTTAGATGCATGGAGCTCGCATCAAATGATATTATCATTAGATACAGTAGAAGCTTCTTTTTACTTGTGTTGCAAGTGTGCAGAGTATCACTTACTACTTTTCTCTTATACTTGTCAAATTTTATACAAGGCCAAACACCTAGATAGCCCCTTAAACTTGGCAAGATTTGTCCGGAACTCCAACTTAGCTAGGGACCATTTAGACACTCTCGTAAACACCTCAGACTGACAGAGAAAATATTTTGTTTTCCACATACATTTAAGTGTGTACATGACTTAAAATTACGCTTTTCTCTTGGTTTTTTGTCCTTTTGACCCTCCTCCTCCTTCCTCACTTTTCTTAGATCATTTACCAACTCCCATTCCTATTTAATCCTAATTGATAAACATACAAGAATAAACAATGAAAGAACTTGAAAACCACATCTTATATAAGCCCATGGTTAATTGCTACCATGGCAAAAAACTTCCGCTACTACAAGAAGTCGTCGTGAAAATGAAAAAGAAGCCGGAGGCAGATTAGGGGTATGGGATCTGAAAAGAAAAAGAGGGAGGGATCTGAACAAAAAGAAGAAAAAGCAGGGGAGGGGTCCCAACAAAGAAGAAGCAGCTATCTTTTCTTCTCCGTTTTTTAGAGGAAACGAGGGAATCTCGAATTAAGTCATGGCTGGCCAGAAAAATGATCGCCGACCATCGACGTTTTGGGCCAGTAAATGTTCTCTCCCTCGCCTTTCTTTCACGCCCTAAAACTCACTTCATTACTTAGTGTTAACCACGGATTGTACCATGGAAAATACCAGAACCTTTTGCCAGAATCATTGTCCAAAAACCAAACTCCGACAGCCCACCAGGTCGAGAATGACATACCCCGTGTTTTTAGTTTGTTTTGGTGAAGCCACCAGGTCTCTACTTGTATAGATGATTGGGTGGCTTTTATTAGAGAACCATATTTCATTTCAGGTTCTTTACTTTTTTGGTATACTGCTTGTATACAGGGTCTTTTTTCTCCCAACATGAATAGAGATATTTACTTTACCCAAAAAAATGAAGTCTTAAGCATTTTAGACAAGAATAATAATTTACAAAGAACGCTGAAGTCGACGTACACAGCAATAATAATTATGTTTCAATCCCAGCTATGCTGGGATTGACTATATGAATCATCATATCCATGTTGCTTCATTTAGGCCGGTCTTTATCAAATATCAAATATTTAGGTTCTCTAACACTATATGTTCTCTGCATTTTCTCTAGCATACAAATATCTAACAAGATTAAAAAAACTCCTAGACAACATTGGACCTAAAGTGAGCATACTAACATGACTAAGCCTTAAGCCCAACTAATTGGTATCGCTTGTATGGATCTTTTTCTTCTGTTGTTCCCTATTTTTTGTTAAGTCTGCATGAATTCCAAGAAATTGCAGGTCTTTCAAAGCAACTTCCTTCGTTGTGATTTTAGGTCTATCTCGCCCCTCTGTAGCTTAAATCACCATGGTCTCAGACCTATGAACCGGCGCTTCTGGAGGTTGATGCAAGACATGCTCATAAAATAATACTGAAACATATGTATAACACATTAGAAATCCATGTACCTTGCAGCCACTTAAGTTCAAATCGACCACTGATCTGCAGTTCTTGACCAGATGAGTAATGCCAACATCTGTTACTCTAAAAGTTTATCCAAAAATTGCAGGTGACAAATTGAATCTCTTTGGTCATGCATCAGCTATATAATAAACTGGGAAAGAGCATTAGATGAAGCTTGAGATACCTTACATTCCAATAAATGGAAAAGACCTTCAGTCTAGGACAAGTACTTGTCACTACTTCGATTGCCTTGTCAGAGATCCTTTGACAGCCATTTAGATTTAGAATCTCCAGATTTAAAAGGGAATCCCCACACTGCAGATTTATGACACCACGGAAACATCAAATTTTCTGTGACAAAAAGAGTACCATGCAGGACACATTAAAAGTTATTTGTTACCACATATTACAAGGATTAAGCAAACTTTTAGTTATCTCCATTAGATGATAAGATCTAAGCTGTTAAGATAACAAGGAAAAAGATTACTTCTAACTTTCTGAGGATTATAAAATGGTTCCAAGTAGATGGTGGTAAATAATAAGGTCAGAGGTGCTAATCAAATGAGGCAGCCTCCACATCGGAATTTGTACTGACTGGAAATTATAGAAGAAACTATGAAAACATGCTAATTTATATGACTTCGCAAATCCCACCTTGCTTTTAACAATTTCCAGTTGCTTGTCTTCAATATCCTGTGCAAACTCAAGGTTGATATGCTTCACATTGCGATATCTCGGCTGCAAAAACAAAATATAAGACAAATAAAAGACCTGTCTCCCTAAATTAAAGAAACTCATTCTTATAAATTGCTTCTTTTCATCACCAACTTAACAGAATAGCACATAAACCAATGAAGACTGGCCTGGTTATCAGTTAAGACGGAGGCTAAGACAAACATCTGCGGCCTTTGTCAATGTACGGTTTTATGTCCAACTCAGACATCACTTTTTTGGGATGAAGGTGGTATCCAGGCCAGCTTGCACACACCTCAATTATTCTGGGTACCTGCTACCTCCAACCAACCCAAGTACCGGGTAACTCGCCCGCCAAGGTTGGGGCAAATGTGAAGAAATCACCTAATCAGTATTATCCTCACTAGTATCTGCACCAGATGGAACTAGTTCCTACTAGTGTTCCTATTGCTTGACAAAAAAGGTAGAAAGAAGCCAACGAAACCTAGCCTAGTGGTGAGCATTTAAGATGAAGGTGCTAAGACCAAGTGATTTCCGGTTCTTATCCCGTCGATACATGGGTTATGTCCAACATAAATATTGGTCTTCTCTCCACTAGTATCTGTAATAGAAGCTGATACTACCATCTTAACAGCACCAAAGAGCTGCAGGCTTACAGTTATACAACATACAACATCTACCTAAACCAAAATAAGACTAGTTTTATCTTTCAGCCCCTCTTATCATATGGGACCCGATTTCCATCTTTCTCCACTCACATTATGCTTCCAAATTTCCAAAAGACAAACTATAACGCAGTTCACTTTTCCTTCTTACATTAATCCAGGAGCCAAAACTGGTTACTTAGAAAAATCTATTAGCATGATAACTAACCCACAAAAGAAAAATGGATAAAAAGGAAACAAACCAAAGAAAGAGCTGAAACAAGGCGATTGCCAGCATTACTCATCTCATGAAAATCAAGAACCTGTAAGAGAAAAACAAATACACAAAAACAATACAACCCCACATAAGGAAATTCGTACTTTTTTTATAAAAGACATTAAATAAATAAATAAATATATATATATATATATATATATATATATGTAAATAAAGAATTGAACTAACCAGCCAGAGAGAGGGGTGTGAATGGAGACTGCGGTGAATCCAAGGGCTGATAAATAGAAGAGTGATGAGTTCTCTTTGGGGGAGTCTGGTACTCACTATTTTCATCACTTTTGGCACTGTTTCTTTGTTCCAAATAGCTTCTGCTGTTACCTTTTCCTCCATTGTTCTGCTGGACTTCGACAATGGCTCTTTCTGCATTTTCTCCATTTTTAGTCCTTTGTCATTTTAGGAATGGGTCTCCTTGACATTTTGATATTGCGTAAAGCTCCTCTTATTTTTGAATAATAGTAGAAACACCCATAAGAATTATAAAATTCCCAAAAAAAAAAAAATCGTGAAAATGATATTTGAAAATTAGAGTTGTGTTTTGACATAAATATAATTTTGGGTTATTTTTGAAGTTTTGTGAGTGATCTAGGTGAAAATTTTGAAAACAACTTTTTGGAGTTTTTCAAATTTTCGAAAAATTCCAAAATTCATCTTCAAGTGAAAATTGGAAATTTTATGGCCAAACACAGATTTCGAAAAAAAGTTAAAATTTTTCGAAGAAAAAGTGGAAAAAAACTCATGTCCAAACGGGAATCACTCAGATTTCAGTCATTAAATGCATTTGTTTTTTAATTTGAATCTTGGTCATTCAGATTTTAACCATTAAGTATGCGTTTTTTTAATTTTACAACCATTTAATAGGTCCAAATAGATCATAATTATTAAGATCTATAAAGAGTCTTAATATCATTAAGATGTTATACATTCAAAAATTTATAAAAAATAATATTTCACTGTTACTCCTATACTTTCACCACTAATCATCATCACCATCGATATCGTTCCTCCCCCCCCCCCCCAATCATTATAGACTACCATCACCCACTATCTAGAGGCGGATGTAGAGTGACAAAAACGGATTCAATTGAGCCCAGTACTTTTGGAGCAGAGCATAAATTTATGTGTAAAAATTTACTAAAATTATAATAAATAGTAGGTTCGAACCTATAATTTAAAAATATAATATGTTTATGGCAAAAACCCTTCAAGGTTGAACTCATAGAGCTTAAATTCTACATCCGCCTCTGCCACTATCCACTACCCATAACCACTATCCATAGCCATAACTACCACCGCTGTAAAGCACGAACATCAGTTGTCACTACCACTAGCCATCATTTTCAACCATCACCACCAACCACCATTACCACAACAATCACCCATCACCACAACCATCACTATATATCACCCATCACTATTATTAGTCACCACCACCATTAACTATTACTGGCATCCATCATCTACCACCCATAATCACGTCTATCAACCAACACCAACACCAGCCACAACCCACTTAGCACCCACAACTATCATTGTTAAACATCATCACCACCAACCGCCATATAATTTTTTTAAATATTTTACTAATAGTACTATTTAATTTACTTATTAATTTTAAAATAAAGACAAATTTTACACATGAAGATGTAAAGAAAATTGTAACACTCCTCAAACCTATAAAAGTTTCAAGACACGCTAAATATAGAATTTAATGTTTCTTTTAATCTTAAATTATACTTCTATTATGGATATTAACCCTTGTGATTGATTTTTGAGTTACTTTTCTATTTATAAAGAATTGGATATACAATTAGGGAAATATTAATAATTTTAATATTATTAATTATTAAAAGTGGGTATCATTAATTATTAGTTAAATTAAATTTTTTTTAAAAAAAGTGGGTGGGCGGGGGGCTAAAGCCCATAAAATGGGCTGTTGGAAAACAAAGGCTTCAAGCCTTAAGCAAAACACTGTCATTCACGTAAAAGTCGGAAGGCCAAAGCCTTGGACGAAAAATAGAACACTAGTTCTGTTCGCTTACGAAACAGAGAGCTACGAAACAGAGCTACTTACTCACGCAGGCAACGGAAAATCCTAGGGTTCTTTACAAACTACTAATTCTTGAACTCAGGTATATAAAATTCCCTATTGTTAATTATTCTACAGTGGTAATAGGTAAGAATTGAATAGTTAATTCCCTTCTTTCTCTATATCAACAATAAATTTCATGTCTAGGTAAGAAACTTTAAAAATTGATTAAAATGCACTAGTTGTTGTAGAATCAATTGTTTAACTGATGTCAATTGGACTGGGGCCTACATACTGGCTCGAGAAGTTTTGAGGTGAGTTGATATAACCCTTTACCAAAGTGGTTTAACTCACAAAAACATGCATACAAGGTGTTTGATGAATTGTCTAAAAGAGTTAATATGTACTAAATTGAAGTGAGTGAATACCTATTAGCTTAGAACTATTTTAGTTAAAGTTTAGATGATTTATTCTGATATATGTGCTTACATTTTCAGATTTTTGTGTAATTCTTATAGGCCATTTTTATGTTGATAAGAAAATTTTCATGAAGAAGCAAGAATCTTTAGAAATACTTTTGAATGTTACATTCTTATGCCATACCTTACATTTAAGGATTCCAGTATGAGTATGTTTAAAAGATTTAGACTTGAAAAGTCACAAGAAGAAGTTTTAGAAAGAAAAGATTTTTGGGAGTATCCTTTATTCCGAGAAGGGGTCATCGTCCAGGCCGAGGGTCTTGACCAAGGCGTTGAAACTACTTGTACCAAAGTAGGGAGCACACGAGTCAAGGGTCTCGTTGCTGAGAATTTACTTATCTATGCTAAGGTATGATACATTAGCGATGAGAACCATGAAGCGAGTGGCACCTCGTGGATTGGGCCCATTCGATCAAACCCGTGCCGATCACACGGTGATTAAGACAGAAATAGGTCAGGATAGTTGGAACTCCCAAAGTATAAAGTGAAGTATTTAATTTTATAAGAAAGAAAAAGAAAAGAATTTCTTATAGAATATTCGTAAAGTGTTATTTTGTAATTATTTTAGAATTGCTCTTATAAGCTTTTTGTTTTACATGCACTTAGACTCTTTTCTCGTAATGTATATGTTATTAAAGTTTCGTCCCCTGTCGTTGAGACTCACTGAGTACAATGGATGGTACTGACGTTCTCTTTTGGGAACCTACGTTGGTTTGCGGTACAATGTAGGAACCGGTTTTACAGGCGAGCGGGCTACGGGTTAGGACTCCCCTCTCTTCCAGTGTTATTGGTGAGCTCCGCTTTTGTTCGTGGAGTACTCCTTTGAGTCGTCATTCTTTAGCTATTTCTTTGTTTACTTAGACAATTGGCCAGGAAATCTCATGTCCTGAGCAGTGCGTCAATTTATCAGTAGAGGCTTCATAGACACAGTCGGTGGGTTAAGATTCAGATGTTTTTGATAATAACTTAGTAGTATTTCATTGGTTACTACAAATAAAGTTTTGGAGTTGGTTTATTTTAGATATCTAAATTAATTAAAAGTATTTTGTTACAGTATTGCCTTCTAGCATATAAAGTTTGAAGTTATAATAGATTTGATAAGCGTAGATGGTTCGCTCGGTCATGTTTAGTGATCGGGTGCCGGCCCCAGCTTGTTTAGAAAATGGGTCGTGACAAACTTGGTATCAGAGCCTCAGGTTTATGGAGTCCTAGGGGTCTATGAAGTCGTGTTAGCAGAGTCTTGTTTATGGGTATGAAACGCGCCATACTTATAAACACAAGGCTACAAGCATTTATAAAAAGTGTTATTTTTTTCATACTTTAGATCGTGCAGTAGATCTTTTCTCTAAGAAACTATCTAATGTATTCGTTTCTTCAAAACTCGTAGAAATGGCTCGTACTCGCAACTCTGACACCGACACTCAGATGCTGCTCAAGAAACTATTGCTACTATTGTGGCTCAACGTAGAACTAAGAAGGCTTTAACTCAGAAAAGGAAAGGTAGATCCACAAAGAGAGTTCAAGTACCCCGAGTTGAACATGAAGAAGGGGTGGATAATGATAAGCAAGTACCTCAGGATCCAACGCCACCCCAACAACAATTTCGGCTCAGACAGCTATATCTCCAGAGGTGGGTCAGATGTTTAACGCTGTCAACAGTGCTATGGAGATGTTTAAAGCCTTCATGGCTAACCAGAACGAGAGAAGAGATGAGATTCCACCTCAATCAAATAGACAGAACAATTATGAGTCCTCAAGAGTGAATGAATTTTTGAAGTTGAGTCCTCTAATGTTCCATGGTTCTATAGCTGATGAAGATCCAATGTTATGGCTAGGTGTCAAGAAAGCCCTCCGGGCGATGAAGGCATTCGATGATGAAGTTGTGGAACTGGCTGCTTACCAGCTTAGAGATGTGGCCGGCGCTTGGTTTGAGATGTGGGAAAAGGAAAGAGATGAGGATGATGGTCCGCCTACTTGGGAATTTGAAGAGGCCTTCATGGCTAACTTTATCCCGGAAGAGGATAGGGAATCTAAGGCTACATAGTTCGAACAGCTCAAGCAAGGGAATAAAAGTGTTCCAGAGTACTACATGGAATTCATAAGGTTGGCTAAGCATGCTCCTCACATGGTTAAGACAGAAAAAGCAAAGATTCGCAGGTTTGTTGGCGGTTTTGCTTACCACATTAAGGATACGACATCAGCTATAGCGGAAGGAATGACAGCTTTCTCCTCTGTTGTGGGATTCGCCAAGCACCTAGAAAAAGACAGACAACAAAGGAGAGAAGAAAAACAACAACAACGACCCAGTGAAATCCCACTGGTGGGGTTTGGGGAGGGTAGTATGTAAGCAGACCTTACCCCTACCCCGAAGGAGTAGAGAGGCTATTTTCGAAATACCCTCGGCTCAATAAGACAAAAATACAAAAGGAGACAATATCAGTAATAGCACAGAAATAATAGGAAAAAAAGGAAAAACATGAAATCCAGAAGAAAGATAACAAAGCAAAAGCGAAATAGTATCCCTACCAAACTAGTCGCACAAAGTTATGACATAAGGCAACACTCAACTACCTCCTAACCTACAACCCTAATATTGACCTCCACATATTCCTATCAAGTTCCATGTCCTCGGAAATCTGAAGCCTCACTATATCCTACCTGATCACCTCCCCCCAATACTTCTTAGGCCACCCTCTACCTCTTCTCGTGCCCTCCACAACCAGCCGTTCGCACCTCCTTACCGGAGTATCTAGGCTTCTCCTCTGAATATGCCCGAACCATCTGAGCCTCGCTTCCCGCATCTTATCATCAATGAGAGAAAGGAGAGAAGAAAAAAAGCAAAACAAAAAAGCCCGGACAGCGGGCAAGTTTAATGGTACATCCAGCAGAGGTGGAAGGGGTTCCTCTGATAAGGAGTCATTAGCACCAGCTCAGTCCAGTCATCAGTCAGGTGGTGGGTCTTCTTTCAGACTTACTCAGAGTTATGGAAATCAGTCTCGACAGAATCAGAATTTTAAGACATCATCCTCACATAGCCAAAGTCATGCTGAGCAACATTCACAACAACAAGGTATTTGTGGAACATGTAAGCGGCAACATTTAGGTCAGTGCAAGCTCGGGTTTCATGGTTGCTATCATTACGGAGACATTGGTCATATAAAGGCCAACTGCCCAAAGTTGAGACGTAATTTCAGTGGGGGATCAACTCGTCCTTCTAGTTCCTCAGCTACTGCAGTTGAACCACCTCAGGCCCGTGGTTCTCATAATCAGACCGGGCATAGGGCAAGCAGAGGTGCAGATCGAGTTACTCGAGGAGGGGGACAACCCCGTTTGTTTGCTACACTTGATCGTCAGAGTGTAGAGGCATCTGTAGAAGTTATTACAGGTATACTTCTAGTCTGTTCACATAATGCTTATGCCATAATGGATTCGGTTCAACGTTTTCATATGTGACTCCATACTTTACAATTAACCTCGGGCTAGAACCGGAACAACTTAGTGAGCCATTCCTAGTATCTACTCCAGTTGGTGAGTCAGTGAGAGTCACAAAGAGTCTATAGAGGTTGTATAGTTTCAATCCAAGGTCGAAGCACCGAGGTCAATCTCATAGAGTTAGAAATGGTGGATTTTGATGTGATCATGGGTATGGATTAGTTGTCTTCCTGCTATACCATGTTAGATTGTTGTGCCAAGATAGTCAGGTTCCAATTTCCAAATGAAGAAGTCTTAGAGTGGAAAGGTAGTTCAGCATCGCTTGTAGGTAAGTTTATTTCTTACCTTAAGGCACAATGAATGATCGGTAAGGGGTGTCTCGCTTATTTGGCTCACATAATTAATCCAGAATCAGACCTACCAGCTCTTCAGTCTATGCCAATTTTTAGAGAATTTCCAGAAGTTTTCCCAGATGACCTTCCCGGACTTTCTCCTGAAAGAATCATAGACTTTGGCATTGATCTCATGCCAGGCACTCAGCCCATATCTATACCTCCTTATAGGATGGCTCCAGCAGAACTTAATGAGTTGAGAGAACAGTTGAAAGACCTTCTTGACAAGGGCTTCATCCGGCCGAGTGTTTCACCGCGGGGTGCCCCGGTCCTATTTGTCAAGAAGAAAAATGGTTCTCTCAAAATGTGCGTCGACTATCAGCAGTTGAATAAGGTTACCATTAAGAACAAGTACCCACTGCCAAGAATTGATGATTTATTTGACCAACTTCAGGGTGCAAAGTACTTTTCAAAGATAGACTTGAGGTCGGGGTACTACCAGTTGAGAATCAGAGAAGAGGATATATCTAAAATAGCCTTTAGAACTCGCTACGGGCACTATGAATTTCTAGTAATGTCCTTTGGGTTGACAAATGCTCCAGCTGCATTCATGGTCCTCAAGAACAGATTTTTCAAGCCATTCCTTGATACCTTTATTATTGTGTTTATAGACGATATTTTGGTATACTTTAAGAGCAAGGAAGATCATGCAGAACACCTTAGAATAGCCTTGCAGACCTTGTAGGAGAATGAGCTTTATGCCAAGTTTTCAAAATGTGAGTTCTGATTGCAGTTTCTTAGGCCACGTGGTATCTAGTGAAGGCATAAAAGTAGATCCTCAGAAGACAAAAACAGTTAAGAACTGGCATAGGCCTACAACGTCAACCGAAATCAGGAGTTTCTTGGGGTTAACTAGCTACCATAGAAGGTTTGTAGAGGGATTTTCCTCACTTGCAACTCCATTAACTAAGTTGACTTAGAAAGCAGTTAAGTTCCAGTGGTCAGACGCTTGTGAGCAGAGTTTTCAAGAGTTAAAGAAGAGGTTGACCACTGCACCTCTGTTAACCTTGCCGACAGGTTCGGGTGGGTTCACAGTGTATTGTGATGCCTCCAGAGTTGGTCTTGGTTGTGTTCTTATGCAAAATGGAAAAGTTATTGCTTATGCTTCCGGGCAGTTAAAGTATCATGAAAAGAACTATCCCCCACACGACTTGGAGCTTGCAGCAGTGGTGTTTGCATTAAAGATATGGCGACACTACCTTTATGGCGAGCATTCTGAAGTGTTTGCAAATCACAAAAGCCTCCAGTACAATTTCAAGCAAAAAGAATTAAATTTGAGACAGAGAAGGTGGCTCGAGCTATTGAAAGATTATGACATCAATATCCTTTATCACTCGGGCAAAGCTGTGGTAGCAGACGCACTTAGTAGGAAGTCAATGGGTATCTTGGCCCATCTTGCAGTACAAAGGCGATCTTTGGGTCGAGAAATTCAAAAACTAACAAATGAGGGGAATAGATTGGATGAGACCGAAGAAGGAGGTATAACTGCTTATGCCTTAGCACAATCCTCCCTTGTTGCGCATGTTAAGGCTAAGCAAGACGAAGATCCATACTTAGTGAAGTTAAAAGAAGGATTCAAAAACAAAGAAATCACTGCTTTCACTCTAGGAAGTGACAGAGTTTTGAAGTTGAATGATCGGTTATTTGTGCCTGATGTAGATGGTCTGATAAATTTCCATAATGGAAGAAGCTCACAGCTCGAGGTACTCTATCCATCCAGGTGCTACCAAAATGTATCTAGACTTGAAAGAGTTGTATTGGTGGAAAGGCATAAAGAAGCAAGTAGCAGATCATGTGGCTAAATGTTTGAATTTCCAGCAAGTCAAAGCTGATCATCAGAGGCATGGTGGCCTAGCTCAAGATATAGAAATACCACAGTGGAAATGGGAGATGATCAATATGGATTTCGTAGTAGGTCTACCTCGCACGTACCGTAAGCATGATTCAATTTGGGTTATTGTAGGCCGACTGACAAAGTCCGCATATTTTCTACCAGCAAAGACGATAGATTCCGCAGAGTAGTATGCGCAGTTGTACATCAAAGAAATAGTCTGATTGCATGGTACTCCAGTTTCAATCATATCTGACAGAGGCCCTCAGTTCACAACGCACTTTTGGCAGGCATTTCAGAAAAGTTTAGGTACCAAGGTCGATTTGAGCACCGCTTTCCCTCCACAGACCGATGGTCAGGCAGAAAGGACCATTCTGACTCTCAAAGATATGTTGCGAGCATGTGTTACAGATTTTGGAGGTAATTGTTATGATCACTTGCCACTTATAGAATTTGCTTACAATAACAGCTATCAGTCCAGCATTGTTATGGCTCCTTATGAAGCGCTGTATGGGAGAAGATGTAGGTCTCTAGTGGGTTGGTTTGAACCAGAAGAGGTGCCATTGATTGGTCCAGAGTTTGTTTGTGAGGCCTTAGAGAAAGTCCAGCTAATCAGAGAAAGACTGAAAGTGGCTCAGAGTCGTCAAAAGTCCTATTCTAACAAGAGGCATCGTGACTTAGAGTTCATGGTTGGTGACAAGGTGTTTTTGAAAGTTTCACCAATGAAAGGAGTTATGAGGTTTGGTAAGAAAGAGAAACTTAGTCCTAGATTTATTGGACATTATGAGATTATAGAAAAGAAGGAAACGTGGCTTATGAGCTAGCGTTGCCCATTGAGTTGTCCTCTGTTCATCCTGTCTTTCATGTGTCTATGCTTAGAAAGTACATTCACGTTGAGTCGCATATAATACCTGCCGATACCATAAATTAAAGAAAGCTTGACTTATGATGAACTACACGTAAGAAAGTTGAGAACAAAAGATATAGCATCGGTAAAAGTTTTATGGAGTAATCATGATTCAAAAGAGGCTACGTGGGAGGTCGAGGAAGATATGAGGAAGAAATATCCATATTTATTTGAGGAAAAAGGTATATGAACCTAGGTTTGGTTTGGAATTTATACTTTATTTATTAAATACAAGTAGCACGTGTTTATGTCCTTCCTAGATTATAATTAGTTATTGTAGTAATTTAGTTTATGCCAGAGTATATTTAATTCATTAAAGTGATTTACTTTTGCTAAAGTGTTATGCTTTAGATTCTTGTTAGTTATTGCGGTACCTCCTTGCCGGAGTGTGACTAATTAATTTATGAGCTGTGTATGGTGCCTATGAATGCCCTGTTATGGTATATTTGGTTGTTGTTGGTGTAGTTGTGGTATTTGTGATAGGGATATTTTTTTGGATAGTCCAATTTACAAGGGAAACTCTGCCGAAATTTTTGAAAATTTAGGGAGTTAGCCAAAACTTCGAGTCCCTTGGGAAAGTGAGTAGTAGTGCTAAGAAATTTAAGAAGTTCAGGACCTACGGAATAATTGTTAGCTTACGAATAAGGCCCTAGCAACATTCGAGGACGAATGTTTTTAAGGAGGGAAGATTGTAACACTCTTCAAATCTATAAAAGTTTCAAGACACGCTAAATATAGAATTTTTTTTAATCTTAAATTATACTTCTATTACGGATTTAAACCTCTATGATTGATTTTTGAGTTACTTTTCTATTTATAAAGAATTGGATATACAATTAGGGTAATGTTAATAATTTTAATATTATTAATTATTAAAAGTGGGTATCATTAATTATTAGTTGAGTTAATTTTTTTTAAAAAGGGGGGGGGGGGGGGCGGGGGTATGCTAAAGCCCATATAATGGGTTGTTGGAAAACAAAGGCTTCAAGCCTTAAGCAAAACACTGTCATTCACGTAAAAGGCAGAAGGCCAAAGCCTTGGACGAAAAACAGAACACTAGTTCTGTTCGCTTACGAAACAGAGAGCCACGAAACAGAGCTGCTTACTCACGCAGACAACGGAAAATTCTAGGGTTCTTTACAAACTACTAATTCTTGAACTCAGATATATAAAATTCCCTATTGTTAATTATCCTACAGTGGTAATAGGTAAGAATTGAATAGTTAATTTCTTTTTTTCTCTGTATCAACAGTAAATTTCATGTTTAGGTGAGAAACCTTTAAAATTGATTAAAATACGCTGGTTGTTGTAGAATCGATTGTTTAATTGGTGTCAATTGGAGTGGGGCCTACGTATTGACTCGAGAAGTTTTGAGGTGAGTTGATATAACCCTTTACCAAAGTTGTTTAACTCACAAAAGCATGCATACAAGGTGTTTGATGAATTGTCTAAAAGAGTTAATATGTACTTAATTGAAGTGAGTGAGTACCTGTTAGCATAGAACTATTTTAGTTAAAGTTTAGATGATTTATTCTGATATATGTGCTTAAATTTTCAGATTTTTGTGTAATACTTATAGGCCATTTTCATGTTGAAAAGAAAAATTTCATTAAGAAGCAAGAATCTTTAGAAATACTTTTGAATGTTTATTTCATTCTTATGACATCCCTTACATTTAAGGATTCCAGTATGAGTGTGTTTAAAAGATTTAAACTTGAAAAGTCACAAGAAGAAGTTTTAGAAAGAAAAGATTTTTGTGAGTATCCTTTATTCCGAGAAGGGGTCATCGTCAAGGCCGAGGGTCCTGACCAAGGCGTTGACTTCCTGAAACTACTTGTGCAAAAGTAGGGAGCACACGAGCCGAGGGTCTCGTTGTTGAGAATTTGCTTAGCAATGCTAAGGTATGATACATGAGCGCTGAGAACCATGAAGCGAGTCGCACCTCGTGGATTGGGCTTGTGCCTATCACACGGTGACTAAGACAGAAATAGGTCAGGATAGTTGGAACTCCCAAAGTATAAAGTGAAGTATTTATTTTTATAAGAAAGAAAAAGAAAAGAATTTCTTTTAGAATATTCATAAAATGCTATTTTGCAATTTTTTTCGAATTGTCTTATAAGCCTTTTGTTTTATATGCATTTAGAATCTTTGCTCGTAATGTATATGTTATTAAAGTTTCGTCCCCTGTTGTTGAGACTCACCGAGTACAATGGATGGTACTCACGTTCTCTTTTGGGAACCTACGTTGGTCTGCGGTACAACGTAGGAACCGATTTTGCAGGCGAGCAGGCTACTGGTTAGGACTTCCCTCTATTCCAATGCTATTGGCGAGCTCCGCTTTTGTTCGTGGAGTACTCCTTTGAGTCATCATTCTTTAGCTATTTCTTTGTTTACTTAGAGATTTGGCCAGGAAATCTCATGTCCTGAGCAGTGTGTCAGCTTATCAGTAGAGGCTTCATAGACACAGTCGGTGGGTTAAGATTCAGATGTTTTTGATAATAAATTAGCAGTATTTCATTGGTTACTACAAATAAAATTTTGGAATTGATTTATTTTAGATATTTAAATTAATTAAAAGTATTTGGTTGCAGTATTGCCTTCTAGCATATAAAGTTTGAAGTTATAATATATTTGATAAGGGCACATGGTTCACTCGGTCATGTTTAGTGATCGGGTGCCGGTCCCGACTTGTTTAGAAAGTGGGTTGTGACAAAATAAACCGTTTAATTATTTAGTATTGAGATAATACAACATCGTAATATTCATATGTGTATTCACTCACACGTTTTAATCTTAATATACATATTAATATTTAGTTATATATTCAGATTGAGACGTATTAATATTAATAAAAACAAATGAGGCCTAAAATCCAACTAATTTTAATTTGCGCCCATAGAATCAATTAAAGGGGATAATATTTTCTATCATTTTTTATTTCCATAATTTAAAATTTCTTCATTTGCAAGACTCACTACAACAAATGTAATATTTAGCTACGAAATTAATAGCTACGACACAAAAATTGTCACTAATTGTTCACTTTTCGTGACAAAAATTATATTTCATGTCTGAATACATGAGCCATATACTTTTAGCGACGAAACACAAAATTTCGTAGCAAAGTTTTGTCCACTAAAATTTCCCACCAAAAAATGAGTTGGCGCCATCTACTAGGGAATATTTAGTGACAAATATAACATTATTGGTGACGAAATAATTTTGTCATTGATGTTGGATACTATTTGTGACAAAATAGTTTTTGTCCTAATAAATACTTAAATTTAAATACGAAAAAGTTTCGTCGCAAAAAAAAATTATTAAATAGCGACAATTAAAAATTTGTAGCTAAATAATGTGAACTTTAGCTACAAAATATTATACTTATTTGTGACCATAAAGTTTTTTGTCACTAATAATGTAAACAATTTATGACGAACTTTGTGTGGTCCCTATATAATACTTAATTTAGCCTCGATGAGGTTTTGTCTCAAATAGTGTAGCGTCTAGCTACAACTAAAAATTCGTCAGAAGTCAGTCATTTTTTGTGATAAATATTGAATTTCATATCTGGATATACCAATTTAGGGATGATATTCGAATCTTATAATAAACTTTTTCTAATAAGATTTCTCACCCCAAAAAAAAATATTCAACACCATTTACGGGATATACTATTTAGCTAAAAAAATAAAAATTGTTGATCTTGTGTACGATTTGTGACGAAACTAAAACTATTTGTCTCAAATTGTTAAAATTATATTCAACAAAAGGTTACTAACCAAAAAATGGTTCTTAAAATAATGATAATTAGAATTTGCAGTTAAATTGTGCAAATTTTAGCCATGAAAAATTTTGTACTTATTTGTGACTCTAATTTTTGTCCTTATTTATCTTAACATATAAGGGGAATGACTACAGTATTTCATAGAAATATATAATTTAATATCCAAAGATTATCCTAACACTAAAATATGAAAAAATTTTACCCATAAGTTTTTTTCTTGTTGCCATATTTTGTGGGTATTATAATAAATACTACAAAATATTAAATAAGTTGGCAATAGTATATTTTCATTGTTACCAAAAAAAATTATTGTTGGCGAGACATCTAATTTTCTCAACTACTTGTTTGGGTTATGGCAAAACTAATTTGATTATGTTTTAATTTTTTTCACGAAAAAGCTTAGGCGGCAAAATTTCCCTCTTTTTTGGCCTAACCCCTCCCTCTTTTGTTCCAACCCCTTCATAAATTTCACCAAACACTTCAGAGCTGCTAAGTAGGAAGAAAACATACTCGGCCTTCCCTCAATCCTAGTTAGGGTTTGAAATGGTAAGCTTCTTCCTCTCTCTAAAAGTTATTTCAAGCTTAGGGCTTTAATTTCTCATGTAAACATATTTTCCTTCAAGCGAGTATCCACAAGCACACTATTTCATTCTACTTTCATCAATATTTCTAATATATTATTCTCTTGACTAGTTATCTTGTTCCATAAAATTCTTTCAATGCTCCAGTTACAGGGTTACAATTCCATTAAAGCAAAAATTAGGGCTTGAAACTCTAAGCTAGTTTTATTTAAGTTTCAGTTGTTCTCATAGTAGGTCACATTTTGATGAATAGCTAGATCTGTCCTAGTTTTCGTGTATGTCCTTTTCCTTTTCAAGTTGTTATTAGACAAGTATTTGAGTATGGATGTAATCCCTCTGTTTGCATAGGCAATACGAGTTTCTGTATACTAGAGTAGTGTTTGGAGGTTGATTGCTCTGTTTTCAAGTTGGTCTTTGCTCTTTGATCGTGTTTAGTTGTATTTTATACCCTCTAGTTTCATCTTCAAATGACAAATTTTCCGGGAAGAGAAAGGATTTAGAGATAAGCTCTATCTATGAGCTTGGAGAATTCATGTTCGTATTCATATAGAAGTTGATCAAATTATTGTAGGAAAAGATATATAGGCAGTACATAATATTGGCCTTCGATTTATTGTTTGAAGTTTCTTTATTTCTTCGTTGCAAATTTATCAACATTTTTTGAAAGCTCTTTGGTGGACAATCTTAGTACTTTAGTTTAAGCAATGTGCTCTCCTAATTTTCTTATTTTTGGTAGAGATAATATTACAAAAATGCTTGCATCTTGTGTTGTGTATCATTATAAGTATAAAAATATACGTGCAACATCTATGCTAATATAGAAAAAGCTAAGCCGTGCATTCTTGGTAATTGAAAGCCATATTTTGCTTTCAATGGTCTCGTGTATGGTGATATGCATTTTTTAAGTTAATGTCATTGGGTGATGTATTCATCTGGTGTAGAGTTTTTTTTTTCCTACCTAATTCTTTGACTTTAGGCAACTTTTATTGAACTTGACAAGCTTCTGTTTTGGGACACAGATAAGTAAATGAAGTTCTTATTGTAGAGATGTAGACCTTCTGGCTCCTTTGTTCACCTTCTGTAGCTAATTTTAATGTATTTAAATTAAAGTCAATGGAGTCCAATTGAATTATCTGATAAAAAAATCTATATCCCACTCGGTAAAGCACTTTAGTATTGTTTATCTATCTGCCATCTCATTGTTTATCCGAAAGTTCCTTTATGTTTTTATGATTTCCAATATATATCTTATGATGCTTGTTTGTTGGACTAAGTTATGTTTTTCTTTTTGAATCTAAAAATAAGAGTAATTTATGAATGTTTCTTTCTTTGACAACCTACAGACAAATTGAGAATGAATATGAGCCTATGGAGTTGAAACTTGGTGCACCAACTGAAGCTTAATGGGCAGCTGAAGTGACTTTGGATCTTGGCACGGGTAAAAGCCACCTTACCATGGATATATTAATATTTCATTCCTTTTACTTCATCCCATTGAAATATATGTACGTACTAGGGATGCTTTCTTGGAATAGATACTTTGTAGCTAATTACTGTGTGAAGATATTTCTTCTTCAGCAAGAATATTTCTGCATAGTCTATCCTCGAGGTTTTCTTGTTGTATTAGCTTCCAACAAATGTATTTTCTTCAATACTTTGGGGGTCAACTACCACCTAATTTTTTCTACTCTCGAGTCAATCAGGTAGATTTAATACAACTTACTATTCTATAAATCATTATACAATATCCATGGTTGAAGGGTTGATTTGATTTTGTCAATACAACATTGTCGATTGAAGAGCATAACATTTCAATGGTGTCATGTGTAAATGAGTCAGCAAAGTAGACTTGAATTTTCACAAGTAGTTGCTTGCTAGTTTCTTGGATAGAAAGGGCTTTTGGTTGCTTAATCTGTGTTATTGCTTAATCACAGGTGTCTGTTATACAAGTGAATGACTTGTTTTTATAATATTTTAAAGGATTGTTTGATTTCTATTTTCTGAAACTTCTATCTTTTTTCTTGTCAATAAAATGAATGAATGAGGGTATAAACAATAACTAGATATGCTTTTTTAGTTCACAACAGATTTGATTGTAATGTGAGAAAATCTACATAAATTACCTTACATTTTGATAGTTAGTAATTACGAATATATTGACATAGTTTATGCTTCCTTGTACCGTTGTGAGCCTAGTCTGGTAAGGTTTTAGTCTAAAATAACTAGGGGCATTGCCATGTCTTAATACTTTCTCTTTTCGGTGCAAGATCTATTTACTAGCCATCATTTCTGCCTTGTATTTTTCTTCTGCAATTTATGTTCCTATTTTTCCTATGATTTCTATGGTGAAACTAATATTCTCTCCTTTTGTTTTTCTTATTATCTTGAGCCGAGGGTCTTTCGGAAACAGCCTCTCTACCCCTTCGGGGTAGGGGTAAGGTCTGCGTACATACTGCCCTCCCCAGACCCCACTTGTGGGATTATATTGGGTTGTTGTTGTTGTTGTTTATGCTTCCATGTAGAGTAGTTTGTGGATGTAAACTTTGTGATGATATACTAGGAATTGCTAAACTTTCACTTATGTTCAAGTTTGTAATGATAAAGTTCAGTTGTAATTTAGAAATTACTACTAATATATATGCTTCATATTTTTTTTACATTTTAAATAGTATTTTGAATTGATTTTTTTACAACTGAATGCAGATTTAATTGGAATCATGGAAGATTGTAGAAGAACTAGAAGAAAGGCCTTCAGAAATAAAGGAGTCTTTGGTAGAAACGTATTAGAGATCCCAGTTGGTAAATGGAGGCCAATCAAGGCAATTCCATCAACAAAGCTATCAAACGAGCTGGGAATACTTGCTCGAAAGTTTCTTTCGCTTCCAAACAAGTGGAAGGACCTCACAAAAGAGGAGAAAGATGCAACACTTATTAGATAATATATTACTTTTCAAGACAATTATATTTTTATTGTACAACATATTGGTTTGTCCTAAATGTGACAAAAATAGTCTGTCTCAGAATGGCCTTATCAATAATATACTATATTCTTTAATTACGAATTATCTTTGTATTTTTGACAATACCAATTGTCACTAATCATGATGATTTATAGTGACATTTTTGTTTTGTTGGTAAAACCAATATTTTTTATGACAGAATGACTTTTAGCTATAAAATAGTAAACCTTATTCATAAAAGTAAAACTGTCACTAATTGATACATTTAGGGACGAAATACTTTTTTCGTATATAAAAGGCATTCTTTAGTGACGAAATTGCGAATATTCAACTACGAAATATATAGAACTTCAAAGACAATTTATGTTGTCACTAATTAAACTAAATAATTAGTGACAAAGTATTTTTGTCGGCATTAATGATCTTTTCAGTGACGAAAATACAATATCAACTACGATTTTTTAATACTTTTTTTGACGAATAACTTCGTCGTAAATACTATCACTTTGGGGACGAAAAGTGATGTCGTGGTTAATATAACTCTATTTAGCGACGAAACACAAAGTTGTCTGCGTATACTATTGGAGACGGTGTTTTAGGGACGAAAGATTGACAAAAAAAATTTTGTCACAAAAAACATTTGTGACGAAATATGAATTTTAGGTGACAAAATAATTCATCACTGATAATCGAATTTGTTGTAGTGACTCTAATTTAAAATTTCTCATTAAACGTAGAGGATCTTGTCTACATAAGTGTCATTTTGCTTGTGTAAAGTAACATGAGTTGTGCGCCCTTCCTCTCATTTTTGACACTGCTTTTCTTAGTTAGTAGTAGTGTTATTTTTTTTTACAATGATACTGTTTGAACTAAACTTGCACAGGAAAGTGTTGAGTAATTTTGTCCAAAGTTGATGTGACGAAAATGCATAATATTTTATGTTTCTATAAAATTGAAACCTTGATGTCTCGTAATTTTTTTTTCAAATTTATTATCTGTTGGACGGTAGTCTACACCTTTGGGGTTTACCTTTTGAATTTTGTATCTTGAATAATTTTAAAATTTTAGTTGTACGACTACAAAAATTGTATGAGATTAGGATCATCCCAAGGTCAAGTTTTATTGAAAAATATTATACATCTCATCTCTCATAATTTCAAAATTTTATAAAATCATAACATATCTAAGGAACACAATATTATTAAAATTAAAAATTTGGAAAACAAGTCGTTCGAGATTATCTTAAAGAAATCAATTGATTATGTCATCTAAACTTAGAAATTTCAAAGAAATCACTGCCTGCTCTAATTTTTCTTAAATAATTTATTTTTATGTTTAGTAATTCTCTTTCCTTAATTAATGTCTAATACGGTACAACATATGAGTACACAAATTTCTTTTCATAGTTTTGAGTCTCATAAGACCTTTTGTACTTTAAATTCAATTGTTTACTGCCAAAAAGAGGCAATTGCACTCCTTAGATTTCCGAGTGCAAGTTCTGTCCATCTTTTAGGGGTCATTTGGTAGAATGTGTTAGATGGAAAATAATATATTGAATTAGAGCTTAATTTGGCAGGTAACTTTTACTTGAACGACTTTGTCCCTTCAGGTACGCATATGATTTTTTTTTAATTTTTTTTTTGTTTAAATAAAAAAGGAAAAGAGTAGGAATGAAGTTTTTTGGACAGATGAAAATGGTTTTACTTCTAGCATTCTATTAAAATGTTTTAAAACGTAAACGAATTAGTCACCTATTGCTTTCTCACTAAAAACATATTTTCATAAATTTCATCTAACATAACATTGCACTATATAATTAAATGTATTTGCAAAAAAATTAATTTAAAAAGAAAAATGAAGCTGAATGGATACAAAGTGTTTAAACAATTGATTCAAAGTAATTTAAAATTAAGGTATAATTAATTAGTTGATAATTAGGCAATGGATTTGGGACTAGTAGACAGAGCCAAAATTTTTATTAGGGGATGTAAAATATAAGAAGTAAATACATAAAAATAAAAAAAAATAAAAAAACCAAGGAGTTTTAACATCTATTATATATACTTAAAAATAAGTTTAATCTTGTATATAGTATTGAGATTTTCTGAGATATTTTTCGGGATCTTTCTCTTCCTATATCTCTACAGAGATCTTTTATATTATTTGATTTTTTTTGTTTACTTAGTTAAGAGATTGTGCAGTTGTAAGATATTTTATTTCCTAGTATTATTAGCTTCACAATATTATTAACAGAAAAAGGGCCTAAACTATCCTTATGGTTTGCTAAATGATTTGCAAATACCCTTCGTCCATCTATCTGTCCGAAAAAGCACACGACGTTAATTCTATTAACAAAAATACTCTCGTGTCTAACATCATAATTGGTGGGTCTTTTATTTAATGATGTGACGCTTTTTAACTGGGCCACATAGCATTATTGACCATGAATCAAACATGAGTCTTTTATTTTACCCATTTACGTGGTCCGCCCCTATGGTTTGTTACCAAGGTAAAAAAAATGCCCCATTTCCCCTTTTTTCTTCTTCTAGTCTTAAAATAACCGCCTTCAATTCACTCTCCTTCTTTATTATCTTCACTTCACTTGTCTCATTTCTCACTTCACAAACCACTTTTCCACCAGCATTGTCACCGATGCGATCCCTCTTCTCTCTCTTCCCTTCAATCCCTCCCTTTCCTCCAAAATCCCTAATTTCCCCTTCCAGCTCCTGTTACACCACAAGCTCAACTATTGATTTCCATTTTTTTTAATAAATAACATCAAAATCTTCGGGTCTTCAATTTAAGATAACGAGTATGTTGTCGTTTTTGCAATAGAAAATTTCTTCAGCCAAAGTTTCACCCACCATATTTCAAATCGAATCTTGAATTTCAAGTCGAATCCTCGGTGTATCACCAACAATTATTTTTTAAACATGAAGTGTCGTGTGTGTTATACTCATGAAGTGATTTAAATGAGTTGTTGAATAAGAACCAGATTGAGTTTGGAAATTATGTAATGGGCTTAGTTTGAATATTATAAGGGTTAAGGACGTTGGGTTTGTTAAGGGGATTGAAACTGCTATCTAGATTGTAAGGCCCCGTAAAATTTTACTAAAACCCGGGGTTTCGTGATGTTGAGGTAGGCTAATGTGTTTGATGATTGTCGAAATTCTTCGCGACGAGTAAGCTCGTTGCGGTATGGACTTTTTGGGTTGTGCAGTGTGTCCGGGAGTTGAAGGAAGAATTTTACAAAATAAGGTGTTTTTGTGGTCCACTATGCTACCGCAAAATCACTCTGCGGACTGCAGATCGGCCGCAGAGTGCAACTGGACTTGAGCCAATTTTGAAGACCATTATGCGGCTGCATAACTATTTTGCGGGCCGCACAATCCATCGCACAACCAGCATGAAGATTCTCAGAAGGTGATTTTGCGGCGCGTTATGCGACTACATAACTGGCTGCGGGCCGCATAATGGCCGCAGAGCTGACCAGGCTTGCCCAGTTTTTGGGACCATTTCTGTGGTCCCCTTTGCGGACTGCATACTCGTTTTGTGGTTCGGTCTGCGGCTGCAGACCCGGCTTTGTAAGTTTAAGTTTTGGAAAATTTTACCCGATCCCATTTTTATAAAAAGACTTTGGGGGTTATTTTAAAAGGTTCAAACTGCTATTTTAGAGAGAGGAAAATGCTCTAGAGTGAGAGGAGGAATCCCTAAGATTTCGTTCATCAATCTTTGCTCAAGTCTTAGAGGATTCACTAGGAAAAACTTGCAAAGTTATCTTCTATAGAGGTAAGGTTCTAGCCCCAGTCTTCAATTTCGATTTTGGGGTAGAAGATGGTTAATAGAAAGTGTGATTCTTGGGTATGAGAGCGTTATTTATGCATGCATGTACCAACAAGGTTTCTGGGAAAGTTGTTGAACTTAAATGGGTAAACATTAGGTTGTGGGATGAAGGAATCCACCATAGAAGAACCTTGAAATTTTAATGCACACCTAATGCTTGATAAAATGCTTAAATGTTCTAAACCCGCAGATATCTTCCTAATTGTGGTTCAATTTTGTTATGCCTCTAAATAGATTGAAGTTGATAGGATTTTCGGAGCATTGTAGTTATTTAAGGAAAGCTCAAAGCGAGGTATGTTGGCTAAACTTCTCTCTTAAAATTGAATCCCACAATATTTTCGTAAGTCTCACGTATAATGGGTCAAGTTCTTATTTCTCATGTCCGAATAAATTTTGTGTCGAAAGATATATGTTCAAAATGTATTTCTAATGCTCTTCTGATATTATGTTATCCTTCGGGAATGTGTTCAAACTATGAGTTGTGTATTAAAATGTTATGACTTCAAGTCGTGTTTCAAATGCAAGTTATTATGCCAAATTGTGGAAGAAAACTCAACGTGCTTAACACTCTTAATTTCTCATACGTGTACTTAAGGTCTTGATTAGAAATGCCTTTTTGTTGATAATCCATGATGATGTTGAAATTGAAAGGGGTGAGCATGAAATATACAATACGGCCAACGTGCCAAGAATGATATTGCATTTGTGACTACTAGTGCCAATGAAAAGAAAAGATGTATAAAAGATTATGAAATGAGCTGAAAATCCTTTATATAATAAAAATTTTGGGAGTATCGTTAGTCACCAAGGAAGGGTAGGTTGAAATAACCTAACCCCGAAACTACACATGCCGGTGTAGGAGTGATTGAGGGGTAAATCCCCGTACTAATGTATCACGACCCAAAACCCAGCCCGTCGTGATAGCGCCTATCATAGTACTAGACAAGCCGAAACTCCCAACATTGCCAACACTTAGAATCTTTGAAAAATACCAAAACAGTTTAAATAAAGGAGAAAACTCTTAAAACAAGATAGGAAATCATAACTCAATACATAAACTTTCCCCAAAACAGGGTGTCACCGAGTACACGAGCATCTACATAAAAATATAGTCTGAAAAGTAAAACTGATAAAAATAAACTACAAGATAAAGAAGGAGAGTCAAGGCCTGTAGACGCCAAGCAGCTACCTCGATGATCTCCGAAGGTTTGGTCTTTGCAAATCAGCAACCGCCGTGACTGAAAGCACCTGGATCTGCACATGAGGTGTAGGGGTGTAGCGTGAGTACAACCAATACAATAAGTAACAAATATAACCTCTGGACTAAAAGTAGTGACGAGCTCAGCAGGTACAGTTCAATATGAAATTAACAGTACAGAAATGTAGGCATGTTTTCAAGTTCAACAGATAAAAACTCAATACAAGTGAAATAGATCAGCTCTGAATGATATGAAGGATATGGCATTTCTATATCTACATGCCACTGTACATGTTGTATGTGGTACACTACAATGGAAGCCTTGCATACTCACACTCTCAGAGTACTCAGTCACTCAATAGTGTACGGGGCAGGTCTAGCTCAGGGAAGATTCATTCCTCAATATAAATGTATAGGGAAACTCCATGCCCAGGGAACTCCATCCCAAATATGAATATATAGGGCAACTTCATGCCCAAGGAACTCCATCCCAAATATAATATCCACTGCGCTCACTGTGAGGGTGCAGACTTTGGAGGGGCTTATTTAGCCCAAGCACTATAATAAGCCAGATCCAGGCATAATTAAATAAAAATATGATGCGGCGTGCAGCCCGATCCCTTAATTATTACTCACAATCAAGCCCTCGGCCTCACTCAGTCATTAATCTCTCTAGCCTCTCGGGCTCACAATGTCATAAAAATCAGTCCGTCATAATGATATGTTGTATCAATGGATGTCAATAGAGACTGAGATATGATATACAAATGATAGATGTGACTGAGTTCACAATTATATATTTAAACAAGTAACTCAACAGTAATATGACCTCTACGAGTCCCAAAAATATCGGCACATGGCCTAAGCATGATTTTAATGTGAGTCTCAACTCAATTTCTCTAACACATGGAGGATATACGGGTATTGACATGATTATTTGATTATGCAACTCCACGGAAACAATTAAGTCACAATTTTTATGGTGCATGCTCACACGCCCGTCACCTAGCATGTGCATCACCCCTATACCAATCATATAACACGTAATTCAGGGATTTATACCCTCAGAACCAAGTTTAGAAGTGTTACTTACCTCAAGCTGTGCAAATCCCTACTCCGACGAGCCCTTGCCTCGCAAAACAACATCTGTATGCCTCGAATCTAGACACATACAGTTCGATACAATCAACGTGAGCCAAAGGAATCACTTCTATAAGAAAAATACTAAGTTCTTAATCAAAGTCAACTCAAAAGCTGGCCCCCGGTCCCACCTCTCGAAATCAGGTAAAACTCATAAAATCCGACACCCATTCAATCACGAGTCCAACCATACCAAAATTACTCAAAACGATACCAAAACCTCGATCAAATCCTTAAAATTCGGCCTAAGAACTTTCCTCTATTTTTCCCAATTTTCCACCCCAAATCACTAATTGAATGATGAAATCAAAGACATAAATATGAAATTTAACCAAAACTAAGTAAGAATCACTTACCCCAATCACCCACTTGAAAACCTCTCTAAGAATCGCCTCCCACCGAGCTCCCAGAACCAAATTGTGAAAATGAACTCAAACCCTCGTTTTGAAATATTTAAGTTTCTTCCCAGTTATCCTTCATCACGAACGCGACTCTCTTCTTGCGTTCACGTAGCACAAATTAATCCGCCGTCCAAAAGTCTTCTACGCGCCTTTAGCCGGGGGCGCTGCATCTTTAGTGGATGCAGGTAGTTCCACAGCAGGCGGGATTGATCAATGATAGCGGTACACCCTCTTCCCAGCCGACTTGATGAGCCCCACTTCATTTCGGGATCGTGTATCTTTTATTCCTTGTGTATTATGTTTTGAGGTATAGCCGGGACCTTGTTGCCGCCACTATCATAGTACTCTTCTGTTTCCGTTAGAGGCTCCGTAGATATAGTGTCGGTTGTACATTGGTGTTGGGAAAGTCAAACTAGAATGTTATATTTGTATCACATGTTCCGCTTCTAAACTATGAATGTGTAATGTAATATTTTGGAGGTCTATAAATGGCGTAACTAATGGTAATGAATTGGTGTTGCTCACTTGACCTACTCATGGTCTAATTAATGAAATATATTTTCTCTATATTCATAGGTAAGTTTGGGTAGAAGGCATTGTATCTTAACTGAGGTATCTCAGTTGAGCGCCGGTCGCGCTCCCCGAGATTAGGACATGACACAGATCTTTTGTCTTATAATGAATGGCTTATGGTTCATAGGTTCCAGAGCGTGATTTTATTGCCTGATGAGATTGATGATAAAATGGGCGAGAATTTTAGGAAAGTTGAGAGTAATAATGTAATGAAATTTGATGTTTCTATAATTTGTTTTTCGGGTAAAAAAGGTTACATTAACCTAGGTTATTATTACTTTATGCCATAGGGCCGGACCAGGTAAATGGGTAAAAAAGACCCATATTAATTTTTGGTCAATAATTCTACGTGACCCAGTTAAAAGTTGCCACGTCATTTAATGAAAGACCCACCAATTCTGCCATTAGATGCGAGGGTATTTTTGTTAATAGAATTAATATCATGTGCTTTTTCGGATGGATTGATGGGCGAAGGGTATTTGTAAACTATTTAGCAAACCATAGGGGTAGTTTAGGCCCTCTTTCGTATTATTAATATGGATTATAATATTATTATAGAGACAAGTGAATAACAACACTTTTTTATTTATTTAATTGTCTCTTCGACATATGCAATGAAGGGTTTTCAGATGAATCCCTTCTGCCACCCTATCTCCCGCTAGTGCTGGCAGAAGAATTTCTACCCTTTGACTTTGACCGAAATGCGATGCTAGTGTTAATAGCTGATCATTTACTTTAGTAATTAGTCAAACATTCAGAGCGCTTAGCAAATAAGAAATAATACATAATCTTGAACGGTATTTTGCTGCGAAGATCTAGTGGATTGCAAGCTGCATGGGATATTTATCACGGCTTATTACTAGTTCGAGCTGTGGAATCGGCCATTGATGCTTTGCATCAGGGTAGGCTGCCTTCATTACACCTCCTTGGAGTGTGGCCTTTCCCTGGATCCAGCATGAACGCGGGATGCTTTGTGCGGATTCAATTGATTCTCCTTCCAAGCTAGAAACTTTATATGTTGATGAAATTTGCTTGACAAGACTATAAAACTTGATACAGATTGGAATTTGGTCTCAAAGTAAAGAAGAAGAAGAAGAAAAAAAGGAAAAAACAAACACGAAGCTGGTATCCCAGCATCATTTCAAAAAGAACCTAGTTAAGACATTTCTTGTTTAAAGGCAAAATCCCAAAGGTCCTTAGCTTCTAATTGTAGAAACAGACTAGATCATCATCAAAATTAACATTTATCTGCTACTACTATGACAATAACTCAAGAGTTCCTCCTTTCAGGATTGGCAACGAAACCATGAAATGGATCAAAAACTTGTTGATTCTAAGAATTAGGCATGCTTGTTTCAATCAAGAATGTCTTATGCTTGAGGCTCTGATCCTGCTGGTTTTGCATTGAGAAGTGGTTGCAGTGCCTTAACCACAATTGTCATGTTTGGCCGGAAATCTGCCTCGTATTGAACACAAAGTGCTGCAACAGCTGCCATCTGAGAATAAACCGAATAATGCTTACATGATGTATAAATTGTTGACAAGAATTTGTTCAAAACATGATTATCAAAGACGAGAAAGAAAACCTTAGCAATTGCCTTTGGAGGGTACTCATTGTTTAGCTTGGGATCAACACACTGCTTCACTTTGTCTTCACTTAATCGCGGAGTTGCCTGCATTACAAGATTTGAGGATGAACCGGTATTTATTATCGAGGCATAAAGAAAGCTAAACAACAATTCGGAAGGATAAGAACCCTACCCATGTAACAAGACTCTGTTGGCCTTTGGGCATTGTATGATCTACTGGCTTCCTTCCTGTCAATAGCTCTAAAAGTACAACTCCAAAACTATAAACATCGCTTTTCTGTGTTATCTGTCCTGTCATGGCATACTCTGGAGCATGGTAGCCAAATGTCCCGAGAACTCTAGTGGAATGCAGACGAGCTGCTGTGTCCGAAGACTGGTTTGTCAAGTTGAAATCAGCAATCTTTGCTGTAAAATCATCAAAGAGTAACACGTTGCTAGATCTGACATCGCGATGAATAATTGGCGGTTGAACTTTTTCGTGTAGATATTCGAGGCCTCTAGCTGCACCATAAGCAACTTTAACTCTCTGATTCCAAGTAAGAACTGGTCCAGGCTCAGCACCTTGTACTCCTTTTCTACCTACAACAATATCCAAGAATCACTTATGATGCCTACACTAGATGATTCAAGAATGAATTCATATTGACCAAACCAAGAATCATTGGGAAGTCCATTCATGATACAATTATCAACATACCATGTAACACATCATGCAACGAACCCATGGTTGCGAACTCATAAACCAAGATTCGATTATTTGCTGCCAGGCAATACCCCATCAGAGTAACAAAATGATCATGTTTAAGTCTTGAAACTATTGATAACTGCATAAACAAAAAGGAAACAAAAAGGAAACAAATTTGAGAGAATGTTCTGTTACTACTTACTAGTTATACGAAAAAGTAAGAAAATATCAAGGACTCAAGACCTGGGATGCAAAGTCAGAATCTGGTTCTGGTGAAGAACTAGTATCCAATTTCTTAATTGCTGCTTGTTGACCATTGCTTAATTTAGCACCAAAAACGCGGCCATAAGATCCCTCTCCAACCAAAGCTTTCTGTCCAAAGTTACCAGTAAGTCTATTTAGCTCATCCAACGACATTTCTGGTACCTCAATCGGTAGAACTTTCTGAGGAGCTCCATTCCTAGCAGCACTCCTTGGCTCTCCTCTTTCACTAGCTGCATTTTCAAACAAACAAGCTTTCACTAATACATGTAGGCATGTTCATTTTGGCTCTCGAGCGATAACGAGTACATTTTTCTTGACTTGACAAATTCATCTAATTGAACTCAGGGGCGGAACTAGGTGGAGGGAAGAAGTTCATTGAATCCATTCATGGTAAAATTAATTGTACTTTGCAAATAGGACTAAAATATTTTTATTATATATAAACTATTGAATCTTCTTGACATACGGGAAAATTCTAGTGTAGTGGTAAAAATGTTAAAAGTTACTTTAGGTCATAGGTTCAAATCTCAATAAAGAGAAAACAAATTGAAGGCATGAAAATTGAAGAAAATAGTATTGTTGTTACTATTGTTTGCTACTTGTTGCCTTATCTCCACTGTTTCCTGAGCCGAGGATCTATCAAAAATAGCCTCCTATCTTTATAAGATAGAGGTAAGGTCTGCGTACACACTATCCTCCCCAGACCCCATTTATGGGAATATACTGAGTTCGTTATTGTTGTTGTTGTTGAAAATTGAAGAAAATAGAGTATATAGGAGCATACCACCACCAGCACCGCCGCCATAGGGATTGCCGGCTCTCGGAGGGGCAGTATTTTGATTAGCCGGCGGACCGCCGCTATAACTGTCTTCTTCCGCACCTCCACAGCACATCATTGTTGTTCTTCAACTATATAAGAAATTAATTACCACAAAAACTCTCCTTCAATATATTGCTGCTGCTTTTTGTCAATATTCCACATAAACTCCAATTATTCTCCCTTGAAGAATTTTGAATGTATATCACATCAAATTCCTAGAAGATTTCCAGAAAACATACGATGATTAGATGGCATTTCCCACAAATTAAGAATAATAAAGTGTGAATTTGTCTAATAAAACAACATATGGAAACTTAACAATAATGTCCATAAAAGAAATTGAAGAGTATGAAATTGTAACGTACCGAAAATCTTGAAAAATACCAATATATAAAATTAATCAAAAAATGAATCTGGAAAAAGATAGACAAGCCTTCATGGATTTTGTTTTTCTTCTTTAATTTTGTCTCTCAGCAAAAGCCAAAAGGAAAGAGAGTTTGTCTGTTCAACGAGAAAGTCGCATGGACTCTTTTAACCGCTAAAACTAACACATCACTTCAATTCTACGTACAACGTGCCTCCCTTAACTTTGCACGTCCGACGTGATCAATTATCATGCAGCACTTCTCCCTTTTCATCATTGTTCCATCTTGTTATTAAATTAGAGAAAAAAATCTTGTTATTGATCAATTGATTAATTCCATAATAAAATATTATATATATATATATATATTCTTGCTTAACATTCGGTGGATTGTTACTTGGAACTTGGTAAGCAAGGTTATTTTTAATTGATCTTTTAAGAGTTCTTTTTGCATTTCCCAACCTACCAACAAAAGTTGCATATGTATACTAAAATAACTTTTCATGTTAGGTCCACTGATAATTGTAATGTATGAACGAATAATCTGGAGTACTTCGTGAGTTGTCAATGTTCTAGGATGTGTTTAATTAATAATTTAGGATTTTAATGTTTTTTCAACTGAGAAGTTGGTAAATAAAATATTAACTAAAACATATTCAAAATCGTCCAAGTAAAACTCTAAACAAAAAGGTAAATAATTACAAAACGATGGCCGAGAGTTATTTCCTCCAATTTGATCAACACTTTTATGTGATGAATTATACGAGTCTAAATTTGTGTTTGGAGCTTCTCCTTTGTTAACCGAACGTATTGTACGGCGTAAAATTGGTTGATAACAGATGGCTGAATGGCAACATGACACGTGGAACCGAAGGTAGGCAAAGGACAAGTCGGGAAACAACCAATACAACGAGTGTGGCCGGTACCGGGCTAATTCCGAGGGAAATGTAGTTGACGGTAGAAGTTCAAAGGTCTGCCATTGGCTAACATTCAATGAGGGAATATTTACCGACATTAAATGAGCGACCGTTGCAGAGAATATTTGCATTCAAGGTATGCCGTTACATGTTCATCAATGACCTTTTTATTATCACTTAAGAGAAGCTTGATCCTAAGATCTTGTTTCCCTAGGTAGAGCTATAAATAGCAGAGTCACCAGCCATTGTAGGGACATGAAGCATTCTATACAAAAAAGCTAATTTTTACTATCTTTCTCTCAAATTCACAACTTTCTTTCATTTGGTCAATCTTTTCACTCCTGCTCTCGGTGACGCTGAGATCGGAGTCAGGCTTGTTGTCTTTTTTGCTTTCAATCATTAAATCTTAATTTTAATCCCTCTTTATCATTTTTTGGATCAATATCAGTTCGCTTGTATAAAAACCAAGTAACAAATTTACTTGTACAATTTTATGGGTAAATAGTTTGGCTCCCACCATGGGGCATAGAAGCTGCACAATTGCTTTTATTCATTTGTTTATTACTAACTAGTTTTGATTTTTTCCTTAGTAAAAATCAAATATGGTAGCTAATGATGTCAACAACACACACAACGTTGAGGCACGTGAAGAGTTGTCCCAACATGATGACTCAATCAATGAGACTCTTAACGAAGGGAATGAGACGACCCCGGTTCCAGAAGGTCAGTACCCTCGACATGTGCGGGAATCTGCTCCCGATGATGCATAGGAGGAACATGTCATAGAAACGGTTAAACTCCTGAGAGAACAACAGAAAGCGATCATGAATCAACTCTCAAGACAGGATCAGACGATGACAAAGTTAAAACAAGCATTGTTAGGCGCCTCCAACAACGCAAACGGTAGGGGCCCAATTCCTTCCAGTGTTCCTACAAACAAACGGCTCAGAGAGTCGATAACAATACCCCAAGGGGTGAAGCCGGGTTCAACAAAGCCGGGGGGATAATAACAATGGAAATGATCCCTTAAAAATCGAGCTCATAAGGTTTATGAGGGAGATGAATGAACGAATGAATCAGAATGCGAAGGAGTTTCACGCTGGGATGGATCAGATTCCGGGCGCACTACCGGTGCTAAAGGGTCCAGATTCGAAAAAATACTCAGAGTTTTCGTTTAAGCCGAGCGCAACACCAGAACTAATTTCGAAGAGGTTCAAGATGTCGGATATACCAAAATACGATGGGACTTCAGATCCGCAGGTGCACATCATAACCTACACCACGGTTGTGAAAGGAAATTATTTGGCTCAACATGAAATCGGGTCGGTCTTGTTGAAGAAATTTGGTGAAACCCTCACAAAGGGGGCCCTGACATGGTATTCTTTCTTACCTAAGCATTTAATTGACTCTTTTAAGATGCTTGTAGACTCATTCATTAAGGCTTATGCCGGAGCAAGGAAGGTTCAAACCAGAAAGGCGGACATATTAAGAATTGCGCAGGGCGAATCCGAACTACTGCGGGAATTTACGATCCGGTTCCAGAAAGAAAAGATGCTGCTACTAGCGATTCAAGATGAGTGGACAGCGGAGACATTCATAAAGGGTCTCAATCTGCAGAGTTTCGATGCCTCTTCAAAACTGAAGAAGAGCATGCTCGAGTTTCAAGCAACCACTTGGGCAGATGTCCATAACTGTTATGAGTCAAAAATCAAGATAGAAGATGATCATCTTGGGTCTTCGGTATCAACCAAGGGACGGGGCGGAGACCATAACCAGGACAACTTTAAAAATGACTTTGATGCGGATCGGCAGTCCTCTAGAGGTTGTTTTCTGCCATACAGAAGAACCGATGGGCGTAGCAACAAAGGGTTCCAGTTATCTGATAGGTTTGCTTCCGATAGAACTGCCTATCGTGGTCGGAACAGCATGTTGTTACAGGAGAAGGAGGTGACCGGGGCTCGAGACTCCAGATACCCAGGCTGTTGGTTTACAATTTTAACATCAGCTTGGTAAAGTTGGTATCGGCAATGAGGAATATAAAGGAAGCACGATTCCCAAAGCCGATTCGATAAGATCCTAGCTAGAGAGATTCCCGTTTATGGTGTGAATACCATGGGACCCACGACCATAGAACTGGGGTGCCGATATCTTCACGAAGCGGTGGCGATATTGTTGAAGAATGTCCATCTTAGGGAGTTCGTAAGTGACCGAGCCAAGAACAACTATGGCGGTAGCCGAGATAATATGGATCCCTCGAAGGCAGTAGAAGGGTCACCTCGGATAACTATCAACATGATCTTTGGGGGGAATGAAGTCAATGGTGTAACCTTCTTAGCAGCGAAGAAAACAAACATATCAATGACTCACAATAAGAGGCTATAGGAGGTAGCGGAAGATGATATCACCTTCACGGAGGAGGACGCTAACGGGCTTCTTCTGCCACACAACGACGCTTTGGTAATCTCTCTTAGTGATTTAAATTTCAAAATTAAGCGTGATTGGTTGACCCAGGAAGCTCAGCCAACATCATCCAATGGAGAGTGCTGGAGAAAGAAAAGTTAACCGGAAGCATCATCCGATGACAAAACTCTTAGCTGGATTCAACTTGACAAGTGTGACAACCCGAGGAGAGATTTTTCTGCCCACAAACGCCAAAGGATTAATCAATACCACTCTATTCAAAGTGATGGATGGCGATATAGGTTACAATGTAATCCTCGGAAGGTCGTGAATACACGAGATGAAGGCCGTACCCGCAACATATCACCAGTTATTGAAATTTCCAACGCTGGAAGGAATCAAGCAGATAAGAGGAGATCAACCGGCAGTGAGGGAGATGAACATGGTAACTGTTTCCAACATCAAGGGGAAAGATTCAAGCAAATAGCAATTACAGGAACCAATTCTTTCTACCTTTTCGATTGAAGAGGATAAAGGCGAGGATTCGTCGAAATCTCACTGGGTTCCGAGATACTTTCAGGTACTAGGGGAGACGAATGTGACCAAGTCGACCGTAGAAGAATTCGAGCAAGTGGCCATGTTCGAAGAATTTTTAGAAAGGAAGTTTCATCTGGGAACAAGATTAAATCTCGAGCTCGGGTTAGAATTTATAAATTTTCTTAAAGCTAACGCAAACTACTTTGCGTGGTCGCACTCAGATATGACAAGTATCCTACTAGAGGTGGTCGTTCACAAGCTGAGTCTGGATCCAAATTTCCCACCGATAAGGCAGAAGAAACACCCAATACGAGAGGTCAGAAGGTTTGTTAAAGAAGAGGTAACCCGATTACTCAATATTGGTTCCATCCGGGAGGTAAATATCCATAATGGCTAGCCAATGTAGTTGTAGTACCAAAAAAGAAAAACAAATTTAGGATGTGCATAGACGATAAGGATTTAAATAAGGCATGTCCTAAAGACTCGTTCTTGTTGACAAACATTGATCAGATGACTGATGCTATGGCTGGGCACGAGCTAATGAGTTTCCTTGATGCTTACTCCGTGCACAATCAGATCAAGATGAACCCAGAGGATCAGGAAAAAACTTCTTTCATAACGAAGTTTGGCACATATTGCTATAATGTGATGCGTTTAGGGCTTAAGAACGTCGGAGCCACTTATCAGAGGCTCGTTAATAAAATATTTTAGAATCAGATAGGTAAAACAATAGAAGTATACATTGATGAAATGTTAGTCAAGTCTTTGAATGTAGGATATCATTTGAAACATATTCAAGAAACTTTCGATGTTCTAAGGAAGTATACCATGAAACTCAACCCGGAGAAATGTGCGTTCGGGGTTGGTTATGGTAAGTTCTTGCGGACAAAATCAAATATATCGAAGATATTCCGAACCAACTGACAAGTGTGAAGGAAGTACAGAGGCTGATCGGGAGGTTGGCGGCTCGAAGCAGGTTCATCTCAAGATCCTCAGAAAAGTTCCATCACTTCTGAAAAAGAAGAACGATTTTGTATGGACTCCAGAATGCCAACAGGAACTAAATGACCTAAAAATGTACATGTCCAACCCCCATTACTGTCAAAGTTGGGGGAAGGCGAACAATTCTAACAGTCTCGAAAGTAACGGTAAGTGCCGTTTTGGTCCGAGAGGAAGAAGATACGCAATTTTCTATTTACTATGTTAGTAAAATATTATCGGGAGCAGAGACTCATTATCCGCACCTTGAAAAGCTGGCATTCACACTCGTAGTTGTCTCTCAAAAGTTAAGGCCTTATTTTCAGTGCCACACGGTAGCCATTGTGACAACCTTTCCTTTGAGAAATGTCCTTCACAAGCCTAAATTGTCGGGCCGTTTGGCTAAATGGGCAGTTGAAATGAGCGAGTTCGACATTAAGTACAAACCCAAGACTGCAATCAAGTCGCAATTTTTGGCCGATTTTATGGCCGACTTCAGTCTTGGGTTAATGCCTTTGGCTGCTAAGGAAGTAGTGATGGTGTCGGAAACGATATCAGGATTTTGGACCTTGTTTACAGATGTAGCTTCCAACATAAAAGGGATCGGTCTCAGGGTAGTTTTAATCATGCCCTCAGGGGAAACCCCGAGACAAGCCATTAAAACTATTTCGTTAACTAACAATGAAGCCGAATATGAGGCTTTGGTTGCAGGACTCGAACTAGTCCGGGGACTAGGCTCCGAGGTCATCAAAATAAAATACGATTACCAGCTTGTAGTAAACCAAGTGTACGTGATTTTCGACACAATGGAAGAACGCATGCAGCATTATTTGAACAAGGTTCAACGTTACTTCCACAATTCAGAGAATGGTCAATCATCCACATACCAAGGGAATAAGATGTGGAAGTAGATGCATTGGCTAATTTGGGGTCATCCACGGAGATAAAAAGGTCTAACTCCGGTACTGTCGTCCAACTTCTATGTTCGATATTGGATGTGGACGGATAATGCGAAGTCAATTCAACCAACTTGGTCTGGGACTGGAGGAACGAGTTCATTGAGTATCTTCGACATGAAAAACTTCCCAAAGGCATCCTGGGCACTGCGGACCAAAGCAGATCGCTACTGCTGGGCAGTTATACAAGAGGTTGTTCCAAGGACCGTTGGTCCGATGTCTAGGGGTCTCGGAGGCAGACTACGTGATGAGGAAAGTCCACGAAGGAGTTTGAGAGAATCATTCTGGTGCAGACTCGTTAGTTCTAAAGTTGATCAGGGAAGGTTACTATTGGCCTCGAATGGAACATGACGCAAAGGCATTCATTCAAAAGTGTGACAAATGTCAATGTCATGCACAATTGGTGCACCAACCAGCAAAACTTTTGCATTCGGCTGTCCCCTTGGCCGTTCATGAAATGGGGGATGGACATAGTTGGCCTCTACCATCGTGCCTCGGGAAGATAAGATTTCTTTTAGTTTTAGCTGATTACTTTACTATACCATCCAAGTGGTAACGGAAAGGCGGAATCAATCAACAAGGTAATTATTCAGAACCTTAAGAAGAAGTTAGAAGATTCTAAGGGTAAGTGGTCCGATGAGCTATCGGAGTGCTATAGGCATATCGGACAGTAGCAAAGTCGAGCACGAAAGAAACTTCATTCTATTATACGGCACGGAAGCTCTGATACTGGTGGAAGTGGGGGAACCAACTTTTAGGTTTTCCCAGACAAATAAAGAAGCAAACAACAAAGCGTTGGAAAAGCTGGATTTTCTTGATGAACACCGGGACATGGCAAACGTGAGGATGGTTGCTCAAAAGCAAATAATTCCAATCTCCGTTATTTCAAAGTAGGAGATCTGGTTTTGAGGAAGGTAACTCAAAGCATACAAGAAGTCAACTTCGGGAAGCTGGGACCAAAATGGGAAGGTCCTTACGGGATTTCGGCTATCACCGGTAAAGGGTCGCATGAGTTGAAAAATCAGGATGAGGTCAAACTACCCAGCAATTGGAACGTGACTCACCTCAAAAGGTATTATTGCTAATGGTTCCCACCAATATTGAAAGTATGTGTTGCACTCTTTTTTCCTTCGACCAGTTTTTGTCCCAATCGGATTTTTCTAGCAAGGTTTTTAACGAGGCAATGACGGAAAGCATACTACAAAAGAAGCGTCATCGATAAAGGCAAGACCTTTGAACATCAAGGCACTAAAATTTTCACATGGATGGTAAACGGCTATGTAGATAGTTAAATAATCTTTGGTTCGATGGCAAGCTTTGCCTTCCATTACTAAAAAGGATTATTTAACCATCCATAAATTATTTTCACCGGTAGAGAAAGACCTCCAGTGTTCGAGTCATACACTTAATCGAGTCATACACCAGAGAAATTGAACCTGTTATTGGCACACAAGTGAGAAAACGTGAACACAAGACAAAATTTATGCTCGCTAACCAAAATAATATAGTTTAATTATCATCCCCACAAGGATTGAATTTAAAAATTATTCGAATAATTCCAGTTACTGCTATCCAGGATGATTAACACTTTGATTTGATAATTATCAACTGTAATTAACTACTAAAATTAAAGCAATTATCAATTAATCAAGGAAAACAAGAGTTGAACAACACAAAAATATTCTTAGGAGAAGTAAGGACCATTGACTAGACAAGTGCAAGATAACTAACTCGGGATCCAATTCTTGAATTAGTTATCTTCTAAATTGCTACTGATTCTCACGAATTCACCGGATGATCAGATTAACACTTGAAGTTAAAGTTCATCTGTCGATTAAATTTTAATTTTCAGAAATAATTCAATTGAAGCATTATGAACAACCACTATGAATATAATGATGATTTTAGTCTAAAGGTAATATCTCATGAATGTTTCCCTATCTTCTGCTTCAAATAACAATTCAGGAGGCTCTTTCGGTTACCTAGACGAATCACAGATTTAACCTAGAGTGTAAGATGCAAAGAAATTGAGTATCAAACTCCTCTTTCGATTAAGCAAAATAATGAACAACTTCACAATATAATTCAAAACATCATCAATTAATTCAAGCAAGTATCAAGAATTGAATCCCTAATTAAATCATCAATACACCATATATTTCAAAATCCTATGGGAAAAATACTCCATAACAGTAGGAGAAATCATCACAAATAAATTTGACTAAGAAAATATGTATTCAATCTAAACTCGGGTATTAAGTTGATGGAAGAATGATGAATTCTTGTGCCTCAAAGTCTCCAATACTTTTTCAATCTTCCGTAGGTCGTAAGTCCTATCAAAATTATATTTTTGATGTATTTATACCATGTAAAAATAGGTCCGGATGAAACTACCCTTTCCAAGCCGAAGTAGAAAAATTTGCCAGCAAAAACGCACAGGCGCGGCACGCCATGCGCCGCATTTGTGGAGAACTTCAGAGAGTAGAGTTAGTCAGGCAGGCCGCGCTTGTGGAGAAATTCAGAGAGCAGAGTTTGTTCGGCAGACCTCTGATTTGCGTTGCCGTGTCGCGCCTCGCGGCGCCCCATGTTGTGCGGTAGTGCAATTTTTCCAGAGTGGGATTTTTTCTCACTTTCTGATATCGAGATTGGTTCTCGACCCCCGAACGCAATCGTGGTTTAATTCCTTGGGCTTTTACTCAGACTTCAAAGCTCCAAATTATCCAATTTAACTCCAAAATTACTTCTTAACTCGGATTCATCTCCTACAAGGCATAACACACTTAATAAGTGCAAATCATCATTATATAAGCTCAAACACGAATAAACTGCATCAATCAGAGTGCAAAATGGTGCTAAAACACGAGTTCCTAACCTACCATCAGATGATGAAATGGCAATTCTAGACTCATATGATTTCTAAGGTGTGAGATGCTCCTGAATCTAAGTATGATGGTACTACAGTTACAAAAATTAGGTTCATAAGTTAACTAATGAGCAAAAAGTTCAAGCGACTATCTGCTTCCTACCTCAAAATTAGGAGCATATGAGAATGCACTTAACTCATAATAAGCGTAATAATCCGTTTGATAATCTGAGATAACAACTACAATTAGAAAAAAGCGACAAGAGGCTACCAAGGAAGGTGTAAAAGTGCACAAAAAAATAAGTTTTAGCTCAATAAATGATTCTAACCAAGTCGTAACCGGCACTTAGGTGCCTTAACTTGGCCGAGTAAATCTTCCAATTTGTCCTTTTTATTCTATTTAGTAGGTCAACATGTAAAACTAAGAAAAAAAATATCTTCTTAAGTATGAAAAACTTAATTTAAAAGCATTATACAAAATGCAAATTGTAGCATTCCATATCTAACAAAGCAAAATAAATCTAAACTTTACTTTCTAACTCAGTAATGTCTATGAAGCCTCTATATAATTTGGGCGGATTATGCAGGACATGACTCCGACTATTCCTCAACTAGAAAAAACAAAAGTAGAATAAAGACTAAAGTCAAGCAATGAACTCCATGGCCTGAAACAGAGCCCACCAAAAGTCTATGCGGATAGGAGGAGATCCTAACTCGTAGCCTATTCGTGCATATTTTGACATAAACCAATATAGGTTTAAAAATAAAATTATAGAACGTTAGTACACTACGACGATACTCAGCAAGTAAAATAATTTTTCTTTTAAAGCTGGAACAATACTATAAAAGAATTATGCATGCATGACATAGTAAAATTCTAATAGCTTCTAATGAACAACTGAAACAAACAATTTAGATTTTCTTTGATAATAACTTATCTTTACTTCTTTAGAGAAATTCTCTTTTATTTATTTTATGAAAAATTCTTCTTACTTTCTTCTTTCTTATTTTTCTGGGGTGTACCCAGGATACTGACATATTTTTTATTCTTGTATGAGTGAAGGATGATTCCAACCTGATCACTAAGGCCCCTTCGCTATGGTGTCACACATCGTCAGGTTCTAGCATGCTTGTGTTCTTATGCCTTACCAAGGCTATTCATTGTAGTTTTGGACAAATGGTGCACAAATAAACTTACTGGCACGAGTAGTTTCGAGGTGTTGTAAACCCCTAAGGGCTACTAATCTCTCTCAGAGATCTAAGACTCCCAAAATAGTTTTGACTAATTACTTAGTTAAGGATTTAGTAAAAATAATATTTTTTCATGATCCTTATCAACGCAGTTCTATCAAGTTATAGCAGAGAAGTAGTCCATAATATCAAGTAAACATATGCAAGTTATGAGATACATGTGATATGAATCTTGGAACATTAGAAGGTTCTTGAAAAATCAACCGAACAAGAATCTAGAAACTTTTTTGCAACTCTAATGGGTAAAGTGATCCCACTTGTTCCATTCAGAAACCTGATAAGTAGGGATTTTAACCTATTATTTGCTCTCTTTTACTTGTGTCTTAGGCTAAAAATATTTGAAAGTATTCCCGGAAACTATTGAAATGTGCTTGCCTGCAGGAATTGTTCAAAATGAGCCAAAGGAATCAAAACCAACTCACAAAGGAGTCAAAAGTTGAACAAAACAAAGACTGGACAAAGAAGCCTGAAGCGCGGACCGCATCAATATTGTGCGGCTGCAAAAGCCGTGGTACGGCTGCGATTAAAATTAGGTCCGCATAAGGGAGATTCAGATAGTTGCAACTTCAGGCTATAATATGAGCGCCGACCGCGCCAGAAATGTGCAGCCGCGGAAGTCCTTTGTGCGGAAGCAATTGAAATTGTGCGATCCATAAGATAAAGAATCGGAGAGTAGATTTCAAGTCAAACTTAAGCAAGTGCAGACCGCATCACTTTTATGCGGCCGCATAATCTGGAGCGCGACCACACTTGGAATTATGCGGTCCACGAAAGTCAGCTCAACCCAGATCCAAAAGAGAAAAATGCGAACCGCATCAGAATTATGCGGCCGCGAAAGCAAGAGTGTGGTCGCACTCAGAATTATGCGGCCGCACAACCACCGCAGGGGCAATTTTGTCAGATATTTTTAGCTTCGTATAAATAGAACTTGTTGTCATTTTTAGGTTATGTTATGTTTTTTGATGAGCACGTGAGACGACTGAGCATTTTATTTTCGGAAATTTTGTACTAGATTCACCTTTTAACATTAGATTTTCATTCCATAAATTAATATTATGGATTTTAACTTCATTTCATCTTTAATATCTGTTATTTCCATGAGTAGATAAACCCATAGCTAGGGTTGTGACCCAACCCTAGTGTGGGTATTTAATGAGTATTTGATTTTAGGGCTTGAATGTGAATGGGTTAGTGATATTTAGCCTAGTTCTTGCTAGAGCTATAAAATTAATGGTTGCAAACATTGATTCATGCCTTTATGACTTAGTCTTACTTGAGAAAGAGGGACTAAGTCTAGGACAACTAGGCTAACAAGGAATTGGGGTGAACTCAAGAACTGGATAGCCCCAATTAAAGGGTTAAACCTAGAGATAATAATACCCGACTTGAGCTAATATCACTTGATTTGTATGAATACCCATTTGAACTTGAGAAATCTAAATTAGGCAGAATCACTCAAACTACCGAGAGGTATAGAGTGAGCACCCGGGTGCGATAGCTATATTACAATCCCAACTAATCAAGCTTGCCCTAGATTTTGCTACTCGTTAGATATCCACCTAGGTAGAAGTCACAAAACTAGTCTCTTTAAACACTTGAAAAACAACGACAAAAATATTGTCCTTAGATGCATCTAGCTTAGATATAAACCTAATTCCAAACATTAAATCCTTGTGGATTCGATCCCGATCTAGTTGGGTTAAAACTGCATCGACCACCCTCGTTACTCAATAGTAGTGTAGGCTTGGACCCGGTCAATTTTTGGCGCCGTTGCCGAGGAGTTAGACGGTCTTAGCTATATATCTAAGTATTTGTGTGTTTTGGTTTTCTTTCCTTCCGTTTTTCATATTTTTGTGTGTGAATTGCTTTTAGGTACCAAATGGCTCTTAACAACGAAGCCCTCGGGAATATACCGTTGGGGAGGAGGTAGATGATGAACAAGTGGATGAGGTTCATCTTGAACCTCAAGTACAAAGGAGAGGCCACCAGCCTAATGACAACATCCCAAACCCTCCCCCACCTCCTCCAAGGGCAACACACAGGGTGTTGCCCAACGAATGTTATGCGAGTGCAATAGTTCCGCCCCGGATTTGGGTGGGCAACTTTCAAATAACCAATGTCATGCTTACACTGTTGGAACAGAGGGGTTTCTTCACCGGAGCTCCACACCAAAATGCCTATAAGCATCTCAAAGGTTTTGTTGACACGTGCTGGGGGAGCAAGCAGACTAATGTCTCCGAGGACGCATTGAGGTTAAGGCTTTACCCATTTTCTCTAAGGGGGAAGGTTTTGGATTGGCTAGAGAGGTTACCTAACCATTCCATACACAATTGGGATGAGTTGGCCGAGAAGTTCATTGAAAAGTTATTTTCTCTGGACATATGGCAACGCTAAGAAATGAGATCCTTGCTTTTAAACAAGAGCCAAATGAACCGTTACATGAGATTTGGGAGAGGTACCGAACAATTGTCAAAGAGTGCCCTAACAACAACATGACCGAGGCCATGATCCAACAAACCTTTTATAGCGGAATCAATACAACTAATCAGTGTGTGGTGAATCAACTCGTCGGGGGTAATTTCATGAACACGTCGTATTCCGAAGCTTGTGAAATATTGGATGAGATGGCGGATACCTCTTCGGCTTGGCAGAGTAGAGCTAATGTTCCTCAAGGTGACCCAAATGTTATTCACCTACACAAAGAGCTACATGATCATGGACAAGCTATAGCAGAGTTGACAACTACAATGAATCAATTGGCCAAGGCTCAACTTCAACAAGTTCAAGGGCCAAAACAAGTGAATGCCATGGAAGGAGTGAACATGATGGTCAACAAGAGAAGGCAACGAGGTCAACAAGTTCAAAACAATTCGGATCAATTTGAGCAAAGTGGTAGTAGGTTCAATCAAGATGATTCATATGATGATCAAAGTGAAGAGGTTCAATATGTCAACAATTATCAAAGACAACGGAGCAATGCTCCGAATCAACAACAATGGAGATCACAGTAAACCAAGGAAATTGGGGCAATCAAGGTCAACAAGGAAATTGGAATAGTTGCAACAACAACAACCAAGGCAATTGGGGGAACAACAACAATCAAAATAATCAGGGAAATCAAGGTAATTGGGGAGGCAATAACAATTAAGGGGGTTGGAACAACAATAATCAAGGAAATCGGGGGTCGGGCTTTCAAAGGCCCCCGATGTATCAACAACTGAACAACCCGCCTCCATATCCGTCACAAGGTCCTAGTTCTTCCAACAATGAGATGGGACGGATTGAAAACATGTTCAAGCAAATGATGGAGAAAAATGCCGACTCCGATGCCCAATTAGCCTCCCACAACACTTCTATCTGCAACTTGGAATCCAACTTGGCAAATTTCTCAAGCTTTGAATACTCGTCCTAAGGGGGCACTACCAAGTGATACGGTAGTAAACCTGAAGGGTGGGAATAATACGGCGCATGCTATGGCGGTGACTACAAGAAGTGGAAAAGGTGGAGTTTCTAGTACCTCAAACGTAAGAAAGATTGTGAATGATGATGTGGTGATGCAAAATGATGATGAGCCAAGAAATGATGTTCAAGTAAATGATGAAGTGAGGATAGACATTGATGAAAATATGGAGGAGACACAAGATGATGTGAACCCGTCTAGGGAATATGGGATAGACATAACAGATCCGGTAGTGCCCAAAGCCAAGGCTCCTTCTCCAAGGCCTCCTCCACCATATCCTCAAAGGCTTGTGAAGCAAAACAATGAGAATCAATTCAAAAAATTCATTGATATGATGAAAAGTTTGTCCATAAATGTGCCATTGGTTGAAGCCTCAGAAAAAATGCCGGGATATGCCAAGTTCATGAAGGACTTGGTAACAAAGAAGAGATCAATGAACTGTGAAACGATCAAATGACACATCAAGTGAGTGCCATTGTGCACTCCATGACTCCAAAGTTAGAAGACCCCGATGCTTTTACAATCCCATGCACTATTGGTAGTGCCGATTTCGCCAAAGCTTTATATGACTTGGGAGCAAGCATTAACTTGATGCCCTATTTTGTATTCAAGACATTGGAGATTGGGAAACAAGACCCACATCCATGAGGTTGAAAATGGCGGACCGGACAATGAAGAGGCCATTGGGGATAATTGATGATGCGCTAGTTCAGGTCGACAAGTTCATACTTCCCGCAAATTTTGTGATACTTGACTATGAGGTTGACTACGAGGTGCCAATCATATTGGGGAGACCTTTCCTAGCTACAGGGAAGGCCTTAGTTGATGTCAAAGCTGGGGAGCTTACCTTCTGGGTGGGCGATGAAAAAGTTGTGTTCCATGTTTGTAAGTCAATGAGGCAAACTAATAGCAACGATGTGTGTTCATTTGTGGATCTTGTGACCAAAGTAATTGTTGATGACATAAGTGTTGTGATTAATGTTGAAGACCCATTGGAAGTTGTGTTATTGAATCATGATGAGGATGAGAAGGAAGGCTTGGTAGAATGTGTCAATGCTTTGCAAGGAATGGGATCATATACATATGAGCCCCGAAAACTTTCCATGGACCTTGAGAACCGAAAGACTCCACCAACAAAGCCCTCAATCGAGGAGCCTCCCACATTGGAGTTCAAGCCCTTGCCTTCACACCTCAGGTACGAGTTCTTAGGCCCTTGTTCCACTTTACCTGTTATTCTTTCCTCGTGCTTAACTAACATGCAGGTAGATTCCACCCTTGCAGTGCTCCAAAGAAGGAAGAAGGCAATAGGTTGGACATTGGCGGATATTCGGGGTATAAGCCCCGCCTTTTGCATGCACAAAATCATATTGGAGGAGGATGCCAAACCCTCCGTGGAACATCAAAGAAGGTTGAATGAGGCCATGCGGGAGGTAGTCGAGAAAGAGATCATCAAGTGGTTGGATGCTGGGGTTGTCTACCCCATTTCTAATAGTTCATGGACTTAGCCGGTGCAATGTGTCCCAAAGAAGGGGGGCATAAATGTGATTACAAATGATAAAAATGAGTTGATCACAACAAGAACTGTCACCGGTTGGAGAGCATGCATGGATTATAGGAAGCTCAACAAAGTGACTCGAAAAGACCATTTTCCGCTTCCATTTCTTGATCAGATGTTGGATAGGCTAGCCGGACGTGCTTATTATTGCTTCTTGGATGGGTATTACGGATATAACCAGATTCTTATTGCACCTGAGGACCAAGAAAAGACTACCTTCACTTGTCCGTATGGCAAATTTGCATTCTCAAGGATGCCGTTTGGTTTATGTAATGCACCGGCTACTTTTCAGCGGTGTATGATGGAAATATTCACGGATATGATGGAGGACTTCCTCGAGGTTTTCATGGATGATTTCTCTGTTGTGGGGGACTCTTTTGAAGTGTGTTTGGATAATCTTGATAAGGTATTGGCACGTTGTGAAGAGACCAACTTGGTGCTTAATTGGGAGAAGTGTCACTTTATGGTCAAGGAGGGCATTGTCCTCGACCACAAGATCTCCAAGAATGGTATTGAAGTGGATAATCAAAAATTGAAGTGATATCAAAACTCCCTCCTCCTACTTCCGTCAAAGGAGTGAGGAGCTTTCTAGGTCACGCGGGGTTTTACCGTCGGTTCATCAAGGATTTCTCAAAAGTGGTAAACCCATTGTGCAAGTTGTTGGAAAAAGATGCCAAACTTGTGTTCAATGATGATTGTATGTAGGTGATGATAGACTATAATTACGTATTTTAGTCGATTATTACACTCTAATTTACTGCACTTTAGTTGAGTTTGCGCTTTAATCGCTAGTGTTTTGCACTAAGTGTGTGTTTTATGCCTTATAGGAGTGATTCCGAGCTATATAGATGTTATGGAATGAATTCAAGTGATTTGGAGCTTTGAAGTCTGAATAAAAGCCCAAGGAATTAAGCCGGGATCGTATTCGGGGATCAACGGATGATAGAGCAACAAAACGAAGAATCGAGTAGGCATATTGCGCACTAGAAAAATGCACATAACTTTTTGCTCAGAGCTCCATTTTGGCTCCACAATATATGGTTGGAAAGCTAAATCAAAAAGGGCTACAACTTTCTTGTTTTATGTTTTTCCAAATTCCAAACGGAACAGGGTGAAAAACACGGTCGAAACCGCGACCGCGGACCTAAGGCGGGCTGAGGCAGTATACTTGCCAAATACCGCGTTCGTACCGCGGTTGACCGCGGCCGCGGTTGTCCAGACGTGAAAAAATTGTCCTTTTTCGCGTAGGAGAAGGTATAATGGTTTGCGCCCGACCCTACTTGGTATATATACATGGAAAAATGGTATTTTAAGGGGTTGGGCACACTTTTGACATAATTTAGACCTAAGGAGGCTAAGGAGACCGGAGATTCGACCTAAGGAGGCAGGAACACAATAGGAGCAAGGCGGAGAATTCTTCTACCAGTTTTTCCTTCCTCTTCCTATCTTTTATTGTTGGTTATGTCTTTTAGTATTGTAGTTTTACATACTATTATGAATAGCTAATTCGTTTTCTAGGGTTTTGATGGAACCTTTTGTAGGATAAATTCTTGTTATGTTTTTATATAATTGAGCAGTTGGATTTCTCTACTTGTTCAACTACGTATTTATTGTTGTTGATTGAATGGCCATCGATTGACTCTGCCTATTTATTATGTGTTGCTTGAGAAAGGATACATATTTAGGTGGTTGTTGAACAACGTCACTCCTAACGTATGTGAGAAATCAATACAGCGGGTTTAAAGGTAGGTTTAGAAATAACAAAGCCTTGACGTGGTCATAGTGAGCGGTTAGATGAAGCCAACTAGCGTAGTTCGAGAGAATATGTTTAGTAAATTATTGTAGTTGCTCGAGAGAGATTTACGGCACCTAAAGAGCTCACGATCAGTAGAGAATACATCGGCGAAATTATAGGGAACATAGTTGTAAGGATTCCGACAATTGGGGAAATCATAACTCTAGATCTCCTTAATTTAGTCTCCAACCATTTGTCTCGTTAGTTGATAATTTTACCGCTTTGTAGTATTTGCTAGTTAATTAGTTAGAAATATAATTCTCAATCTTTATAATTTAGGAAATTATTCAATCTTGTCTTCTTAGTGATATTAAACAGATATAGCTAAGCCTTAGTTCTCTGTGGGATTCGGCTCCGGACTTATAGACCGGATTATATTTGCAGCGACCGCTTATCCTTTTTAGGACTAGCCTTGGGCGTGATCAAATTTGGCGTCGTTGCCGGGGAACTAACGGTGTAGTTGTAGCTGTATATATTGCTAGGGTTCAAGTTTGAACTTTTATTTTGTTTTGTTTTTTTTTTCTATTTTTTTTATAACTGTTGATTTGAGAAACATGACATCTTGAAATTATGGGAATTTAGGTGTAGATAATTCTACTATTGATCTCCATACATATTGTGAAGGAAACCACCCATGGCAAAATTTTCAAAACGTTCCTGAGAGCGAGTTATGTGCACCAACTCAATCTTATTTGTGGAATGTGTGTAATGTATGTGGTGGTATAAATGGTCACTTTTATGGTTGTGCTTATATTTCTTATCTTCCCCCAACCCCTTACTATGATGGTTCTACCTTTTCTTGTGAAGTTAACAGGAACAAAGAACCTGGGGATGCAGACCTGAAGGAGATCAATGATATGTCAAAGTGCCCTCTGAAACAAAATAATGAAAAACAATTGCAGATAAAAAGGCAAGAGGCAACTATTCGCAAGTTGGAGGCTCAATTGAGTCAAGTGGTTGGAGCTTTTAATGCTCAACAGCCAATATTGAGGATAGTAGCCAAGAAGAGCATGAATTTGAGGTGTTAATTGGGGAGGTCATAGTAGAACATCAACAACCTAGCCAACTACAATTTGAGGATGTCAATGTTGAAGAAGTGAGACTAGAGCCAGCCAAGGACTTTGAGGATATAAATTTTGTTGACTCTAGTATCACTGATGTTGAGGATGTTGAAAGTCCTGAAGTTCATGTGTTTGAGCGCATTGCTCCACTCTCCAAGTATTTTTCCACATTACGTTTGGATGATGATATGGAAATAGAGTCATCCAAACCAATTGAAGAGTCAAGGAATGAGGAACAAGGTGCATATATTCTGGAATTCTTCTTACCAAAAAGTAAGGATTACATACCTCATATAAAGGACAAGAAGTGCAGAATACTACATTATTTCCTTGGGCCAGTTAGATTCATTCCACCGCCCCATGACCATAATCATAAGCTTAAATCAAAACTTGGGGTTCAATTCATAAGCTCGAGGTGGAGGCAAAAAGTGATTCATGTCGTGCCGCGACGTTAAATCAAGGCCTTTTCTGGAGGCAACCCAGCTTTATTTTTTTTAATATATTTTTAATTTAGTTTTTTTTATTATATTATTTTTGTAGTGTCGATTTTTGATTTTCTAGGAGCATGGAAAGCAAAGCTATTGGAAGGATGCAACAGCAAACCAGATGGTTGGAACTAAGTGTGAGGTACCCGCACGAAGGACCAAGCCTGGGAGAAGCCTGAGTACCCCATGAGCTGCTAGTGCTTCGACCTTTGGCCTACCAGGGAGTTTCTTTTACCCTCTTATAGTTATGATGTGCATTGGGGACAATGCATAATTTTAAGTGTGGGGTGAGGAGATTGTTTGGGTGACTTTCCATGCTAATTTAGGAATAGGAGCCACTGTGTTGTGTTTTGAAATGAAGCAATATCTCTTGACTTTGTTATGCCTTGAGAATAATGAGTACTTTGGTTGTGACGCTTAGGCTCAGTTTTTGACTCTTGTATAAGTACCTTAAATTGTATGATTTTAACTTTGCTTAACTGCTTTGACTAGAGTGTCTTGATGAATCCAATCCTGAGTGAGTTATGTGCCATGTGTGTGTGAGGTTTGGGTGTTATTCTGTGCATTGCATTTGATGCCTAGAACTTGCCCCGTGTGTTTGCAAAGCGAAATAGTAGTTTTGTTCAGTCTTAGAAGTGATATAGGCGTTTCTTTGTTGAGCCAGATATGTATATTTTACCCACCTAATTGTTATGTATCGTAGTTAACCCCTTTGACCCTGTAATCTTAGTTCTTTGGCAACCACATTACAAGCCTTACCCATTTGTTTGAATTAATCATCTATTTGAACCTTTTAACCTCTCATGAGCACTTGAATTATTATGAACTGTGTAAAAGTTAAAGTGTGGGGTGGTTGGTTTGGCTTTTGAGTGGAACTAATGAAATAAGGAGAAAGGTGCACTGTTTTGAAAAAAGTAAGAGCCACTTGAATTGGAAAAAGAAAAGAAAAAAGAAAAAAAAAATAGTTCAATTGTTGTGAAAAAAAATATTCCTTGATAAGTGGTGGCTTTTGATGTAAGTGTGCTTAAAGAAGAATGGTTAATATACATTGATGTGAAGGTGGAGTTTGGTTTGACATAAGTATGGGGTTTGAATGTTAAAGTATATGTATTAAAGTGGTTAGGGAGGTGTTGTCACTCTTATATCTAAATGTATCATACCCGTCCCTCAACCTACATTACAACCAATTAAAGTCCTACTTGATCCTAGATTGAATGAGCTCGATTAGTAGAGTAGTACACTACGGGCAAGCCTATGGTGCATCTTTTGTAGCATATGAATGTTATTTCTGAGAGTGAGTGAATTCTTTCCATCTTGAGTTCCTAAGTGTTCTTAAATTTTGTTGTATGGAACTACTCTCTTTTGTTGTGTTAGGGCACTTGATTCATGAAGGAAAGGTAATATCAGTGACCTCTATGTTAGAGTAAGTAGGTGAGTTATGAATAATGCGTGGTACTTGTGAGTCAAATCTTGAGGTGAAGATGTTACGCTTTTGTGCTTAGTCCATTTTAAATATTCTTGGTGTGATGAGTTAGGAGAATTATTTAAAAAGTTCGTGTCTATATAAAGTGTAGTTTGATTGCACGAGGACGAGCAATGGTTTAAGTGTGGGGTGTTGATGATAGACTATAATTACGTATTTTAGTCGATTATTACACTCTAATTTACTGCACTTTAGTTGAGTTTGCGCTTTAATCGCTAGTGTTTTGCACTAAGTGTGTGTTTTATGCCTTGTAGGAGTGATTCCGAGCTATATAGAAGTTATAGAATGAATTCAAGTGATTTGGAGCTTTGAAGTCTGAGTAAAAGCCCAAGGAATTAAGCCGGGATCGTATTCGGGGATCAACGGATGATAGAGCAACAAAACGAAGAATCGAGTAGGCATATTGCGCACTAGAAAAATGCACATAACTTTTTGCTCAGAGCTCCATTTTGGCTCCACAATATATGGTTGGAAAGCTAAATCAAAAAGGGCTACAACTTTCTTGTTTTATGTTTTTCCAAATTCCAAACGGAACAGGGTGAAAAACACGGTCGAAACCGCGACCGCGGACCTAAGGCGGGCTGAGGCAGTATACTTGCCAAATACCGCGTTCGTACCGCGGTTGACCGCGGCCGCGGCTGTCCAGACGTGAAAAAGTTGTCCTTTTTCGCGTAGGAGAAGGTATAATAGTTTGGGCCCGACCCTATTTGGTATATATACATGGAAAAACGGTATTTTAAGGGGTTGGACACATTTCTGACATAATTTAGACCTAAGGAGGCTAAGGAGACCGGAGATTCGACCTAAGGAGGCAAGAACACAATAGGAGCAAGGCGGGGAATTCTTCTACGAGTTTTTCCTTCCTCTTCCTATCTTTTATTGTTGGTTATGACTTTTAGTATTGTAGTTTTACATACTATTATAAATAGCTAATTCGTTTTCTAGGGTTTTGATGGAACTTTTTGCAGGATAAATTCTTGGTATGTTTTTATATAATTGAGCCGTTGGATTTCTCTACTTGTTCAACTACGTGTTTATTGTTGTTGATTGAATGGCCATCGATTGAATGTGCCTATTTATTATGTGTTGCTTGAGAAAGGATACATATTTAGGTGGTTGTTGAACAACATCACTCCTCATGTATGTGAAAAATCAATACAGCGGGTTTAAAGGTAGGTTTAGAAATAACAAAGCCTTGACGTGGTCATAGTGAGCGGTTAGATGAAGCGAACTAGCGTAGTTCGAGAGAATATATCTAGTAAATTGTTATAGTTGATCGAGAGAGAATTACGACACCTAAAGAGCTCACGATCAGTAGAGAATACATCGGCAAAATTGTAGGGAACATAGCTGTAAGGATTCCGACAATTGGGGAAATCATAACTCTAGATCTCCTTAATTTAGTCTCCAACCATTTGTCTCGTTAGTTGATAATTTTACCGCTTTGTAGTATTTGCTAGTTAACTAGTTAGAAATATAAATCTCAATCTTTATAATTTAGGAAGTTGTTCGAACTTGTCTTCTTAGTGATATTAAATAGATATAGCTAAGCCTTAGTTCTCTGTAGGATTCGACTCTGGACTTATAGACCGGATTATATTTGCAGCGACTGCTTATCCTTTTTAAGACTAGAGTTGGGCGTGATCAGTAGGCCTTTGAGCTACTCAAGTATAGGTTGACTACCACTCCCATCATTACCGCACCAAATTGGAGCTTACCATTTGAGCTCAAATGCGATGCTAGCGACGTGGCTGTAGGAGCGGTATTGGGGCAAAGAATCAACAAGATATTCCATCCGGTCTACTATGCTAGTAAGACCATGAACGCCGCCCAAGTCAACTATACAGTGACCGAGAAAGAACTCTTAGCCATTGTCTTTGCTATGGAAAAGTTCCACCCGTACCTCATGGTACCAAAGTGATTGTTCACACCGATCACGCAACACTTCGTTATTTGATGAGTAAAAAGGACTCAAAGGCTAGATTGATGTGGTGGGTACTTCTTCTACAAGAATTTGATCTTGAAATCATAGACCACAAAGGGAGTGAGAATCAAGTGGCGGACCAATTGTCCCGATTGGAAGAGGAGGGGAGGCCCCATGATGGCCTTGAGATCAATTATTCATTTCCGGACGAACAACTCCTTTCCATATCTTTGACCTGGATGCCTTGGTTCGCTGATGTGGCTAACTATCTTGTGAGCGAAATTGTCCCGGATGAGTTCTCTCCAAACCAAAGGAAGAAGCTCAAACAGGACTGCTTGGATTATTATTGGGACGAGTCATATCTTTTCAAAATTTACATTGATGGTGTTATCCGGAGATGTGTTCCAGAAGAAGAGCAATTGGGTATTTTTGAAGCTTGCCATTCTTCGCCCTATGGTGGTCACCATGGTGGGGCGATAACTGCTACAAAGGTCCTAAGCTGTGGATTCTATTGGCCTACCTTGTACAAAGACGCTAGCGAGCTCGTTAAGCGTTATGATGATTGCCAAAGGGCCGATGGGATTTCAAAGAAGAATGAGATGCCTCTCACCACCATCCTTGAGATTGATATTCTCAATGTGTGGGGCATCGACTTTATGGGTCCATTTGTGAGTTCGTGTGGGACACCTATATTCTTGTTAATGTGGATTACGTTTCCAAATAGGTTGAAGTGGTGGCTTTGCCCAACAATGAAGCACGGAGTGTGGTGGTTTTCTTTCAGAAAAACATATTCACAAGGTTCGGCCCCTCAAGAGCCATCATTAGTGATGGGGGTTCTCATTTTTGCAACAAAGCTTTCGACACTTTACTCTCCAAGTATGGTGTCACTCACAAAGTGTCAACCCCTTATCACCCCCAGGCAAGTGGACAGGTTGAAGTCTCCAACAGGGAGATCAAGAGTATTCTATCCAAGACTGTCAATGCAAATCAGAGATTGGTCAAGGAAACTTGACGATGCTCTATGGGCCTATAGAACAACTTACTAGACTCCAATTGGTGTGTCTCATTATCGGTTAGTATTCGAGAAAGCATGTCACCTCCCGGTGGAATTAGAGCATAAGGCCATGTGGGCGTTGAAGAAATTGAACCTTGAGTGGGATGTAGCTGCCAATCTTGGGGTGGAGCAATTGAATGAACTTAATGAGTTCCGGTTCCATGCTTACTCCAGTTCGTCCTTGTATAAGGACAAGATGAAGTACCTACGTGATAAGTATATCCGGAACAAAGAATTCAAAAAAGGTGACCTTGTTCTCTTATTCAACTCTCGGTTATGGATGTTTCCAGGAAAGCTAATGTCAAAGTGGAGTAGTCCTTTTGAAGTGGTACATGTGACTTCTTTTGGTGCTCTAGATTTGAAAAACAAGAATGGTGAGATCTTTAGAGTCAATGGGCACCGGGTGAAGCACTACCTTGGTAAGGTTGATGATGACCACGTTGTGGCATTGATCCATTTCAAATGAATGACGGTAATATGCGTCGTGTCGCGACGTTAAATCAGGCACTTCTTCGGAGGCAACCCTTGTGTTTTTTTCTCTCTTTTGATTTTCTTTTTAGATTAGGAATTATTTTTGTGATGACCCAAAAGGTCATCTCTTGTTTTAGAAGTCAAATCTATGTTTCGAGGCCTTAAAAACCTCCTTTGGTATCACCTCGATTTGCGTGCGCAGTCCGGGCGTATATCCGGAAAGCCTTTATGTGGAATTTAAGAAAAATATTGAATTTTGCCTTTAAAAATTGAATTAAGTTGACTTCGGTCAACAGTTTTGTTAAACGGACCCGGACCCGTGATTTGACGGTCCCGTAGGGTCCGTAGTAAAATATGGGACTTAGGCGTATGCCCAAAATCGAATTCCGAGGTCCCTAGCCCGAGAAATGAATTTTTGAAGAAAATTGTTTAACTGAAAATATAATGGTGTTTAGAAATTTAAAAATGCTTGATTTTGATGGTATCGGGCCCATATTTTGGTTCCGGAGCCTAGTACAGGTTTAATATGGTTATTTAAGTTACATCTGTGAAATTTGGTAAGAAATGGAGTTTACATGACATGATTCGGACCCTCGGTTGTGAAAATAGTAACTTTAAGAGTTCTTGAGATTTTCATTGATTTTAATACTAAATTCGTTGTTTAAGATGTTATTTGGGCGATTTGATCGCACGAACATGTTCGTACGATGTTTTTAGGTTCGTGTGCATGTTTGGTTTGGAGCTCCGAGGTCTCGGGTGAGTTTCGGGTAGGTTTCGAGATGTTTTGGACTTAGGAATTTCTGCTGTTTTGTTGCTTCTGGTATTCTGAAACTTTGTGCTTCGCGTTCGCGAAGCCACTCTTACGAACGTGAAGTGCAAGCTGGATTGGGGAGGGGTTTCTTCTAAGAGAACACGAGGCCTTGGTCGCGAACGCGGAGCACTGGGGGGATTGCTCTTCGCGAACGAGACCGACCATACGCGAACACGTAGTGTAGTGGAAGGGGGCTGGGGAGTCTCCGAGTTGTTTTTCGCGAACGCGGTCCAAGGCCCGCGAACGCAATGGTTAGGGGGAAAGACCATGCGAACGCGAGCAACTCTTCACGAACGTGAAGGCCCTTCTAGCCACAAAGCATCACGAACGCGACAGACCTCTCGCGAACGCGAAGAAGGTCTGTCCAGTGTTTTAAAAACATAATCAAAACGGGAGTCTTCCACAATTTCATATTTTCTTCCATAGAAACCGACCTTGGGCGATTTTTGGAGAGGGAGTTCAACACCAAATCATAGGTTTGTATTCTTAAACTTATCTCTTTCATTTTCCATCAACACCCATTAGATTTCTAGGCTTAAATCTTGTTCTTTCATGGTAGAATTAGGGATTTTGGGAAAATTGGGGATTTTGCAAATTTGGGAATTTAGACCTCGATTTGGGGTCGGATTCTGAAACTAATTACATATTTGGGCTCGTGGGTGAACGGGTGAATGGGTTTTGTTCCGAACCTCGAGTTTTGACCAAGCGGGCCCGGGGTCGATTTTTGACTTTTTGGGGAAAATTATAGAAAACCTATAACTAAGCATTGGAGCTGAATTCTTCAGCATTTATTGATGTTGTTAAGTTAATTATGGCTAGATACAAGCGGATTGGAGGTGGAATTTAGAGGAAAAGCGGTATTTGAGGCTTGATTTTGGCCGTGGAATCGAGGTAAGTGTTTGGTCTAACCTTAGCTTTAGGGAATAAGAATAGTTATCTCATTTGCTATGTGTTAGTGTTGTGTACGACGTATAGGTGTGGTGACGAGTATCTATACGTTGGTGTCAAGCATGCAAGTGAGTCTTATATTGTGACTGTTGTGACTCTTGTTATGTACTGTTTATGCTTAAATTGATGATTATCCATGTTGAACAAGACTTATGATAGTTTCTTGGTAATTGACCATTGTTGAGTATTGACTCTTGTTGGGACTTATTTTGTGAAGTTAACTGTTGAGACGCGATTGTTTATAGCTGATTCTCTTGCCGAGATGTTATCGTTTCTATTGTTGTTTTCCCTTGCTGGGATATTATTGTTTCTATTGTTGTTTCCTTTCCCGGGATGTTATTGTTTCTATTGTTTGGGTGAGGAAAGAGTGATAAAGCACGAAGGGTGATGCCGTGAAAATTCATACTTATGCATATGGTAAGGAAAGAGTGATAAAGCACGAAGGGTGATGCCGTGCACATTTACATTTATATTGATGCATATGGTGAGGAAGAGAGATAAAGCACGAAGGGTGATGCCGTGCACATTTCTATTATTCATATGGTGAGGAAGAGTGTAAAGCACGAAGGGTGATGCCGTGCACATTTACATTTATATTGATGCATATGGTGAGGAAGAGAGATAAAGCACGAAGGGTGATGCCGTGCACATTTCTATTATTCATATGGTGAGGAAGAGTGATAAAGCACGAAGGGTGATGTCGTGCACATTTCTATTATTGATTGCATGGTGAGGATCGAGAGTAAAAGCACGAAGGGTGATGCCGTGTACATTTTCTGTCTGCTGTGCTGTTATCGGTTCAAGTGTTTTAACTGTTTAAATTCTTTTACTGCTGTAATTCTTTATGTTTAAACCCCCCATAGCATGTTGCCCCTTCCCGTTCATTTCTGATTAGTTTTATTACTTGTTACTCTGTTATTATATTGATTAACTGCACAGATTTATGTTGGTTGTCGTGTCCTAGCCTCGTCACTACTTCGCCAAGGTTAGGCTCGACACTTACCAGTACATGGGGTCGGTTGTACTGATAATGCACTCTGCACTTTCTGTGCAGATCCCAGTACTGGACCATACGGATCGTAGTTCGAGGTTGCTGCCTTCAGTCCAGTGGAGACCCGAGGTAGTCCTGCAGGCATCCGCAGGCCTTGGCGTCCCCTTCTTTCATATTTCTTTTCTGTTTTATCTATTTCCGAGACAGATGTGTATTTCTTTGTTCAGACCATTGTTTGTAGTATTCGTAGACTGTCCGTCAGTAGTGACACTAGTTCTTGGTGGAGTTTTATTACGGTTTTTTTATTTGTATTAAGATAATCTATTAAATTCTGTTCTTTTGCGTTTATTCCACTGATTTATTTTTGTTAGCTTGTAAGCTGTTAAAAGATAAAGGAAAAAGGGTAAAATAATCAGTAACGTTGGTTTGCCTAGCGGGTTCAATGTTAGGTGCCATCACGGTCCCGACGGTGGAAAATTCGGGTCGTGACAGTTTTGGACTAATTGGTTGTGAAGTGCAGTGTAGGAAATTGACAAGGAAGAAATTGGCCAAGTGGTGAAATTGTGCGGACCGCGCCAGAATTATGCGGACCGCACAAGCCCTTCGCGGCCGCACAATTCTGTGTGCGGTCGCACAATTGGAATAGGGAAAATGCCAACCCTCTGAAGTTTGGCCTGACAAAATCCCTTAAGGATTCGCGGCCGCAGTCAAAATTTCGCGGACCGCACAAGTTGTGCGGCCGAAGCCATTTTTATGCGGACCACCAGACTGATTCAACTGCTGAGTAAGAAAAAGGTAAGGAGTGCGGACCGCACCAAAATTGTGCGGCCGCACTCAGGTAAGTCGGTGGGCCACCATGGTCAAAGTATAAATAGGACTTTTTGAGACTATTCACACTTTACACATTCTAACCTCTCAAGCTAGACGCACAATGCACTCTTTCTTGCTTTCAATCTCGTCCCATATTCATCAAGTGTTGATTTCTTACTACATTTCACTATTGGTATATTGATTTCAATGAATTAATTTCATCTTTTTCTTTTCTTTTCTCCTTGTTTTAGTTTCTTTTTTTTTTTATTTATCTAGGGTCAGATTCATGCCAAAAATGTCAAATTGATGTTTAATTTTTGCTTAGAAATATGTGGGTAGTGTTTGAGTGCATAATGAAGGCTGGGGTTAGTAACTTTTATTGTTTAATTGCCACAAATCATGCCTAATTAGTGAAAACCCTAGTATAAATCGTACTTCTATGCCGCTCTGATTTGAATTTCGCGGTCGCACACATTTTTGTGCGGTCCGCGCTAGGGTATGCGTCCGCACACAAAATTGTGCGGTCCGCGATACCCTAGATTGAAGGCACTTGTGATTGCTAAGATTGTGCGGCCGCACTCAATTTTGTGCGGTCCACGGTTGGTTTTTGCGGCCGCACTCAATTTTGTGTTGTCCGCACAATTGAACTTCAGAGACCCAACAAAATGATTATGCGGCCACACTCAAAATTGTGCGGTCCGCGATGGGTGTTGTGCGGTCGCACTTAATTTTATGAGGTCCGCGGTTGGTTAACTTCAGAGAACCAGTAGTCTAAACCTGGGATCTCCGCGACCACACTCAAAATTGTGCGCTCCGCAATGGGAAGTCCGCAGCCGCACTCACTTTTGTGCGGTCCGCGCTGCCCTGTTCTGAGAAGCAGCGTCTTTCTTTTCAACTGTAATTCAATAACACATGTTGAACCCCAATTCTAACTGACTTTCACTACTTGTGTGTTGCAGACAATGGTGCGTTCACGTGGTCGAGGTGATACTTCCAAAGGGAGGGCAGAACCCTCCCGAAGCCGGGGTCGAGGCAAACCCAACCTACCACTGTCAGTTCAAAAGATCTTAAACAAGAAAGCCACAGCCAATAGAGCCCCTGATTCCTCAGACACCAGTGAATACCTCCCATCCCGAGAGACTTCTGAGGGGGATTCTATACAACCACAACCAGGGGCACAATCACAACAATTCCCCGATAGGCTCCGTTTAGTCAATGAACCTACCTCCTCATCTAGTTCTTCTGCTGACTCAGAGGGAGGTAGTTAGGTATCTAAACCATCTTCCCCACCTGCTACAACAGCTACCCCAATCAATTTAGATGATGATGATAAAGTCCTGGATGACGGGAGAGGGGGTGATACAATTGTGGGAGGCCTGGCTAGATCAAGGAAGCCAGAGGTGTGGGCTGATAGATTTGTAAGTTAGAAGGCGTATGCCAAGTTTCGGGAATGGTGGCCCCAAAGGTCGCTCACTCTTGAGCGACAGTTCATAACCAAAGACCTAAGCCAGTACAATCCGAATGTCCTAAAGCAATTCACAGAGAGAAAAGGATGGAAATGGTTCACTAGCCGTCTGAAAGATGCCAATGAATACCTTGTCATGGAATTTTATGCCAATGTTGTCCACATCAAAAAGGCTACAAAGGTGACGAAGGTCCGGAACCTGAAAATCCGGTTTGATGGACACGCACTAAACACTTATGTAAGGCTTGACGAGGTTGAGGCTGTGCAATACCTGGAGAAGCTAGCCTTGGGTAATACAGTTCGCCCATGGCTAGCTGAGATACTTGCTATTCCAGGAACAGCACCTGCATGGCTCACAGCAGGAGTGCAGATTGTCATAGCCACCCTTAACTTTGAAGCAAAAAGGTGGCTAACATTCGTGTGCAGCCGTCTTGACCCTTGCCAGCATGAGAATGTCTTTCCACTTCACCGGGCAGTATTGGTAGCTTCCATCATGGCAGGCTATCCTATTAATGTGGGGAACTTGATGTCCTACAACATCTCTAATGTAGTCTAGAAAGAAGAAAGATCGTATCTCTGCCCTAACTTCCTCACTGAGTATTTCCAAGATCAAGGAGTAGAGACGAGACATTTTGATGTGAAAGCTAAAAATCCTTTCTCATGGTATCACCTCCAAGGAGCGGACAACCCTAAATTCAAGGGTAAAGCCACTACCTCCACTGGCCAGTCTGAAGAGCCAGGGGTAGTGGCCACTGGGTCAGTTGCCGAGCCCTCCACAATAGGCGGTACTTCTACCAGAGCAGCAGCCATGCCTCCTCCATCTTCCGGACCATCTATCTTAGTGCCTTCATCTTCTACCTACCCTCAGACTGCACTGAGGGTTTCCCAGACACTATCCAGTCTCAACAACTGGATGCAGGCAACTACCACAAAGCTGACTGCCATATCCAATGCAGTGGTAGCACAGTCTTCAGCCCCAGCAGTGCTTCAAGTACCTCCATCAGTGGAGGACTCATTGAAGATGATTCTGGACAACCAAAAGAAGATTCTAGACGACCAGAAGAAGATCCGAGAGACTCTTGATACACATGGAAAGATAATCAAGGATTTGGGGAAGCAGGTGAAGAAGATGCAAAAGACTCAAAAGGAGTCGGTCGAGAAGGAGTCGGTCGAGAAGTTGAGCAAAGAGGTTGAGAAGATTTCTTCTGCTGGTGATATCCCACTGGACCTTCTCATGGAGCAAACAGTCCCAGCAGCACGTGCAGCAGAGCTTGAGGCACTAGAGGCAGCACGCAGCCAGTCTGAGGAGCCGGTTGCAACATCACACACTGCTGAGGAGCTGATTCAAATTCTCAGCAACCCCGTAGTCCCCCAATCAGAGCATGTGGATATCCAGTTATAGGATACGGAGGGTGCTGATGTTGAGGACCCGATGCAAAAGGAGACCGCATAGGGAGTTTTCTCTACTCTCTACCCCTTTTCCCTATTCTTATTTGTTATGAGCATTGAGGACAATGCTATTTTTCATTTGGGGGTGGTCCATTTTGATTTGATGACATTTGGTATGTAATAACCATTACACTATTTTTATTTATCTTTATTTATCCTTATTTTCAGTGTTGGTATGTATATATTTTTACCATTTGATGTATATATTCATTTCCATTTATGTATATATTCGCTTTAGCTTAATTTTGTATATATTCATTTTAATTCCGTAGTTTACTTCATAATTTCTTTTGTTATTTTTCCTTAGTAGCATAGCTTCTTATTTACTTTAGTAGCTTCTTTTTAATTTGTTAGCTTCTTTTTTAAGTTTTGTGTTGACAATAAGCCTTTGGTTTTCTTAATGCCACGGTTCTTTCCAAAGGTGGATGTTGTATGAACCGGGTGGCTCTTCCCAACGATGGATGGCGTGACAACCTTCTTAAGGGGATTGAGTCTGTTTTCTTTATTTTTTGGTATATATAGTAGTAATGAATAAAAATGTCTCAAGCAGGTTTCACTTGGTACTAACACATTTACCTTCGACCTTATGGTTATAAACAAGTTGATTGGCAAAGAATAGCTCTACTTGTGACCTTTAGACTCTTGTGTTGACTAAAACAATCATCGAGTGGTTTCTTTAATCCATTTGTGATGTTCAATCTTAGCTAGGGTCGTTGTGGGCCCTCGACTCTGTCTCTTTAACAATTCAGCAGTTTGAGAGGTGAGGTATTGAATTGCAAGGCCAAGTTCGTGTCAATAAGTCTAGAACTTGCCCTGAATGTTTGTCTAGGCGAAATTCTAAGTGTATCTCAACTTGAAAATGATTGTAGGCTCTCCTTGATCCAAATTGAAACTTGAAAGCTTCCGTAGCCTACCAATGTGATATCCCTAGTCAACCCCTTTGAGCTGAAGCCCTTTTTCTTTCAATAACCACGTTACAGGCCTTTATCCGTTCTATAATGCCCCTCTCTTGGCACCCGATATTTCCTTGGAATTCTTGATAGATAATTGGATAAAGCATAAGTTTGGGGGAGAGACGAGGAATGTGAAAGTGATAAAAGGTACAAAGAACAAAAAGAAATGAAGAAAAGGGAAGGCAAGGAAAAGAAAGAAAGGCCAAAAAGAAATATGTCAAAAAAAGAAAGTGAATAAGGTAGAAAGTTGAAGGGATTCAAAGAAAGCAATGATGAAAGGGCGTGGAATGATTAGAAAAGGAGAAAAATGATTGTCATGAGCAAGAAAGAGTGATAGTGTGTCTCTCTAGTTCCCCTAAGGAAGAAGAAAATGACTCAAAGAGTCAAGAAAGTATGAGCCGAAATGAGAAAATGGAGTGCTTAAAGAAAGATGAAACCATCATATGCCGATAAGTTCTACCTTGATCCAAAAGCCTTCATTACATTCCCGCAAAAGCTCTATATGATTTCGAGTTAAAAGAGCTTACATTAGTGGTGATTTAGATAAGGGGCAAGCTTATGGGACTTATAGCCCATTTGGCCAAGCTGCAAAAATCAGCTTATTTTGAGAAGTGCTTTTTTTTCAAAAGTGCTTTTCTCAAAAGTACTTTTGGTGAGAAGCAGTTTGTGTTTGAATAATTAGTTTGAAAAGCACTTCTGAGCAGCAATTAGTATTTGGCCAAGCTTTAAAAAACTGCTTCTAAGTGTATTTTTCTCAAAAGTGCTTCTCAAAAAAGTGCTTTTGGAGAGAAGCTACTTTTTTCTGCTTCTCCAAAACTGCTTCTGCTTCTCCTCAAAAGCACTTTTTTTCCTTCCAAAAGCTTGTCCAAACACCTCAATTTTTGGCCAAAAGTGCTTTTGGCCAAAAAAAAGCACTTTTGGCCAAAAAGAAGCTTGGCCAAACAGGCTATTAGAGCCGGACTTGTGTCATTCTTTTGTGAGAGATGAGCGTACTTCTTCACAATCTTTGTTTTGGGTGTTACATTCTGATGGGTTTTCAATGTCTTTGCCTTATGCTTCTTATGTTTTGATGATCTAACAAACTTATTGTAAAGAACCAGATAGAGAACCTGACCCACGTGGTATACATTTCAAATGAATAATGTCCAGTCTGATCTCCAGCAAATGAATGAACAACCACAAGGAGGAACACAACAGGGACCTGGTGATCTGGTCCCTTAGGGTTCTCCGACAGAAGTACAAGTCAGTGACTATCCGCAACCATTATAAAGAGGAACACAACAGGGACCTGGTCCCTTAGGGTTCTCTGACAGAAGTACAAGTCAACTGTACAGCTGGAACATAACAGGAAGTAGTGACTGTCCGCAACTATTATACAGAGGAACACAATAGGGACCTGATCCCTCAGTGTTCTCTGACAGAAGTACAAGTCAACTACACAACTGAAACGCAATTGCACAGAAGTGACTGTGCAGCAGACAGTGCAGCAATCACTTGTCATTGGGAAGAAGCGTGTACCAAGAATTGACATCACTATCCATTGTGATGTCTTTTGTGATATAACAACCTGGTGTAAGGCATATCAATTCACTTGTGCATTCAGTGATATTCTCTCAAGCATAACAGTGTTCATCCAGCATAGAAGTGACTGGTGTATCAAGAACAAGAAGACAACTCCACTAAGGATCAGTTTCGTAAAGAGTTTATGTATATCCATAGTTGAGTTGTAATCTTATTATTTGTTCTTCATTATATTTCCTAATTTGCTTTCTTAGAAGCTTTGTCGTAGGAAGAACAAAAATTCGTAAACTTCCGAGTTTATGTTGTGACTAGGATTAGTCATAAGTTTAAAGCCTTTGTAACTAGGAGAGTTATAAAGTGGCTTGTGGTGAGAGAATCACAAGTTAGCTGAAGTCTTTGTAATAGGGTTATTGCAAAGTGGCTTGTAATAGTGAGATTGAAAGTTAGTGAAGTTAAAAGCCTACAAGTGTAGGTCGTGATTTTTTGATCCCCTTGTGTGGGATTTTTCCACGTAAAAATCCCTTGCCTCCTTTACTTACAGTTTTTATTAGCATTCTCTGCTTAACCTCATAGAGGATCAGGTACTCTACTGTTTGGTGGACTCATACAAACTAACAATTGGTATCAGAGAGGGTTCCTCCTATCAGGCTAACACCTAGGAAGGATCCTCATGGTTGGTCCACCTAACTTTGAGGAAGGACAATCAACCTACAAACCTCCTAGATTCAATGGTCAATATTACGGCTGGTGGAAGACTCGCATGCATGATTTTATAATGGCCGAATATTCAGAACTGTGGGACATCATCTGTGATGGTCCACATGTTCCTATGAAGAAGCTTGAAGAAACAGGACCGATGGTGCCGAAAGACAGAAAAGAGTACAGCGACATTGACAGAAAAGCTATAGAAAAGAACTATCGTGCCAAGAAGATCTTGGTATGTGGCATAGGACCTGATGAGTACAACAGAGTCTCAGCTTGTGATACTGCCAAAGAAATATGGGAAGCGTTGCAAACCGCACACGAAGGAACTACTCAGGTTAAACAGTCCAAGATCGACATGCTCACTGCAGACTATGAGCTCTTTAGGATGAAGGATGATGAGTCTATACAAGATATGCACACCAGATTCACCTCCATCATAAATGAGCTTCATTCACTTGGAGATGTCATTCCCAGAAACAAGCTTGTAAGGAAAATCCCCAGTGTTCTACCTGGTTCTTGGGAAAGTAAGGTAAATGCCATCACTGAAGCTAAAGATCTACAAACTCTGACCATGGATGAGTTGATTGGTAATCTGAAGACATACGAGATGAAAAGAAAGAAAGATAGTGAAAGGAGAGAGCCGAAGAAGGAAAAGAACCTGGTACTCAAAGCTGAAAGCAGTGACTCAAGTGATGAAGATAGTGACATGGCCTATCTTACTAAAAGATTTCAAAAGATGGGTTCGAAGAAATGGTGCTATACCAAATAAGGGCAGTTCAAGTAAAGCAAGGAACTATGATCTCTGTCACAGGTGCGGAAAGTCAGGGCATTTCATCAAAGACTGCCCACTCGCGAAACAGGAGCAATACAAACAAAATCCTGACAAAGCAGCAAAAAGGAACCTGGTTCCAGACAAACTATTCAATCGAAAAAGTGCTGCTGAAAATAATGTGAAGCAGGCTCTTGCTGCTTGGGGAGACTCCTCTAGTGAATCCGAAAGGGAACCAGATGCAGAAAACAGTTCCATGGTGGCAGTGGAAACTGAAGCAACGAAGTATGATTCAATGTTCGCACTGATGGCTCAGTTTGATGATGATGAAGAAGATGAAGACGATGAGGTAAATTTCAGGGGTGTTCAGAGAAATCCAAAATCCTACTCTTCTAAGAAGTTAAGGTCATTAGCAAATGTCCTAATTGATGCCTATTATAGCCTTTTTAATGATAAAGAGATCCTGACCATAGAACTAGGAGAAGCCGAACAATCTAGAGATGATCCGGTGGTATGTGTAGTGGATCTAAATAAGACCATAGCTAATCTTGAAAAAGAAAAGGAAGCATTGAATGAAAGAATAACTAGTGTTGAAAATGAGAGAGACGACCTAATGGTAGTAGTTGTTGATCTGAAAGAAACAATACAAGGTCTTAGCAATGAGAAACACACCTTAGAAGAAAAAATTGCAACTATTGAGCAAGAGAGGGATGGCCTTTTAGTGATAAGCACCGATCTAGAGGAAACTATTGAGGGACTCAATAGAGAACATAGGAATGTGAGTCTTGGGAAAGGGAAGGAAGTAGCTAGCGAGACACACATTAAGCTTGAAAAGGAATTAACTGCTGTGAAAACTAGTCTATGTGGTGAACTTGAGAAGAATCAACAACTTCAAGCTGAATTGGAGAAAGTAAGAATTGATGTTGAAAAATCTCTTAAGTGGACCTGGTCCTCAGATGCTGTCACTGCAACGTATCTTAACAATAGTGGAAACAGGCAGGGCATCGGGTTCTAAAGGGAGAAAACTCCTTACAACCCTCACAACAAGTACGTCATTGTCCCTGACAACTGGCTATGTACCCACTGTGGGAACAATGGGCACTTTAAAGAAAATTGCCAGGACAGGGTTCAATCTGTTCAGAAAAACAAAGTGTTTATTGACAAAGTGACTACTAACAAGGGACCAGGTACCGCTCGCAAGAAACGAATGTTGCCTGCATGGACTAGAAAAGCCCTTATCCATCCCTTTTATCATAACAAGGGACCCAAACTAGTTTGGGTTCCTAAATTTAACCCATGATTTGCATGTGCAGGGAACAGTGAGAGGAAGCAGACTGCAATGGACTATGGACTATGGATGCTCAAAGCATGTGACTGAAAGCATCATGGATTTCTTCTCACTAAAAGCCCTGCAGGAAGGGAATGTATCCTTAAAAAAGGAAGGAGAGGGTACATTCTCGGTGAATGTAAAGTTGGAAAGGGTCTTTGGCACTCAGTTGGGAACGTGTACTATGTGAATGGCCTGAAGTACAGTCTCCTGAGTGTCTCTCAAATCTGTGCTAGAGGGAACAAAGTAGAGTTCTTAGCAAGAAGTGTGCACAGTTACTAATCTGATAACTGGCCAAGTGGTCTTAATGGACAAAGGAAACAAGAACATCCACTTTGTTGACTATGAATCTCCATAAACTGGTGGTATGAGATGATTGAAATCGAAACTGTGGCATGAAAGATTTGTGCATGCAAGCTTCTCACCTCTGAATAAATTGATTCAGAAGGACCTGGTCCGTGATCTGCCAAACTCAAGATTCACCTGGACACTGGTTCACAAAACAAAGGAGGAGACTCTCGAGGTATGAATGGTCCTTGTCAAGAAGATTCAAGTGAAGACAAAATTGAAGGAGAACAGATCAGATCCGACCACGGGACAGAATTAAACATCGCCAAGAGTTTCTGGGCAAAAGCAGTAAATACTGTTTTCTACTTAGTGAACAGGTGTATGATCAGGTCCATCCTGAATCAAAACCCACTATGAGCTACCAAATGGAAGAAAATCAAAGGCAACTCATCTGAGGACCTTTTGAATAAAGATGCCATGTTCTCAATAATGGGAAGGACCAACTTGGGAAGTTTGATGCAAAAAGGCGACGAAGGAATCCTCCTGGGATACTCTCCACAAATCAAAGGCCACTAAGTCTACAACAAAGGGCACACTGAGTGGAAGGTAGTGCTCATGGGGCATTCAACAAGTCACCTTCCTCTAACGAAGAAGGAAACAATGATGATCAATAAAATGAACCATCTCCGATCCCCGGGAAATATCCGAGGTTTCAATTGGGAAGGCTGATATAATGTGAAGGAGAAAGGTGAAAGACAATGCAACATCCTCTTTCGCTTCTCACAAGGAACCTGGTACTGAAAGTGCTATCACTGAAGCTGAAGAAAGAATAAAGATACAGTGCAAGACACTCCATAAGTAACAGAACAAGGAGGGGAGGGAAATCCAATTAACCTACCAAGCTCCCTACCAAGCAAACCTCAGTTTCAAACTGGAAACTCAAAATCTCCCATCCACCTGATAACACAATCACTCCCCTTCATTCTGAACTGAAACAAGAAATCAGAAATTTGTGTTTTCCTTCCCAGTCCCTTCTGTATTTCCCCTTGAGAATAGAATCCAAACTCAAGTCCCAAGGAACCATTCTTGAAGGCTGTCAAAAGAACTCTTGAGCTATCATAAGGGAACACAGGACCTGGTCCTGTATCACCCCGCAGGTGACAGCTTAACCTTATTTAGCATGCTAATCATTAACTATGCAGTTAGCTTATGTACAAAAAAAGGGGGGGCACTTATGGAGTGGTTCACTTGTCATGATCATGTCTCATTCCTTGGGGGACAAGGAAGCAAAACTCAATTGACTCATCAACAACTGAAGATTTCAAAACAAGAGGACCAAGCACATTGAGGGGTGGCATTTTCTTCTGAGAGTCTTGCAGAACAGAAGACCAAATTCCAGATATCTTCACCAAAGCCTTGGGTAGAGAATATTCTGGAAGAAACAAGGTGAAGATGGGGTCATGAGAGTTCAATGGGGAACCTGATTCACCATCAGTTGGATATACGAAACACTTTCAGGTGAAATTAGCTAAAGTGTTTTCTGACCAAGCCTAACTCACATCGATACCGTTGCAGGTAAACGCGCATGATGATCATAGAAGCTAAAGGTACAGTTATGAACGGCGAAAGAAGAGCTGCCAAAACCTTTTTCAAAAAAATTGTTCGGGCATCAGGTTCCTGTACCACAGGTTAGTAGTAATGTGTTTTTTCTCTGCATGTTGTCTCAAAATGTTAACATAATTAACTCAACTGCCACATCATCCAACTTTTCAAAGTCTGCATGACATGTCTTGTCTTTCAAATCCCTTCATCCCCTCTGCACGATAACGTTTTCCCACAAACCTACCGCCATTTTCAAAAACTATTCAGAACCCGTTTCTCTCTCTTCTCATCATTAGTTCTCTTTCCAATAAAACTTTACTCTCCCTCACAGCAAGTCATGAACCTTCATCTCTTCTGTATAGCTGTGATCATCTCTTCATCTCTCTCTCTCACTCTACTTGTTTTCCAAATACTCCTATAATGGCTATCGAACGATCGCTTCCTTCTCCCACCGTTAACACCACCCCCACTTCCCTATCACCCTTAAAATCATCCCCAGAGATTCACTATTCCACTCCTTCTAATACTACTGCATCCACACCTGCTACCTCCTCTTTTCCTACAGTCTTTCCTTTTCTGACAAACCCTATTTTTCTCCCATGTATTGAGAACTCTATGTCTCGTCACTTCTCCGATCTCATCAAAGAACACTTAGGGGGTTTTACCTCTCAAGTGTCAGAGGTCTCCGAGGATGATCCTGATCAATATCTAAACTCCTCCATTATGGACTTAGTAACTCTCACAGAGTCACCAGAAAAGGAAGCAGCGCATAACATCATGGCTATCGCTGCTGAAAGTCTGATGAATGAAGGAGCATATCTCTCGTCTGAGTATCAGGGGGAAGACACTCCATTCCTAAGCGATGTAAGAACCATAGTACTCCTCGAGTCTTTGGCTCATGAGACGTTCCCAGAAAAACCTACTGAAGAACCTGATTCTCTTCCAGGCAAACCCACTTCTACACCTCTTGATCATCCTAAGCTCTTAGAATCCTCCTCCAACTCACCCACTATCAGGTCACAGCAGAAAGAGGGTTTTGAGTCTACAGTACAGAAAAGTAGGAGGAGTGTCAAGACAAGGAAAAAGAGGTTGATGAATCATGGGGAATTTGTTACTGACAAGAGTGTTCCGAAAAGTGGGACTGACAAAAATACTCCAAAGGAACCTGGTTCCTTAGTGCAACAATCAATGAAAGCTCAAAAGTCTGTGGATAAAGCTTCCGATGAAACTATTGAGAAACAAAATGGTGCATTCGTGAAGGGCAGCGGCAAGTCTAAAAAGAGTCAAGTTGAGCAAGCCATGTCTGAAGATGATACTGTGGGGTTAGTAAGCTGGAAAGGAAAGTCCGTTGAGGGATCTAGCAAACGAAAACGGGAAACTGTTAGAGAAATTGGTGCTCTAAGGACAATGCCCAGTGATAGAGGTCTTTGGAAGCAGAGACTAAGAACTCAAAAAGTCTTGTGGGGTCATACATTTGACCCAGCAATTTCAGAGATAGCAGGTATGAGACAAATTCTGGAGATCGTTGAGTTTCAACAATGGGAGCACTTGTTTCAGGAAAGCATGCCTCTGGTGTACGAAGATGCGGTGCAAAGCTTCTACGCATCTCTATTCACTATTGAGGGGGATCACATTTGTGCGCTAGTAAATGGAGTAGACATTGTACTCGATGCTTCAGCTTTGGGAAAGGTTCTCAGAATCCCATGTGAAGGGATGTCCTCAGTCAAAGGTGTTTGTGGTGTCAACTTTAGGAGAGCAAACATGAAAGAGCAAGCTATTCAGCAGGGGGAACAGGTGCATAAGAAGGTATTACTTCCTGAGTATCAACTTCTCTTTGAATTGGTCAATAAGGTACTCTTACCTCGTTCTGAGAGGCGGTCCATTGCTACAAAGTCGGATATGGTCTTAATGGAATCGCTTGATGAGTTTGTCCCAATCAATCTGCCAGCAATCATGATAGACCACATGCAAAAAGTGGCAAACTTTAAAGGTGGGAATCATGGGTCACCATATGGCTTTCTCCTCACTCAAGTGTTCAGATTCTACAAGGTTCCCTTGGGGAATCCCAGAGTGGGCACACGCAAGCAAACCTTCTCTAAGACCACTTTAGAAGAATGTGAATGTGTAGAAAGAGTTGGTGAAAGCATCTCGACCATTTCTCAGCTGATCAACGCTCAAAATATAGCTTCTGAAAAGATCAGAAGGTTGAGGGCTCAAAATGCCATACTGGAGACTCAGCTCAGTCAAGCAGTTAAAAGACCTGATTCTGTTAATGAAGAAGTTGCCCGTCTGACAAAGGAAAACGATAAACTTCAGGCACAATTAATTGAAGAACAACTGTCTGCAAATGCTCGACTGGACCTGGTTCTCAAAACCATTGTTGCCTCTTCTTCCAAGCGTCCTTCTTCTAGTGTTCCCTAGGATCCTATCCGTATCCAGCTATTTCTGCTCTAACATTTTGTCGCTGTTGTTTTCTTTTTGTTTGCCTTTTTTTTTGTCTTGCTCAGTCCATTGTTAATATTAATGAAACAACTCCACTTTTTGCATGTATAATGTTGTTTTCCTCTGGCTTCTCTTTTCTGTCATGTTGTGTGCACATATATGGCATGAGTTAGCTGTGTTAGACTTCTTTATGCTGATTATCTGCTTGTGTTTCTTTTTAATGATGCCAAAAGGAGGAAAAATAAAGGGGAGGATCTGAGATTCAGGGGGAACTTGTGAGATGTGAGATTCAGGTGGAACTTGTGAAGTTTCTAGTAGCTTATCTGGTTGTTTTTGCTCTAATCAAATACTATCAATGCCTAAGTTTGTCATCATCAAAAAGGGGGAAATTGATGGGTTTTCAATGTCTTTGCCTTATGCTTCTTATGTTTTGATGATCTAACAAACTTATTTGTAAAGAACCAGATAGAGAACCAAACCCACGTGGTATACATTTCAAATGAATAATGTCCAGTCTGATCTTCAGCAAATGAATGAACAACCACAAGGAGGAACACAACAGGGACCTGGTGATAACCTGACCCACGTGGTATACATTTCAAATGAATAATGTCCAGTTTGATCGTCAGCAAATGAATGAACAACCACAAGGAGGAACACAACAGGGACCTGGTGATCTGGTCCCTTAGGGTTCTCCGACAGAAGTACAAGTCAGTGAATGTCCGTACATTATAAAGAGGAACACAACAGGGACCTGGTCCCTTCGGGTTCTCTGACAGAAGTACAAGTCAACTGTACAGCTGGAACGTAACAGCAGAAAGTGACTATCTCGCAACTGTTACAAAAGAGGAACACAACTGGGACCTGGTCCCTTAGTGTTCTCTGACAGAAGTACAAGTCAACTATACAGCTGGAGCGCAACTGCACAGAAGTGACTGTGCAGCAGACAGTGCAGCAGTCACTTCTCATTGGGAAGAAGCGTGTACCAAGAATTGACATCACTATCCATTGTGATGTCTTTTGTGATATAACAACCTGGTGCAAGGCACAACAATTCACTTGAGCATTCAGTGATATTCTCTCAAGCATAACAGTGTTCATCTAGCATTGAAGTCACTAGTGTATCAACAACAAGAAGACAACTCCACTAAGGATCAGTTTCGTAAAGAGTTTATGTATATCCATCGTTGAGTTGTAATCTTGTTATTTGTTCTTCATTATATTTCCTAATCTGCTTTCTTAGAAGCTTTGTCGTAGGAAAACCAAAAATCCGTAAACTTTCGAGTTTATGTTGCGACTAGGATTAGTCATAAGTTTAAAGCCTTTGTAACTAGGAGAGTTATAAAGTGGCTTGTGGTGAGAGCATCACAAGTTAGTTGAAGTCTTTGTAATAGGGTTATTGCAAAGTGGCTTGTAATAGTGAGATTGCAAGTTAGTGAAGTTAAAAGCCTACAAGTGTGGGTCGTGGTTTTTTGATCCCCTTGTGTGGAATTTTTCCATGTAAAAATTCCTTGCCTCCTTTACTTACAGTTTTTATTAGCATTCTCTGCTTAACCTCATAGAGGATCAGGTACTCTACTGCTTGGTAGACTCATACAAACTAACATTTGCACTTTTGAAAACTAATAATGGCAGGGGTTGAAATATGGGTTAACTCATTTAACATTTAGTTTAGTACTAATTAACTAAAACATCAGCTTATAAGCTTTCTTTGAATAAAAATTCACATATTTATAACGTATATATAAAATGTTATAATGACTTATTTTATATCCAAATCTATTAAAATGTGGTAGCCGGAAAAACTGTATGAATTTTTAAATATACCTTCTAAAATGACATAGAGGGGTGAAACTATAAAACCAGGGCTGTTCTTTTTTGGTGAAAGTAAATAAAATGTACATAGAACAATTTATACATAAGCACCCCCTTCGTATTCGCATTCATCATCTCTTTTACATCTTGTTAAGTTACTAAACCTTTTTTGTAGTCGTGGTGTCCTAACGAACTTACGAGTACCTCGACTTATTCCTCGAAATACTTGCTATCTCCCACCAGCACAAGTATATTTCTTGTCCACCGAAACTTGAACTGTAGGGGAATTATGTTTCGCTTAAAGTATATATATTTGTATGTATATCGCCTCATATCCTACTTTTGTTTCGTGGATTTAGGATGTGAAAGGTGTTGATTTATGTTAATTTGATGTATTTTTATGTGTAGGAATGATCCGGGAGCAGTAAGGGGCGGAATGTGCGAAATTAGAGCCAAAACGGACAAAAATAGGAAACTTGGACATTTCAGCGCCACAGGTGGCGCCCAGCCCTACTTGTGGCGCCAGAAACAGAAGCTAAAATATTGGAGCGCCGTGGAGGGTGCCTGGCGCTAGCCAGGGCACCAATGACGTGATTTTTCTCCAATTTTGCCCGGGAAAAGGTTATTTCGGCCCTNCCAAGCAAACCTCAGTTTCAAACTGGAAACTCAAAATCTCCCATCCACCTGATAACACAATCACTCCCCTTCATTCTGAACTGAAATAAGAAATCAGAAATTTGTGTTTTCCTTCCCAGTCCCTTCTGTATTTCCCCTTGAGAATAGAATCCAAACTCAAGTCCCAAGGAACCATTCTTGAAGGCTGTCAAAAGAACTCTTGAGTTATCATAAGGGAACACAGGACCTGGTCCTGTATCACCCCGCAGGTGACAGCTTAACCTTATTTAGCATGCTAATCATTAACTATGCAGGTTAGCTTGTGTACAAAAAAAGGGGGGGCACTTATGGAGTGGTTCACTTGTCATGATCATGTCTCATTCCTTGGGGGACAAGGAAGCAAAACTCAATTGACTCATCAACAACTGAAGATTTCAAAACAGAGGACCAAGCACATTGAGGGGTAGGCATTTTCTACTGAGTAGTCTTGCAGTAACAGAAGACCAAATTCCAGATAATCTTCACCAAAGCCTTAGGGTACGAGAATAATTCCTAGGTAAGAAACCAAGGTTGAAGATGGGGTCAATGAGAGTTCAATG
>NC_031991.1:31592276-31655518 GCF_001879085.1 Nicotiana attenuata
TTGCAATACTAGAGGCAATAAGACTCCTCATAGCCTTTGCAACACACATGGAATTTACCCTTCACCAAATGGATGTGAAGAGTGCCTTCATAAATGGCTACTTAAAGGAAGAAGTCTTTATCAAACAACCTCTAGTGTTTGACAGTAAGGAGTGTCCAGATCATGTATACAAACTGGACAAGGCCCGATATGGACTGAAGCAGGCTCCTAGAGCACGGTATGAACGCCTATCCAAATTCCTGCTTGAACATGGATACAAAAGAGGTAAGATTGACAGAACTCTATTCTTGAGGGAAAAAGGTAAGGATCTACTAGTAGTACAAATATATGTCGATGACATAATTTTTGGGGCAGCCACTGAAAAGCTGAGTAAGGAATTTGCTACATTAATGGGGAATGAGTTTGAAATGAGTATGATGGGTGAACTTAACTTCTTCTTAGGTTTACAGATCAAACAAAACCCAAATGGAACCATGATCCATCAGCAGAAATATGCAAAAGAGTTGATTACAAAGTTTAAAATGGATGAATCAAAAGAAATAGACACACCCATTGCAACAACTACTAAATTAGACATAGATGAACCTGGTTCATCTGTTGTTCAGAAGTTATATAGGGGTATCATTGGTTCACTTCTATATCTTACTGCTAGCAGACCTGACATTGTTTTCAGTGTAGGGCTTTGTGCTCGTTTTCAGGCAAATCCTAAGGAATCCCACTTGACTGTTGTCAAGAGGATACTGAGATATTTGAAAGGCACTACTGACCTTTGCCTTTGGTACCCTAAAGGTAGTAACTTTAATCTAGTAGGATATGTTGATGCTAACTATGCAGGTTTTCTTGTGGATAAAAAAAGCACCTCAGGTATGGCTCATTTTCTTGGTTCATGTCTGGTATCATGGGCTACTAAAAAGCAGAATTCAGTGGATTTCACTGTTGAGGCTGAGTATGTTGCTGCTGCCTCTTGTTGTGCTCAACTGTTGTGAATCAAACAGCAGCTGATGGATTTTGGCATTGAAGTTGGTTGCATCCCTATCTTTTGTGATAACACTAGTGCTATTAGTATGACTAAGAACTCAGTTCATCATAAGAGGACTAAGTACATAGATGTTAGACATCACTTCTTAAAGGACAACTATGAGAAAGGATTGATTACTATAGAATTCTGTGCTACTGATAAACAAATTGCTGACATCTTTACTAAAGCACTGAGTAGAGAAAGCTTTGAAAGGAACAGGTTAGAATTAGGAATGATTAGGATCACCTAATGGGAGCAGCTCAGAATGCACAATGAAAAAAAATATTGAAAAGAAAAAAAAAATTGGCTAGGAAATTTGTAACTTGTGTAAATATCTAGATTAATTTTTACTCAGTTTCATACTGTATATAGTATACTCCTGTGACATGTGTTGATATAAATCACTGATCTCTAACAAAATTTTCTCTATTTTGGTAAATTGATGCATGATCAAGAGGATTCTAAATGAAGAACCGATTCATCAATATTGGTTAATCTGAATAACGAGGTATGTTTTCTATACTCTACACAATTAGAAATATAAATATTTAAATCATGAGCAGAGTCCTATCTATGTTCAAAAACATCAGAAAATCCTATCCGTTTATTTTTTTGAACCAGTTCCGTCTCTAATAGAATTCTCACCACATAAAACGCCTAGAATCTAGGGAAGCCTAACCGCTTTTTGAACCTTAAATTTCAGGTTGATTGGACTTCTAATTGACTCCAAAAAGCTACCGTTAGACATTAATTAGGCCTCTCTATTTAAAACCCCATCATCACAATCACTGCCACTCTCATAATTCTCTAAACCATCGAATTTCTTCTTTCACTCTCAAATTGCTCTCTCTTCCAAAAGCCAAACTCACAAATTCTCTCACGAAATCAGTCACAATGTCTAACCCTCAAGATAACCCAGGCACTCCTCCACAACCTACCCCCACTGATTCATCCACCCCTCCTCCACCCAACACAACCCCTCAACCTAGGAGAAGGCGAGTAAAAATGCTTGCTCGTAAAACGGTGGCAACCAGTGCTCTTTCAAAGAAATTGAACGAGAAATTAAAGGCAAGCCAAGCCCAAGATTCTGAGAACTCAAACGATTCGTTCAAATCTGCAAGTGAGGGGGAAGGAACTGGGTCTTCTGACTCTGAGAAGGCTCAAAACTCCCCTTCTGAGGTACGTTCTATTTTGGTTATCATTAGATTGATAAATTATGCTTGACTCCATGATTGCATTTGAAGTAGTCTAATGGCCATGAATAATTTCTAATAAAATCTGGTTATGTAACATAATTATGCAACTTTTCGATGATGCCAAATGGCGGAAGATAGGTGGTGCTTTTTACTTTGGATTGTGATGTTTATAACCTACTGAACCTGGTCCTTGATGATTAGTGATTTTAAAATTAAAAGTGTTCTAACATTGTATTGATGTTGAGCTGAGTTGAAACAGCTTATTCTTATGAAAAGCACAGAGTTTGTCATCATCAAAAAGGGGAAATTTGTTGGCCCAAGTGAAGTTTTATTTGATGATTGACAAAGGAACTCAAGCATGAACCTGATCCATACACAGTGTACACAAACACGAGCAGATTCAAGCATAAGGCATGCACGTGAAGGAGATAATCTTAAGTGGTTAGGTTTGTTCTGGTTGGGTCTGTTAGGAATGTGGAATTGCCTGAGTCAAAAAGGAGAGGTGGTAAAAATAAAGATGAAAAAGAAAAGGAGAGTGAGGGTGTGCGTAGTAATGTGAGGGGAAAAGGGATAGAAGTGGCTGGTTCTTCACCCACTTCTGAATTGGTGGTACCAACCATCTGTGGGGTTGAACATGCAACTGTGGAAGAAAGTAGCAAGAAGACAGGGGGAAGTGGCTCAGGGGAGGCTGCTGAAGGGTTGGTTAATCTTAGTTCACAGGCAGATGAACCGGGTTCATCTGTTGAGGAGACCCTAGCAGACCTTCTGAAGAAAGTGGGTGCTAGCTATGATCCAAAGAAAAGGAGAACCCCAACACCAAAAGCCCCCAACACTGCAAAACCTTCCAAGAAAAGAAAGGCTTCTTCCCCAACAACTGCTGAAATTCCCTTGTCAAAGGGGAGAGCCACAAGAAGTATGGTGAAACAGAGTGAGAGTGAATTACAAAAGGCTTTGGCTGAAAGCAAGAATAAGAGGATGGATAAAGGAAAAGCTAAGGTTGTAGAGCCTTCTGAGGTTGTTGATGTTGAGGAGATTGGAACAGGTCCATCAGGAGAAACATACAACTGTGGAGGTTCAGGACCCCAGGCCTAAAAAGACCAGGACTTCTTCCAAGAAGTTTTCATCAGGGTCTAAGGTTGTTGAACCTACATTGGCCAAGAGGACAAGGTCTGCAGTGAAAACAAACCAGTTAAAATTGCTGAGGATAAAGAATGGAGTGGTGAAGAAGAGAGTGAGTCTGATGGTGAATAGGACAAGCTTGCCAAGTTTGGCAAAAGAAAAATTCTGAAGGGTAGATTGCTGAAAGGCTTGGTGAACCAGGAATGGTTCGATTGATTGATGCACTAGCTGCTCAGGGCTGGAAGGACATGGTCCTTCAGATGGATGGAAAGCTAGCTAGAAATGAAATCATTGAATTCATGGCCAACGCAGAGGTCAAGGATGGCAGAGTTACCAGCCAAGTGAAAGGAGTTCTGGTGACCTTCGATGCAGAGAAGCTGGGTGAGATTCTTGACATCCTTGCTGAGGGATATGATGACTACACTAGGCAAAGATGGCCCAGTCTGGATTCCCTTCCTTCTGCCCTTAAAATCACTAGAAGATTCTGTGATGTTGAAGAAGTGAATGAGGCCAAGTTTGTGCACAAGAGTGAAATGAAGCCACAACACAAAGTCCTCTTTGAATTTGTCAACAAGTGCCTACTGCCTAGGCAGGAAAGAAGGCACATTGCCAACTATATGGACCTAGTTCTGATGGAGTGTCTTGAAAGTGGAAGACAAATCAACTGGCCTGCATTCATCATCAAGCTACTAGACAGGGTTATCAATGGCTCCAAGGCCCATGCCACCCCTTATGGATTTATTCTGAATACTGTACTATATCGATGCAAGGTGCCTCTGAAGAAGTGGGAAATGGCCACAAGCAAGGACCATTTTGGCATAAATACTTTGATTGCTTGTGACTATCTAGTCACTGCCATTCCCAATGAACCTGGTTCATCCAAGAAGACACCTATCAATAGTAAAGTCAGGGCTCTAGTTCAGGAAAGTGGGGCCAAGGATGCTGAGATAGCTAGGCTGAAGGCTCGCTTAGCAGAGGTTGAATCTGAGAGGGATGCTCTCATAACTGGGCTCACCAAGGAAAAGGACAAGAATGATGGCATTCTTCAAAATATGCTGAACCTTCTCCAAGCCCAAAACCAACCCTCTAGCTCCCCCAAGCCTTAGGACTTCTAGCTTTCATCTCCTGAACCTGTCTAGTACCACCAGTGACCCAGATTAGGGATTTTTCTTTCTTTTGCTCATGTTTTGAATATTTTTGCTTTCTTTTTGTGGATTGTGGTAGCAACATATCTTCTATCAATGATATCTGTTGTTTTTGCTCTTGTTGATTGTTAATATTTCCTTGATAGTTTGAAATGTTTGCTTGATTACTGATGATTAATCCATGATTGCACTTGAAGTTGTCCCAGTGGCCATGAGTAATTGTTAAAATTCTGGGACTCACACTTTGTTTATGCAACTTTTCGATGATGCCAAAAGGGGAAGAGATATTGTGCTTTGTATATTCTGAATAAGTGATGTTTATAACCTAATGAACCTGGTCCTTGATGATAAGTAAATTTTTCTAACTTTGTATTGATGAATAAGCTGAGTTCTGACAGGGCCTAAGTGAGTGAGAAGCACAGAATTTGTCATCATCAAAAAGGGGAATTTGTTGGCCCAAGTAAAGGTGAAGTTTTGAAGACTGACAAAGGAACTCAGACATGGACCAAGTCCATCTTGTGAAGCACAGTTATGATCAACTCAAACATGTGAGATGCACGTGAAGGAGATAAACCTAACATATCAGAAGTGTTATCTCCTGATCATGATCGAAAACGTTGCATATTGGATAAGGAGAAAGACTCCTTACACAAAGAGAACACGGTTTAGGAAAAGGATAGAGTTAGAGTATGAGATCAACTAGAACTCTTCCACCATGAAAGAGTAGCGTTTGTATCCTAGTCAATCTCTAATTACTAACCTCTTAAATATTAGTTTTGTTCTCTTTTACAGGTAATGCACATAAGCAGAAGTTAAACGTAAATTGAGAACAAAATAGCAAGGCAATTTTGCAAGCAATTTATGTGTGATTCAAGCGTGCAATCCTGAAGCTACTTGAACCAGATAGAAGAACCAGTTCCAAGTGTCTATCTTTAATTCTAGTTCAATTGTAGTAGGTGATTTTACATTGTACCTTTCAGCTTATTTAGAATTGTATTAGGTACTTAAAGTTTTCAAGTTAGAGTTAACTTGAAGTTGTCGCAACAGTTGAGGTTGTGTGCCACAACGGGATTAGAGTTAATCCTAGGTTTACACAAGAGTTTTTGTAAATGCAGTTTTTGGCTCAGTGATTTTAGTGGAGAGTTTGGGAAAATCCTACTGGAAGGTAGGTCGTGGTTTTTTCACCCTTTGAGCCAGGTATTTTCCACGTAAAATCTCTGTGTTCTTTATATTCTGTAGTTATTATTCCGCGACAGTAGTAGTTGGAACACATAGAAGAACCAGGTCCTTCTATAATCAAGTTAAGCGAAAATTGGGTACCACACAAATCACCCTCCTTCTTGTGTGGTACTGACGTATAAACATCAGTTTAGATATATTTTTTTTTTATGAAAAATGTTTAGTTCAGATATTAGCTACTTAACAGTTACATAACTGATCCTCCAACTCTCCAAACACTTCGGTACTGCAGAAAATAAAACCTTCCAACCAGGGCCATCAAGGTAAATTCACTTTTTTATAAAGGCCATCAGTGTAAATTCATAAAGTCAGATTGACAAGTCAATTCAAACATTTCTCTTCACTATAACGTCGATTATATGGTGATTACATATTATCAATTTTTCTCTTGGTGGAATACATGGTGACTTTTTATACCCAGATTTCAATTCGTCTGCTACGAAGAGACGGCGTGACCATATTTAGATAGTGAGATAAATGTGGCATCAAGACAAAAATTAGTTAGGAGGAACCAACTCTCAAAAGTTTACAGTCACCAGCTATTTGCAATCTACGGAAGGTGAATGGCTTCAAATGCAGTTTATGGCATCTGATGAGGCAGCATGACCTCCCCCTCTCCCTCTCCCTCTCCCTCTCCCTCTTACACACACACACATATATCAAGGCCAGTGGTCAAATATGCACTAAGAGAAGACTCTGCATCTCTCTCTTCAAGAATAATCACATGAACTGTCAGAACATGGGGCCTTCACACTAATTAGCACCCCTATGTTCATTAGATAAATCTTCACTTCAGAGGCTAATATGCTATAAGGTAAAACCAGATATTCGGCCAGAAAGACGAGTTAACTTGATATGTTTACTCAGTTCTCCACCTGGTAGTAAGTTTGCCCCCAAAAAAGGCGAGTTAACTTGAGATGTTTACTTAGTTCTCCCTTTGGTATTGTAAGATTCTTCTTCTTTGAGTGCTTTCGATTTTCCCTTTTATGTTTAGCACATGTACCAGCACATCATAACATAAAAACTGAAATAGATAACCTCACATTTGGAATTAGCCACTAAACAGGAAAAAGAAAAAACATAAGAATAGAAGCAATACTGACGTGCTAGTTGTTGAAGGTCGATAAAGTCTCAGGCTAAATCGATTCCCGAGATCAATTTTGTCAACAAGGGGCCTTGCATAGCCTGCACACAGATAACAATGAGAATTAACCATGTATAAATGAACTAGTAAGGAAGATGACAAAATAAATCAAAAATTAACGCGCAAACCTTCAAGCCCAGCAGTAAACAAGACAAGATCGGCAAATTCACTGAGTTCTTTTAAAAAGTCGTGCAATCCAGGACGTTCAAAAACTGTGACATAGTTGATCTTGGGTTTGCCGTCGCACTCCTAAAACCATCCGGAATATATTGAGATAACTTTTTCAAGAAACTTGCAAATCACATAATCATAGACAGAAGAGGGAACCTTGTCCGAAGATATGCACTCAAGCTCAAACCACTTCAATCCGGCCTCTGTGGCCTGGGTGCGTACGATATTGGGCAAACTTGATGTCTCATATGCACAAACTAAAGTTTCATCCAAATCAAGAACCACCTGCAAGCAATAGTTAAGAAATGTAGCTTTCTGATACATTTGATCGCAATAATCTTACAAATTCCAGAACGCCTTTGAGTTTTTAACTTTCAACTGAAGAACATCAACTCTTTAAACCAAGAGGATGTATTCACATACAAATGTAGAAGCAAAATGCAAGACTGAAAGCACCAAAAAGCATGCAGAATCTTTCACCCTCCGTGATTGCCATTTGAAATGAATCCACCTCAAATTTAATAAGGAGGATAACAAGACAGCCAATATGCAAACAACGTATTAACTCTTCAGGGCATTGATAGGGTTGACAGAGATCCTACTAACCAAGGCCTGCCTAGCAAATACAGGAAGAGCTGCATTCACTTTATCAAACAAAAGAAACAAATACAGGAAGAGCTATAATACACACAAAAGAAATGCCATCAATAACTACGCCTCAGTCACGAACTAGTGGGAGTTGGTTATATGAATCATCTACAATAGTACACAGAAGAGAAACGTCACATCATAAATATTTCTGATGATATAGCAAGTCATGGAGTTGACATCAGTCACTTTGTTTTTCCTTTTTGGATAAGTGACATAAGTCAAGATTTAAACATCTTAGAAGTCGACATCAGGATATAGAGAGGTATTGTTTGGCTCCAATAATCTCCTACAGTTCAGATGTCTTCCATCAATTGTCCGGGAGTTTCTCTTGGTTTAGAATTCCTCTAGTACACATGGGCAACATTAATAGGGAATAGAAGACACAAATAGTCCCCTTAGGACATGCTATTATACCACTTTTCTGCACCAGAGCCTGCACCATAACCCAACAACAGCAATTGTCATAACTAAAACCTATCTAACTCTCTTGAAACCATTCCCAAGTTTCAGTCGTCCTATCTCTCTCATTCCCAAGCTACAGTTCCACTAATAACATAAACCTTGCCCAGCATGCCATCTTCCCAATAAACTAAAGAAAAAGTATTACAGCAAAGAAAACAAGAATAAAGAGAAGAAATCAAAGAAACTATACATATTTAAATAATTAAAATAAAAACAAAAGAAAGAACATGAAAACAGCCAACAAATAACAAGAATCAGCGTATGCTTTCTTGTAAACCATTGCAATTCCCCTTCCATTCACATTATATTCAGACATATTAACATTTCTTACACATTTCATTTGTTACCTTTTCATCAATCTCATCTTTTGACCCTCCTCCTATCCTCTCATCCATCATAAGTTCCCTCTATAGCTCCCTTCCTACCATCTTCTTTGATAATTGACTTCCTTCCCATTACTGATACAAAAAAAGTAACTTCCTTCCCATAGCAAGTTGTAGTTTCCATTAAATACCTCCATCTAAACTGAACTACCTAAGTCATTGTAGTTAAGCATGCTTCCACCTCATACAGCTCCTCCGGCAATGGAGGTTGATTCCCCATCCATGAGGCCTCTCCAACATACACACATACGTACGTACATTAAAGTAATGGAAATAACAGATCCTGCACTACCACAGCCTGCAGCAAAGCCCAACCACAGCACTACAGACTAACCGTTTTCATAAGTTCTTATCATTCGTCATATTTATCTGGTTTGCATGGTATAGTTGCACTAACAGCATAAACCTTTCTGAGCATGCCAACTTCCAATAGACAAACGAAAGAAAAATTGGAAAAATAGGAATAAAAGAAGAAACCAAAAGAAACAAAACCAGAACTGGCAGCAATATGGAAAATCAGACCACTCCTATTTCTAGTAAACCAGAAAACTTTCGCCTGTCCTTCCACACAAATATTCCGACATATTGATACTTCTTATACACATTTGCACTTTTCCTGTATTTCATCAATTTCATTTCATATTCTTCCTGTCCTATTCATTCATCACCACTGCCAACTTGAACTTCTTTCCCTATTGAGTTGTTATTTTCATTATATACCTCCATTTAACTACCTTGGAATCTAGTTGCATGTCATATGCACGTCCAGACTAAAGCAATGATGCGTGGATATTCTCTTCCCAGCTTGTTTCCGTTTAATCACACTACTGAACCACCTTAACCATTGTAGCTTATCTTGCTTCGGACTCATATGGCTCCTCTAGCTGGAGATGGATTAGCACATTCCAATATGGCTTCGACATAATACATGGAAGTAATGGTAATAGTTTGAAGAAGAATTAGAGATCCCCCTTGATACCCAGAAAAGGAAAATAAGTTCTAGTGCATCACCTCCTAGGAAATAATTGGAGAAATGCACGCCCATGCAATTCGGAATTAAAATTTAACAGTTTATGTCCATGCATTGCTCTTTCAGAATGAATCATTAAGAAACTTCCCTTTCTTGTTTCTCCATCTAATGTTTCCTTTTTGGTACTTAGGTTTATGGCAACACTAATTAAGCGAGAAAAAGCTACAACAGATGAGCTACGGAGAAACTCCTAACTAAAGAAGTAACAAATAATAGTCATTCATCCCAGCACCGATTAGCTAGGTGTGCAACCTGAAATAAAGTTTGCAGCTCTAGAAGAACAGTGCCAGAATATTTGGCTACAAGATGAGTCCTAAAATTCCTTAAGACTAATTTTCATTTTGTCTGCTTCAGTAGATGTCAATATTAAAACTTCTTCCAAATTCATCTTGCTAAAATTGAATAACTACTAATTATTACTCCTGTATAAACTTGTGTTGCTCATAATAACTATATATATCACTGAGTCTCTTGCCTCTTAAAAGTGTTGGTTTCGCAGTGCAACCAAGATTGGTTTAACATTAAATTCTGTTGCTGTCCTCAGAGAAGAAGCCAAAATTTGCAGACCTAATAGTATCCACAAACTTTAATACCAGCGGAAAATGATACAGTTGAATTGATTGTTTGACAATCTGATCAACTCTTTCTCTCTTTATCCTTTTTTTTAAATGAAAAGTTCACAATCTGATTAACTCATGTGTTGAAAAGTAACTTAGTTTTAAGAAGGCATCAAGCACTTCATCTGAATTAGAGTAAGTAGCTAAACATAAAGCTAAGGAAGCATAACAAATAATGAACAACTCAAACGAAATCTATGAACCAAAATATTACTTATGATTCTACTCAAAATTACGCTTTAACTCCTAAAACATAAGCTCGAGATCAATATTTAATAAGCTTTAACTATTTCTACAAAACGCATACCTTGAGTCTTCGTACATGTTGCTCGCCCTCACCATCCGGAACTCTTCCGGCGTCGATTTGCAAGGTGGAAACAGCAACAGACGGTTGCTGCGGCGGCGGCGGCGCCTCCTCGGGCAGCTGAGACTCCGGCAGTTCAACAATAGGCAGCGGCTTGAACTGCGGCGGGGAAGAGAGGAAAGAGCTACTATTACGTAAGCCGACATACGAAAGTACCTGACTCAGAGACGGCGTTCCTCTAACGATCTGAACGAAGATCTGAATAAAGAAAGCCAACCAACTCAGCAGCGACCTCCAAGCTGGTAGACTCCTCGGCGCGTAAACGTCCGCGGCGGCTTGAGCCAGCTCCGCCATATATATCTTCACCGGTAGATGCACAGAATGCTAACGTGTACAGTGGCTGGCGTTTCACCAGTTTCTTACAATTTTATCTCGTTTTGTGAATTTTTATATATGAAAATCCTTAATAAATTAGGAAATTGGAGTGCGGGCGGAGGTGTGGTCAAGGTGGCGCCTCGACGAAGAAGTCACAGTCATTGAAATCTAGATAGATAGAGAAAATGAGACGATAAACAGAGGGGAATTGTCACGCGCCGGTGGGAGAGCGTGGGCGTTGGTGCTACTTAGTGAAGTGGGAATTCTAATTAATTAAGTTATGCTTTTCTTCTGCGTAGCAATTAATTTTTGTTTATTAAATCAACGCAGCAAAGCATAAATGCCGCTGTATATATTTTGTCCAGCGGATTCCTTTATGCAAAGTGCAAACCATCATTTTATATTCTTAGCTCACCATAAGTACAAGGTAATTTGCTATTCCTTCCGGTCCACAATAAGAGACCAATTTTATTTTTTTATTTTGATTCAAAATAAGTGGTCATTTATATAATCAAAAAAAATTCAATTTATTTTTACAAGATTACACTTGTGTACATATCCCTAAAAAGTTTTCTTACTCCTCACATTAAATATTTAATTAAGGGTAGTTTAGTCATAGTAGGTATTTTTGTATAGAATTCTTAGTAGGCATATCAAAAACAAATTGGCCACTTATTGTGGATCAGAGGGAGTAATTTATATTTTTCACAAGAAGAATTTTCAGAGCAGGCACGCTTACTAATTCACTCTTTTCTTGTGTTCTAAATAATAACTCATGAGAAATCTTTAACATATGTGGAGATTAACAGGTATACATAGTACATATTTAATTGGTCGCTTCGAAATGAGTTTTTAATACGACTACATTTAGGGTGTTCGTCTGTCTGTGCGGTACGGTATTTAGATATTTGGTTCGGTATTTTCGATATTCAGTTTCTTAAAATGCTATATCAATATTGTGCCTAATTATATTCGGTATAGTTTGTCTTTTCCCCTTTCAGTTTCGGTTTATTCGGTACGGTAACTTCGATTTGTTCGATTTCAATATTAACTAGTGCATAAAACCATAGACGGTAATAATTTTAATTAAAGTAGTCACAAATATAAAATAAAAACGTTCTAAGCTCACATGACTATCGACAAAATTTTGTCCAAAACCAGCAAGTATCAACCCATAGAGAGAAAAAAGATACATAAAGAAATAAATTTAATTATTGAAAATGGCTTAAAATACAACAAGGACTAATCCAACAGATGCAATTCAACACATGAGAAGAAATACCCTAAAACCGTAAAAGTATTATGTTAAGATGCTTGGCATCCTAGAGAATAAGAGTCAAAATCTGCAGCCTACGTTGTTCCTCTGTTTTCCTAAAGAAGTACATGGGCTTTACTGCCAGCCTCAACATACATACCAAAGAAAAGTATTATGTAACTTAGTATGTTATAATTTTTTTTTTTTGGTTAAAAGGGTTATAATATTAATATGCTAGTTAACAAAAGAAACTACATCAGGGACATTGCTAGGGTATTGTAGTACCCCCATAGTTGTAATGTTGTGCACGATTGTGTTTATATTACAACCCTCAAAAGATCTAACTAGTTCAGTTCCTAGGATGTCTGCCCAAAATACATCATGGACAAACATCGGAGGAACTGATAATATCCTAGACTTGTTCAAAAAGATTTCCTTTGCTGCTTTCTTGGCCAATGCATCAGCTACTATGTTCTGCTCCCGATAGATGTGCTTCACTACCACGTTGTCCATCCTGTGAATTAGTGACCTGGATTCACAAATTAGAGGGTCATAAATCAGACTTCCATTCAAAAGCATATTGATGGTTTCAGATGAATCAGTGTTTATTTCCAGGGGAGCCAAGCTGTTTTGCTCCGCTAGTTGTAGACCCCGTAGGAGAGCCTGTAATTCTACCCTAGTGTTTGTAGTGTGAGGGATATTGTCCATCTATCCCAGTATCCAGTCGCCATTGTGGTTCCTAAATACTCCTCCTAATCCTCATATTCCTGGGTTCTCCCTGGCTGCTCCATCTGTATTTAGCTTGTATAAACCTCCGGTTGGGGGCTCCCATTTTAACACAATATGATGTGTTACCTTTGTAGAGCCCTTTTTTGTAAGCATAAGGTATTTAGTAGCTTTTGACACTGTGTTTATGGCGTTGATGTGTTCCTTCTTATTATTGAATAAGTTATTGTTCCTAGTTAACCATATGTGCCAAAAGTAGAAGGGAATGAGATTGTCCCAAAGGATATAGTTGTTGAAAGGGACATTTCTGATAGAGTTCCATGTTGATTGCCACTGATGGCCATTGAAAACTGGAGCCTGATGTGAACTGTTCCTTGAAGAACTGTTCCTTGAAGAATTTGATTGGATTTCATTCCAGAATTGGACAGCATTAGGGCACTCAAAGAAAATATGGGCAATAGTTTCCTAGACACTGTTATAATAAGGACATTGAGGGTCACAGTTGATCCCAATTGTATGGAGGAAGCTCCTAGTTGGGAGCCTCTTATGGGTGAGAAGTCAAATACTTGATTTTGTTGGGGGCTTGCAACTTCCAGATCCATTTAAATGAGCTTTCCTCACCAGAATGGAGGTTGGTGACAGTCCTGCTTAGGAATGAGTAAGCAGAACTATTTGAGAACTGGTCATTAGGAGTCAAGTTCCATATAAGGTTGTCTTCTTTAGTTGGAACAGGGGGAATAAACACAGAGTTCAACAGGTTCATGATACTTGGAGGTAGGGCAATGGACAAAGTTGATGTGTCCCAAGTTCCCAGGTTGTGGATTGAGCTAACCTTAGCATTTAGGTCATTTTGGAGTAATGGGCCCTCAATCATCTGTCTGATTGCTGGCTGATTAGGGATCCATACATCATTTAAGAAGTTGATCCTGTTTCCTCTGTGGACTACCCATCTGCTTGTTTTATTGCATATTTCCTAGCCCTTTAGGATGCCCTGCCAGATTGGAGATTTTGGGTGTCTAGGGTATCTAGAGGCTCTAACTGACCTAGCATTGTTGGACATCTTGCAGTGTTTATGAATTAGAACTCTTGCCCATAGACTGTTAGTATTCTTATAAGTTCTCCATGCAAGATTGGTAAGGGAAGCTTTGTTCTTGATACTAGCCTTTAGGAGTCCTAGCCCTCCCTCAGCCTTGGTCTTAGTGACCACCTCCCACTTGATTAGATGTAACTTCTTCTTTTCAGGGGTGGTGCCCCAAAGAAAGTTCCTTTGGATTTTGTCAATCTGATTTGTAACTTTAGTGGGCAATTTGATGTACTGCATTACATGGCTAGGAATGTTGTTTAAAGAAGTTTTGGCCAATACTGTTCTTCCAGCCATGTTGAGGAATTTGGTTATCCAACCAGCCAGTTTGGATTGCATGTTAACAATGATGAATTGAAAGTCTGCAGATGTTTGTTTTTTATGAAGAATGGGGAAACCAAGGTATTTTCCAAAGGATGCTGTGTGCTGGATGGACAGGGAGTTGGAGAGGTTCTGTATGGAGTCCTGTGGAATGTTTGAGGAAAACAGGACTCTTGATTTGGTAAGATTGATTTTTTGTCGTGACTGCTCATTGAAGTTTTGCATAATGGAAAGAATGGTATTACAGTTCCTGTCATTGGCTTTAGCAAATAGGGTTAGGTTATCCGCAAAGAAGAGGTGGGATATTTTCCAGATCTGCTTATACTTATGGGCTGTCATTGGTTATCTAGGATTGCCTTATCAATAGATCTTGATAGTCTTTCCATGCACATAATGAATAGGTATGGAGACATAGGGTCTCCTTGCCTAATGCCTCTTGAAGGTTTGAAAGAATCAGTTTTTCCCCCATTGACAAGAATGGATATGGATAAAGAACTGATGCAGGACATAATGAGCTTGGATAAGCCTTGGGGAAAGTTGAAAGCAGCGAGGGTGTCTCTAATAAAGGACCATTCCAGGCTATCAAAGGCCTTCTCTAGGTCAATTTTTAGGATCATGTTGCCACTTTTCCCCCTCATTTTCCTGAAGTGAGTGATGTATTCTTGGACAATGATGGAATTATCACAGGCTCTCCTATTAGAAAGGAAGCTGGCTTGGCTTGGCCCAATGATATGGGGCAGGATAAGCTTTATCCTGTTCACAATAATTTTTTGTGACTGACTTGTAAATGGTGTTACAAAGTCCTATTGGCCTAAAGCTTTTTAGCATTGAAGCTTGGGGCATTTTGGGATTAGGCACAAGAGAGTTTGGTTCATGGTGCCATCCATAGAGCTTGTAGAGAAGCATTTTTGATAGAAGTTTGTAACAGAGTCCCCTACTATATCCCAACACTTTTGGTAGAATAAGGGGTGGAGGCCATCAGGGCCAGGAGATTTAAAGGGTTTATGAGAGAAGAATGCCCTTTTTATCTCACTCAGATCAAGAGGTCTGTCCAGAAAAGCTCTTTGGCTTTCAGACAGAATGGGTAACATAGTGGAGTGGCTGGTGAAAGCCCAAGGGGCTTTAGTGTGGGATGTGGTATATAGCTCAGTGAAGAAGCCCAGAATTGCTGCATGAATATCCTTCTGGTCATGGAGCCAATTTCCATTTTCTTCTTTAAGAGAGAGGATTATGTTCCTCCTTCTTCTGTTAAGGGTGGAGTGTGAAAGAATCTAGTGCTAACATCACCCTCATTTAGCTAGTTTATCCTAGATTTAAGTTCCCAGAAATCTTCTTCATTTTTGAGGATTAGGTTGATTTCAGCAGTTAAATTTGTTTCAAGGTGTGACAGGTAACTACTGAATTGGTAGCTAGGAGATCTCTGGATTCCAGAAATTCTTGCTAGGATTCTCCTCTTTTGGTGGAAGATGTTTCCAAAGACTTCTTGGTGACCAGAGTCTTGAAGGAATCAGTGGATTGAATGAGGTTGAAATGATCTGAGAAAGCCCTATTGATGATGTTAGGGAAGGATGGGTGGCTAGCCCACATTGACTCGAACCTGAAGGGCCTTGATGGGTTTTTGTTTGGAGGCCCTACCAAGTTAATTTGTAAAGGGCAATGATATGAGTGGGTCTTAGGCAAGTGCAACACAGTAGCCTCAGGGTACTGTTGGATCCAACCTTCATTTGCGAAGCACCTATCTATTCTTTCTAGGATTAGGGAGGTTCTATTACTGTACCTTTTATTAGTCCAAGTGTATTTGCTTCCTTTATAGCCTAGGTCTAGAAGGTTACACTCATTTATATAGTTCCAGAACAGATTGTTGCTGCTCAGGTTTATGGGATTGCCTCCAAATTTGTCCTTGGCCTTTAAGACTTCATTGAAGTCTCCTCCTACAAACCAGTTGGCTTTGAGGTTTTTGATATTGTGATTAGGTTCTCCCATAGGAGTTTGTTGGCCCAAGTAAAGGTTAGTTTTGAAGACTGACAAAGGAACTCAGACATGAACCAGGTCCATCCAGTGGTCCATCCCTCAGGTTCACAAAAACGGGCAGATTCAAGCATGTGGGATGCACGTGAAGGAGATAAGCTTTACTTGGTGTATTTAATATCTCCTGATCGAAAAGGTTGCATAATTGATAAGGAGAAGGAGTCCTTAATCAAAGAGAACACTATCCAAGATAGGGAAGGAGTTAGAAGTTGAAATCAACTAGAACTCTTCCACCAAGGAAGAGTTGCATCAGAACTCTAGTTATTTCTTCATCTACTAACTCTATAAATTACAGTATGTTCTCACATTAAAGTGTTGCACAAAAACGCAGAAGTTAAACGTGAATTGGGAGCAAAATAGCAAGGCTTTTTGCAAGCAGTTCGTGTGTGATTCAATTGTGCAAACCTGAAACTACAAGAACCAGATTGAAGAACCAGCTCCATAAAGAGTTTTATGTGTCTTTCTTTATTTCTAGTTCAATTGTAGTAGGTGTTTTATATTGTACCTTTCAGCTTTATCTAGAAGCAATTGTAATAGGTAATTTGAGTATTCAAGTTAGAGTTAACTTGAAGTTGTCGCAGCATTTAGAGGCTGGTTGCCACAACGGGATTACAGTTAATCCTTAGGTTTACAAAGAGTTTTGTAAATGCAGTTTTGGCTCAGTGATTTTAGTGGAAGTTTGGAAAAATCCTACTGAGTAGTAGGTCGTGGTTTTTTCACCTTTTGAGCCAGGTATTTTCCACGTAAAAATCTCTGTGTTCTTTATTTTATGTACTTTTAATTCCGCAAACAGTAGTAATAAGTACACCTAGAAGAACCGTGCTCTCCAGGTGGGCGCCTGATTGCCAAACTTGAACTGTATTCCCGTGCTCTCCAGGTGGGCACCTGATTGCTGAACTTGAACTGTATTCCCGTGCTCTCCAGGTGGGCGCCTGATTGCTAGAACTTTGATTGTATTCCCGTGCTCTCCAAGTGGGCGCCTGATTGCTGAACTTGAACTGTATTCCCGTGCTCTCCAGGTGGGCGCCTGATTGCTGAACTTGAACTGTATTCCCGTGCTCTCCAGGTGGGCGCTTGATTGCCAAAACTTTAACTGTATTCCCGTGCTCTCCAGGTGGGCGCCTGATTGCTGAACTTGACTGTATTTCCGTGCTCTCCAGGTGGGCTCCTGATTGCTTAAACTTTGACTGTATCCCCGTACTCTCCAGGTGGGCGCCTGATTGCTGAACTTGAACTGTATTCCCGTGCTCTCCAGGTAGGCGCCTGATTGCTGAACTTGAACTGTATTCCCGTGCTCTCCAGGTGGGCGCCTGATTGCTGAACTTGAACTGTATTCCCGTGCTCACCAGGTGGGCGCCTGATTGCCAAAACCTTAACTGTATTCCCGTGCTCTCCAGGTGGGAGCCTGATTTCAACAAAATAGACAAAACAAAGAAAATTTTCTGCCCCAGTTTGGTAGCTGGGCACATCTGTGAGTGTTAAACTGAATAATGTTACCAAATATTCTATGAATTTGAAAGCTAGATCCCATTATCCAGGAGGGTCCTGACAACTCCTAGTTAAATGACAGTTTTAAATCTAAATCTTATCTTCTAAAGGTATTACTTCTGCTACATCTTGTTATCTAAGCAGATCTTAAAACTACACCCCATTATCCAGGAGGGTCCTAAAAATCAAATCAAGTCTTATCTTAAGAGTGACAATTCCTTACGGCTGAATTATACTATCCTACAACAGAACTTACCCTAAATCATATTATCTAATGGAAATCTTAAAGCTAGGTCCCATTATTCAGGAGGGCCCTGAAAACTTCTAATTGAATCCTATCTCGAGAAATGAAAACTTTGAAACCAACTTATATTACTTTGAGGTACATTTATGCTAGATCTTGCTACTCATGATTGTTTAAAATTTTAAACTAGGTCCCATTTTCCAGGAGGGTCCTGAAAATCAAAAGTTAAACCTGTCTGGTGCTTGCCTTTCCTTACGGAGGGTTTCTCCGAAACAAACGAAATTTTCTGCCCCTGTTTCAATCAAAGAAAAATCTTGTTAGTTTAAAAATATGGTGGTTGGTTTGTGGCCTTGACTTTAAGGGCGATTGCTCCTTCACTTCCCATGATCACTTTGATTTCCACTCGAAGACCTTGCTTGTTTATTGACTAACCACTTTCTCTGTCGCCGTTATCACGGAAAATACCTCTTCTCCATTTAGAACCAATATCCTCCATCTATTGAATTGCTCATGAACTGACATTTACCAAACCTTTGTGTCTCACATGAATCTCGAAGCACGACAATTGCCACCCACTCATTGCGTATGCTGTTCTTTCTTGACTTAAACCACTGGCCCTGGCCTTGAGGTCTACTGTTCCCTCACTTGCCATGATAACTTTGATTTCTTCTTGGAAGACCTCGCTTGCCACTGGTTAACCACCTTTTGTCAATCTTACCACAGAAAATACCTTTGATCCGTTCACCCTAACCTCTCCATCTGTTGCATTGTTCATGAATTGATATGTACCAACCTTTGTATTTCACGTGGATCCCAAAGCATGTTGATTGTTACCAGCTCAATGCGCTTGTTGTTCTTTCCTAACTTATGACACTTTGATGTGATAGCCAGATCCCGTTTTGTACAATTGGAAAGCTGGTGGCAAATTTTGAAATCATTTCTCACTTGTTTTGACCAAACAGACTCAAGAAGAGGAAGTAAACAAAACAAAAGGAACAGAGTAAAGGACAAAGGAAAGAGATGATTCCTAACAAGAAAACTACAAAGAAACCTACCAAATGTGGATACCAACTCTAATGACCATGACATGCACTTATGGCCTATTCTGTCAAGCAAGTCTGATGTTCAACTCTTGTTGTACCTTTTCGCCGTGAAACTGGGCTTCAATGCTCCGATTATCCAATCTGATTCACGACCCTTATTCGACTTGTGGCGCTCGAAGGGTTTTCGCCATCAAGCCTCTCTCATTTTGTTCTTTTTCTCAACTCACCATCGCCTTATGGTGCCTGTGAAGGTTTTCACCAATAAGACTCTCTCATTTTGTTCTTTTCTTCTTATTTCCTCTGATTCTGCAGATGGCAAGGCATCAACCATGGTAAAAGTATCATGTGCTCCTGGCATGGCTGACTCAGCACTCTCAAAGATTATCTGGAGTCTTTTTGGACTGTAATGTGACTTTTGGACAGGGTTAGAAAGAAAGGATATCATAAAGGCTCAAAATAACTAAGATAACGGGTTAATTTATTTACAACTTTTGGAATTCATTCTAAAAAATTTGCCCCAATCTCTAAGATAAGGAATTTGATTCTTTTTTTTCCTTTTCTTTTGATGGAGTTACTAAGAAAGACCGCCCCACTCTCGACTTCGTGGGATTATGAAATATTTTATTTGGTATGACCGAACCCTAAGGCTGCCTACGTATCTTGTGGTGACAAGAATTAGGTCAAACGTAGTTCACAAGACTACTTTTGTTGTTGCTATTTTTCTTTTTCTTTTCTTTTTCTCTTTTTTTTTCTTTTTTTTTATCTCTACTTTTCTCTCTCTTTTTTTTTGAATTTTCCTTTTGGGAATGAACTTTGTAGAATAAACTTATGGGGGCATGAACTTTTTTTTCCTTTTCGTGTGACTTTAACTTGATTCCAAAAGAGGGGAGGTCAAAGAAATTAGACATAGGCTCAAAAGGGTATCAAATGACATAAGTGTTTGGGTAGCTGAAAGAGGGCCTCCAAATCTCTGCAAATGCCAAGTACAACACATGCAACTTGAAATGCAAATTGAAGATCATGCATAATATTTATTTTGCGGCTTCAACATTGATATTACTGATATGCCTTCCATTTTTCTTTAGCGCCTTGTCAAGTACAGAACCCTCGTTGGGTGATTCCCTTTTCATACCGGTTATCCTCCGTCAACTCGGAGAAAACTTCATTGACTTTATCTTGTTACTTGAGGTACATTTGAACTCAAAACTGCTCGCTTCAAATTATTTGGGATGCATTCTCCTTTAACGAATTCTTGTCGCTCTATTAGCTTCCCAAATTATCCGCCCCAGCTTCACACAGTTCGGGCTTCAAATGATCTCAAATGTCTAAATCTGCACTTATTTCCCTCAAATGGCCCTACCATCTTCAAAATTGTTTCATTGCTTCATGATTAGGCTAACTTTTAAGACCATGCTGAGAATTACGCGTGCATGTCATGTCACTAGAATCAGCATGAAGAGACTATAAAAGGAAAAGAGAACTAAGCAAAAACTGACTAGAAATAACAGAAAATAAAACATCGCATTAGACAGACGGTGAAAGGGTTTGAACAACAACACAAATAAAACACACTGGGGTTACGACCCTGGAATAACCTAAATAACACTAAAAGGGGTACTACGGCTAAACGAACTAGGCAAAATAAGAGGATAGAAGGGTTTGAGTCACAAGACAATATCCGAATTACAACCCTGAAATAACCCGGACAACAGAAATGACAACAAAATGAACCACCAAGACTCCTCACTGGCTAGCCAAGAGATGGAGCGTCTTTCCAATTACCAAGCATGGCACCTTAGCCACTGGGCTCCACATCAATATTACCAAGACCATTACCAATTTCAATGTCATTAACTTCACCAAGTGGCTCCTTAACTCCTTTGACCAACCCTTCATCATTGCCAGCCATCCCAACAATCTGTGCGTTGTCATGTACCTCTAGAGGATTACGTGTGATACTTGGGGTATTACTGCCTTGGACCACAATCATTCCTTCTTGAATCATTCTTTCTATTCCCCTTTTCAAAGCACGACAATCTTCAACATTGTGTCCCTGGGCATTGGAATGGTATTCGCACCTTTTAGCAGGGTCAAAGCTTCTCGCACGTGGGTTTATATAATTTATAGGAATAGGTGCAATCATGTCGTAATGCTTTAATCTCTCAAACAAACTTGCATAGGACCCTCCTATTGGTATAAAATTATCTTTTAGCCTTTGTTCCCTTCTACACCCTTGGCTTGAATATGGGTTATAGGGCACTTGAAAATTTTGTGGAGGCTGGTGAAGCTTTTGCGGTGCTCGTGCTCGCCTGTTGGAGTGACCCAGCGGTTGGACAGATGGCCGGATGTTGTTCGGAGGATAATGCTGGGGTGGATTATGTGGAGTTTGGGGATGTTCATGGGATCAGTATTGAGGCTGAAAGCATTTAGCAGGAATGCCCAATGGATCTATCAATGGGTGGACTGCCCCGAGCAACTTGTTCGTTCCATCTGAACCAAAATTCCCTAAAACTTTCCTTGGGTTTCTTTTCCATCTGAGATAGGGAGGAGCGGTCTGGGACAATGTCTATATTGCATTGAAAGGGTAGAACAAAATACTGAGTCATGTCATCCCATGCATGCCACTTACCGACATCTTGACGATTATGCCATTCCAAAGCTGCCCCAGTCAAGCTCTTACTGAAATATGCCATCAACAAGTCATCTTTCTCTCCAACACTTCTCATTTCACTGCAATAAACCCTTAGGTGGGCTACCAGATCTCCACACCCATCATACAAGTTAAATTTTGGCACTTTAAACCCCGCGGGCAGGCGAACGTCAGGGGACACAAACAGTTCTTTGTAAGCCATGTTACCCTAGTCTCCCATTCCTTGCTTGTTCTTTAAGGACTGTTATATGCCTTTCAGCTTCCTGGGTATCTCATCTCGCCCTTCTCTTCCTGTGAACTTTTCATTTTCAACATGAGGCTCATCCCGCGGGCTCTGCTTGTATGAGTTGGGAACCTTGTGGGCAACCTCTGAGGGGTAATATTGGGCATCATGAGCTTTGAGTGGGTATTCATTGTCGGGGATAGTGGATGTGACAGGAGGGCACTTTTGGGAAAAGATAGTTGGAGGACGAGCGATGGAGCTACTAGGGTGGTTGGGAAAACTGTGATAAGCGGGTGGATCTGGAGAGTATGGAGGATCATCTGGCACTATGACCGGAGTTTGGGTAAGGGTAGCATCTAAGAAGCTAGGTGGTGGCGGGGGTGGTGCCTTCCCAGTCATCCAGGCCTGATACATGTCCGTCATGTGTTGTCTTAACATCCTTACCTCATCAGCCAAACCAGTGTCCTGTTCAACCAACTGCTTTCGGGCACCAGTATCAACCAACCCAATTTTGTTGTTGTCCGCCATTGCCTTTTATGTTGTGGAGAGGAGTTACTACTTTGAGAACCACAAACCAACCACCTTTCTGCTATGAAGATATCAAAATGAACAAAATGAGGTCATCCTGTTGGCATTAGGGCATTTAACAGCAAAAAATATCACTGCGTGCAATGCACCTAGCAACAATTAATGGTTCTAGAATGACTTCGAGGGTCATAACGTCACTTGGCATCATCCCAATTTGTCCATTTGAATCTTCTCTTTTCTTTTCTTTCCTCGCACTTCTTAGCTCGATCATTTTCCTTTCCTTTTTTTTTCTTTCTGATTATCGCTCTTTTCTTCCCTCTCATTTCTCACATCCCATAATTTCACCATCTTTTTCCTTCTTTGTTTGTTTTTTCTCTTTTCCTTTTTTTTGTCCTTTTCTTTTAATAATAAAAAAATGATTCAATCGAACCCTATGTAGATTGCCTACGTATCATGACCCCGCATGAATCAGATCTTTGCGTAGTTCTGGAAGATCGGGAATAGACTAAATAAACTGACGTCCTCTTTTTTTCTTAATGACTACGTTGACGAGATAAGGAGAATAAAAGAAACAAAACTATTCTAAACTCAAGCTTAACAGATTTTATTTTTTTTAGGAAGGAAATCATGTTGTTTTCTTTTCTTCTATGTACAATGTCCTAAACTTCTAATGAAAATAAAAGGATTTTTTTTTATTTTTCATTAACTTCCCAAAGAAGAACTTCAAAAGAATTTTTTTTTTTTGAATTTTTGGAATTAATATCTTAAAGAAAATTTTTTAAAGAGGTATTAAAAGCAATTTTTTTTTTTGAATTTTAGCCTTAATGTACTAAAGAAAATATAAAAGCAAATTTTCTTTTATTTCTAGATATTAATTCAACAAAGGAAAACCACCTCAAATGATTTTTTTTTTATTCCTAGAATTAGTATTCTAAAGAACACTTCTAACGAAAGTATAAAATGCAACATTTTTTTTGTGGATTTTTGATTTATAACACATTTTTTTCAATACAAAAATAGTAAATACAATAACAAAAGACTCGACATTACTGTACAAAACAGAAGGTAAAAGACAACAAAAAAGAAAAATAGACTCAAAACATAAAAAGAAAAATCTCCTTAATCAACTCCTGAATGATCCTGACTGGATGGTCTCAGGGAGTCTGTCATGCTCAAACTCCGGTAAGTAGATCCACACCTATATGAGAAAATTTTAAACCAACACTATGTGAGACAATAACACTCCCTACTCGACACATGCAAGACATGATTGAAGCTATTTTTGCAAAATAGCTTATTTGGCCAAAAGGTGGCTAGAAGTGCAAAATTTGGCTAAGACCCCGCAAAGCCAAGAACCTAAGATTTACTAGGAAGACCGGACTCTATGTGGGTTGCCTACGTATCACGCCCCGAAAGACGAGAATCAGGTATGCGTAGTTCGGGCAGATTGGATACGGGCGAGAATTAAAAAAAAAAAACTAATTTAGAGAAAATATATCTTTTGTCTTTTCCTTGAAAATGATGAAACATGTAAAATCTTTTGGGATTTTCTTTTCCCTCTTTTTTTTTGATTTTTGATTTTCGGAAAATGATGTAAAAGTGCAAAATCTTTTTGAATTTTTCATGTTTTTTTTCTTTTTCTTAACAAAAATGTGACAGAAAACATAATTGGATCCTACTTGATTTATTTTCACACTTCACCCTCTCTCTCTTTTTTTCCTCTTTTTTTCTTTTTCATTTGCCCTCAACTATCATTGGTCCGCCAAATAACCATTTTACCCTTGAAAATTGCAACATGTAGCACATAGGATGCATCAGGATGGTCTTTTAATTTTGGGTACACCTGTCCTAGACGAACCCAACCTCTGTGTTGAGTCCCCAAAGTCAAATGCATATGATGCAAACAAGCGTTCCTACTAGGGATCCGGCGTGAGGCTGAGTTATTCTAAGTATAAAACCTGGGTATACTGTTCTAGACTTGTGCACCCGAGCGGACAACTCGAGCCGAGGGGAGGGGCTACGTACCGAGAACCAAAAGGCCATCCGGCTTAGTAACTTGTCCGAGCCTCTTTCTTATTTCAAGGTATGACACTAACAGAATAGGGAGTCACGCAGTGTGCACATCCCCGAAGATGAGAAGAGAAGGGTTTCGTAGCAGTTTATATACAGATCAGATAATATCAAAGCGGTAAAAGCAACATTTAGCATATTAGGCCCAAACATGTAATAAAATCAGATAATAGATAAAGCCAAATATAACAATTCATCTAAGCTCGAATTCTGAACCCTGAATAAGAAGGTCTGGGTTCCTGTCCCCAGCAGAGTCGCCAGAGCTGTCACACCTCCTTTTTCTCTACACCCCCGTAAAGGGTATATAAGGTAGTTTTTTTCAACTTAAAGTGACAATCGAAACGGGATTATTACATTACAAATTCAGAGTCGCCACTTGGGATAATTTATGGTGTCCCAAGTCACCGGTTTCAAATCCTGAATCAAGGAAAGATTGACTCTATTTCACAGTCCGCGAACACAGAAACCCGGGTAAGGGATTCTGTTAACCCGGGAGAAGGTGTTAGGCATTTTCGGGTTCCGTGGTTCTAGCACGGTCACTCAATTGTTATAATTGGCTCATTATCTGATTTTAAAACGCTTTTAAACCTATGTGCATTTTAACTTTAAACCGCTTTTAATTATTTTAAGGAAGATTTCAACGTCATCTAAAATACGTCTTTGGACCACGCCACATAAAATGCACCCGCAGTCCGAGACACATTTTATTTAGCGTTGTTAAGATTTGGATTTGGGTCACATGAAATGCACATCCGAGTTTAGGAAGGTAATTTTAAATTACGCGCCTAAAGCAACTACGCATTTTTAACTTTGCGAGGGCCATGGAAAATTCGCTAAATGGCACGCCTCGAATTCTAAGGATTAAAAACATTAATTAAATAAGGGCCGTGCATTTTAAGATTCTATTTGACACGGCACACCTCGATTATGATTCTAAAGGAGAAGCTTGAACTAGACTTTGAGGGCCATAGATTATTAATGCCATTTGCTATGGCTCACCTCCATTGATTAACGATATCTAATCTTATAAACACTAAGGGCATTGGGATCTTATTCTGAATTAACTAGAAGGCTTGCATAAAGAAAATTAAGTATTAAAACAAATGCTTGGGCCAGCACAACAAATAATGGGAAGGCGGGTCAACAAAACCCAAAGCAAGTCCAAGTCTCAATTGGAAATGCTCTCAGATTTGGGCCCAAAATGAGCCCAAGTATAATAAGAGAAGGGACGCCCAAATGCATATCGTCACATCTCGAACCCGGGGTTGAGTTCTCATTAACAGGGCCAGCTTTGGGGCCCAATTTCAAAACTAACAGCTGCTTAAACTCGATCAGATGTCGATCAGCTCGGACCATATGAAATATGAGAATAAGGCTGACATTTTGCTTCTGAATTTAACATGTGATGGCACCAAACAGATAGATGAACATTCTGAATTTAAAAGCTTCTTGAATCAAATAAACATTCTGGTATCATGCTTGAATAAGTTTTCAACTTGTTCCAAAAAAACAATTATAAATTTCCCAGTTCACTTAAAATTTTGCTCAATACATATGACTAATAAATGAAGACCTATGGGGTTGTCCCAGTAAATAAATGTGAATCTAAACCTTAACCTCAAAACTGAACATGCTTACAAAACAAACTTGAGTAAATCAACACAAACTTACAAGCCAGTACCTGGCTTTCTAACGATTTCAAAGGGGGCATCAGTGCTAAAGCAACACCAACCTTCAACAGAAATTGAACAAAGGTCTACAACTCAAAGTATCAAATTAAAATTCCGTTGCAAAACCTTAACAGCTCCTTTACTCAACACACACTCGAACCCATTAAAAAGAAAACTGAATAGCTAGAGTCCATAGTTCATTTATCATTACAAACACAGATTTACTCTTACTCTCAAACACAGATTCAGAATATCTTACTCTCACACCTGGATTCAGAATATGCAAGTAATAAAAGAGAAAGCCTAACTGACATTTATAATTCAAGATCTAACTATAGAATATTGAAGCAGTAAGAGAAACAGGGAAAAACTAAATTCAAATGCAGCTTGCATTCAATCAGAATTTCACTTGAGTTACATGTTCAACAATCACTCATTGTTCATGGGCTAAAGAGATACCTGGAAAGCAAAGAGAATAAGAACAATGGAGGATCAGCAGCAGCAAAACAGTATCAGCAACAATATAACAGTGATAACCAGCTGAAACAAACCCAAGCTTCAAACCAATTCCAAGCAACTCAAATCAAACTTCTAAACCCAAACTCAATCCATTTTTCCACCCAGATGCACATATTTGAAAACCTTTTCAGAAGTTTTTAAAACAACACAAGAGATCAAGGAGGTGAAATTTAATGAGATTTGAGCAATTTCAACAAAGAGAACCCGGAATTTCAAGTGTTATCTCAGAATTCACTCAAAATTACTCAGCCGTTTCTTTTCAGAATTTTTTACTCTCCATCCCTTAAGTCCTGCCTTGAATGCCAAGTTAGAGAACCTTTATAGGCAAGGCATTTAGGGCAGATTCCAAGTCTTAGTTTTTGCAATTAAGACCTTTTGAAATTTTAATTATGGCCTAGATACCCCTAGTTAAAAATTCAGAAGTTCAAATAAGTTTCCCTCCCGAGCTTCCTAATCAGTTACCCAAAGATTCCCTTACCTACACTTCCCAAATTACCCCCCCCCCCGACCCTGTTATTATCCCTGAACCAAAATGTGGGTCAAATTGACCCAACCAAATTTGGTATGGGTCTGTAAACCCAAACTAAATCACCACTTGGGCTCTTTGAATTTCAGAATCCAATTAAAACAATCAGGGACTCCCCATTTTAAGAACTGACCCAAAATTTCCAAAAGAAAAAATTCGGAACCTTTTAAAAATGCAGCCAAAACAAAACAAAAGCAAATGAACTAATTAAACTAACTACATTACAGGAAATTAGCTAGGTTATGGGCCTAATTACATTAACTATGTGATTAAACAGATGATGAAATGAGAACAGTAATCCTGCTATTAACAAAAGGAACTAAATAAACAAAATAAGATTGAAGAAGAGACTTGAGAAGAACAAATGGACAGTTACCAATTTCGGCTAGGAATTGAGTTGAATTAACCGAGTCGTCCAAAGAAAGAAGAAAAGAAAAGGAAAGAAAAACGAACTAACAGAAAGAATCGAAATACAGAGAGAACTCACCGATTCAGGGCTCTAACTTGACTGACCTTCTAATTTAATCCCCAAATAATGTCATCCGCTTGTTCTTTGCCAAGAACAAGCGAACAACGTTATTTCAAGACCAAACAGACCTTGAACGCTAAGAAAACCTTGAGGGATGTCTTTGCATGAGCGAACTCGGCTATGGCTTCTAGGGCTCAAACCCTAGATTTGAGAAAGAGTTCAGGCCATGTTCGAGGGAAACGGAGCAGGGATTTGGAAAGAGGGGAGTGAGGGGGTCATGGGGTGTTAGTTTGGGGGTGTTTGGAGGTGGCGCCGCCAGCAGATGGTGGTGGGATTTTGAGGCGGCTACTAGGGTTTGGGGGTTGGTCTCTGAGAGAGAGGGGTGTGAGAGTGACGGGTTTGGGGGTGGGGGGGGGGGGGGGTATGAGATTCGGACAGTTTTATACCCAACCCACCCCACTTCAGGACCGTTAGATTGAACAAATTCAACGGCTCAGATTGGAAGCAACCAAACGAGGTCGTTTGATTTGAGTTTGGAGACGGACCGGTTTTGGACGGGTTGTGGGCCAATTTGACGGGTATGGGAGAGGAAATCGTTTGGGCTTGCTGACTTCGAATTAATTTGGCCCAAATCTGACTTAACACTCTTTTGTTTTGCTTTTTCTTTTTACTTCTTTTTTCTAATTTCTTTCAAATTAAAATTAAAAATAAACTAAATTAATTCCTAATCATTTTTGAAATTTATATGCATAGTATGTGGGTATTTACTGGGCATGTTGTTATTTTGTTTATATGTGTAGCTAGGGGTGGCAAACGGACGGGTCGGATCGGATATGAGACGGGTCAAAACGGGTAATGAAAAAATGAATAAATTAATCGACCCGACCCATATTTCCAATTACATTCTTCCTCCTGCCCTTTGGCTTTAAAATGTAATTTCCAATTACATTGACTAACTCTAAATAACAATCACCACAAATAATTAAAACCAAATTAAAGAAAAACTACCAAAATTCCAAATTAAAACTAAAAAGTGCAAAATAAACTATTTTTTGTGATTTTTCCCATTTTTATAAAACACCTAATTACTAATTAATTCCAAAATGCCAAATTAAATCCTAAATGCAAATGCAACATATTTTTTGTATTTCTCCATAATTTAAACAAAACTAACATGCGCAAACAAATGCAAACAATTAACAAAAAATGCTACAAAAATCTACGAAATTGCAAATAATGGAAAAAATTTATTTTTCTTGAATTTATGGGAGTAGTTCGTATAGGACAAAAATCACGTGCTCACAGTTATTTTTAGTGTTTTTCATCTATTCTCTGTTTCTTATGTTGTTGTCATTATTTCTATTATTTTCTATTGATAGTACTAATATATTGTCTCTCTTTTCGTCTTCTTGAGCCGAAGGTCTACCGGAAACAGCCTCTCTACCCTTTAGAGTAGGGGTAACGTCTGCGTACACTCCACCCTCTCCAGACCCCACTTATGCGATTTTACTGGATTGTTGTTGTTGTTGCTTCTCTTGTTCGATGGTTATTCTTTGTTGATGTTGTTGCTCCGTATTTGATATTGATGTTGTAGCCATATGGACAACTTTTGTAACTCTTTTATTTACTTAGTGGAGCTTTAGTTGTTTTTACTCTTCACATTGAAGAGACTTTCCATGTAAATTTGGTGTCTCTTGCGTTGTTTTACTTTTGCCTTATCATATCTATTATTGGTTGTTATAACTGCTGCCCTTTTTGGGTTATATGTGTTAGTGTTTGTTGTATTCCCTTAGTTCAATTAGATTGGAGAAATTGGATTTTTGTATTCTTTTCGCTGTTACCTTATCATACATTTATTAGTGAATTACTTTGCCCCAACACTTGAAAGATAACTGAAGTAAATGATTTCACATAATTTAATGTGATTATGAGTAGTATCTATGGTTTAAGGGCAGGAGGAAGAATTAGCAATCCACGCGCGTGGGGTAAGGAAGAGATGGTGTGGACAATACAAAAGCAGTAGTAATAGGAATAGTTCACTGTTGGACAACCACTACTTAGAATCAGCCAACCACAACAGACAACGTTTCCTTCATTTGGAGGCTTTGTCCAATCCATCTTTCACTGGTCCAACTTGTCACACTCGCACATATATACCCCTTCATTTTAATTTACGTGAACTTATTATTCTTTTTATCAATGTAAAAAAGAATTATTTATTTTTATATTTAAAAATAATTTATTTTTATACAATAATTTATATCCATCATAAAATATATGTGCCTCATTTACACTTTTCAAAAATCTTCTTTTTTTTTTTTTAAATATAATCCAATCAAATAGGTTCACATGAGTTGAAACGAGAGAAGTATCAAATTATGGAATTTATTGCTACTCTTTCCTTTTATATATGCAATTTGATTTTTTATTGAATCACTTTTAGTTTTGATCATGGTTTTTATTTTACCTTTTGAACTTTTCTTTATAACTACTTCCTCCGTTTCAATTTATGTAAATTTGTTTGACTGTGCATAGAGTTTAAGAAAAAATGAAAACTTTTGGAATTTGTGGTCCAAAACAAGTCAAAAAGTGATCCAGAGCATTTGTGTGGTTATAAAAGCTTCTAATTAAGGGTAGAATTGGAAGTTTAAGCTAAAAAATTTCCAAATTTAGAAAGGAGTCATTCTTTTTGGAACAGACCAGAAAAGAAATAAGTTAACATAAACTGGAACAGATGGAGTATCATTTTTGAAATTTATATGCATAGTATGTGGGTATTTACTGGGCATGTTGTTATTTTGTTTATATGTGTAGCTAGGGGTGGCAAACGGACGGGTCGGATCGGATATGAGACGGGTCAAAACGGGTAATGAAAAAATGAATAAATTAATCGACCCGACCCATATTTAACACGGATAAAAAACGGGTTAGTCGGCGGATAATATGGGTAACCATATTATACATGCCTTTTTGAATATGATCACTTTCGGGAAAATTCCTTCTCCCAAACTTGAAAAACTCCCAATTTGAGGCTTTACAAATGTAAAAGTTAAACCCATTAGTTATGCAATGATTATCCATTTTCTAAATAAATAATATGGTTCTTATCCATATTTAACCCGTTTTTAAAAAGTTCATTATTCTATCCATTTTTTAGTGGATAATATGGATAGTTAATTGTTTTCTTTTAACTACTTTGCCACCCCTATGCGTAACACTGATTTTGGATTCTAACATTCACCTTCTTAGCTTTTGAGACAATCTTGTAGACATTTCTTGAAGTTGAAAAATATGAGTATAGAGTTGAAGTTGAAAGATAATTCATCCGATTTTGCTAGCAAGATCAGATAACTTATCTTAAACAATGTTATATCGACTACTAAAGTAAGACTTAGAGTAGTGATTCATTGTTTTACTTTTTCTATCAATAGAAGGATACTTATTTAAAAAATAAATAAAAAATAACCGAATACCACGGTTATTTAAAAAAAAATAGACAATGTAAATCTTAATTATGACATGGACTTTTGCTTTTCGAGTCGTCTAATAGCCTAAAGATCAAAACCAAAGTTAGAGAAGCATAAGTTATAAACCAATTGAATCAAGAGAATACTTTTATTATTTACAAATTACAAAAATTCATGAATACACGTCAAGGGTATATTCATATGTGACAAGACTCAAAAACTGTATTGGTTCCCTATACTTCTTGATAAAATGGAAGGCTGGCCTGGTTTATACCCTGCTGGGCAAACAAAACAGTGTTTTCCTATAATAATATCTACAACAAAGCATCAGTACTGAAAATGATATACACAACATAGAATATGACGACTATGTACCCACTGAATCAATATCCGCAACGTCAAAGAACGAACATTTTGCTATGTCAGGAAACCTTTGTGCCCTGAGAACAGCCTCGAGCTGATGATATACCATGAAACGTGAACAACAATATTAAAAAGACGTTAACTTGGATTCTACGCGTACCAATGGGAAAGCCAAGGGTGACCTAGGGCCTCTTTGGCCGTAGGACGCCTTTGAGGATTTATCTCAAGCAACTTTCTGACAAAGTCGAGGAACAATGGATCAGATACTGGCAGCTGATGCTCCAATGACGTTTCCTCGGGGATTATGTATTCAAGTAGCTCAGTGTCCTATTACAGAATATCAAACATAAATCAGAAGTCGGAAAACTGTGCCATTCTATAGTCTATCCAGTTCTATCAAGTTGCAACTAATATGGAAAAGGGAGTGGAGAAATCTTTGTTCGCAAATATGGGCAGAAAGCATAAGTTTCACAATTTTTAAACTTTTTGAAGGTTTAAAAGTTAAGAAAAAGTTGTGCATTGCTGCTAGCTGCACCCCCCCCCCCCCCACACACACCCAAAAAAGAAATCAAGAGATGTACCAAGCATATCAAATAAAATGATGATAGATTTTGGCAGTTCTTATAGATTTGAATATTGAAATTACAAGTGAATGAACATGACTAGCGGGAATATATAGAAATTGGACTCTCAGATTCACTTTCTGAATTAGATCGTTTTATGAGAGCAGTGGTCAAAGCAAAATCTAGCTTGCTAGATCGTATAGATATTGCTAGGCTTAATTGAGGCTTTAACGGTCTTCTGAGGAATCACGCCAGAAATATAACAAATTTTCTATCAATAATCTTAATCTTCTGAGATATGACTATGAGGAGGAACTTGTCATATAAACAGAATTTACATCTTACATGTCATATAGAGAGCTCCTTGTCATGCAAAAAATTCAAGATCAGGCTTCGAAAAAGAAAATTTCCAAAAAAAAAAAGAAGACTGTTACTTTCTAGTAAGGTAAAGGATAAAAAGTCGCTTCAGTATAACTCAAATAAATAAAGCCTAAAGTTAGCAAATAATGAACAGGAAGAAAGTTTTACTTGGTGGAAAATGGGGTACATATTGGTATAAGACAAAAGTAAGAGAAAGAAAATGGACAAAGAGATCAAAACATACCAAATAAGCACATGCCAAGACTAAACATTAACATGAGTACGAGCAGAAAAAATGCTACATTTGTTAATAATACCGTGTTGAAAGAATGAAAAGGATTAACTAAGAGGCAAACCTCATTTATATGATAAAGGTCATAATCCTTTGTGAAATATTTGTGTGCCTCCTGTCCCCTTTGTAACATGTCCACCTCTATAGGACCAAGCATTCCGATCATACGTGCAAGCAACATGACAACTGCTTCATTTGGAAAAAGCACCTACCAAACAATAAGAATATTTAAGAGTGTATACGGATACGTGACACATGCTAATGAAGCCTTTTTAACTTGTTCTGCACACCACAGCCCCCACCCCCACTTCCCACCCCCACCCAAATAGGGCTACTAAAACAGGAAGAGGAACAAGATACTATTTGCAATTTGAAACATACCAATCAATAAAGTAAACGATGGTAAAAGGAAATATTAAGAAAAAATGAAAAAAAAAAAAAGAACCATACAAATGAATGTTACATAATTCAAGGAAAAGCAGGAGGATACCTCCCCAGAGCACAGCTCTCCCAAGATGCAGCCAAGAGACCAAAGATCAATTTTTGCGTCATAAGAGAGGCCTAAGATGACTTCAGGAGCTCTATAGGAACGAGACTGTACATATAAGGACAAGTGATCAGACTGAAAGCAACTGCTTCCGAGATCAATAACTTTTAACTCACATCTTCGATAACTTTTGATGAGAATATTTTCCGGCTTTAGATCACAGTGGATGATCCCCAAGCTGTGCAAAAACACTAGTGCCTCCAAGCACTGTCGTGTTATGGTCTGTTAAGGAACAAATAAACCAACACAATTACATTTCATGGCTTTCCTTTTACTTAGATATCTTTTGTGGTTTCTGACAAAGTTTAGTTTACTATTAAAATACGGACCTGAAGTCTGCTCATTGTAAAATAAGGCTCTAGATCAGATTCTCGGTTGTATTTCTGAAATTCATATAAATTTGCTCGGAGAAGTTCACAAACAATAAATAGGTGCTCCTGCATGTTATAACATCAGAAGATAAGATACCAATGATGTGTGAGCTGGACGTAACCAAGAGAGCAATATTGCAACATTCGTTGGTGATTTCAATATTTATCCTAAGTTAACAAATAAATGAACAATGTTATATGACTGTGAATGTTGAGTTTCTACGTCCCAAGATATGCAGTCATACGAAATTGAACAAGACTAGAAATGATCATAATTAATAGAGGGTGCAATATCACACTTAGGGGTCATTTGGTTACAAGGATAAGGGGTAACAATCGGGGAATAAAATGTGGGGTTATTTTATCCCATGGTTGATTGAATTTTTGATTCCGGTATAAGCAATTCCGGAATTATTTATACCAAATTCTGTTATTATTTTTAACCCTGAAATTACTAATCCAAGGGCTAAACAACAAAATGACAAAGATGCCCTTCTCCAAAACTCTTCTTCCAAAGTCCTTAAGAAAGCAAAGAAAAATATTGAAACTATATAAAAGTTTATCTAGTGCAAAATCAAACACATGTTTTATACTATACCCCATGTATATCATTTTAATCTAATGATCCAAACATCTACCAATAAAAGTATGTTCACTAAATAATTCTGTCATTATTTATTCCCCGTATTATAATCCCAAACTAACTTGTTCACAAACCAAACGACCCCTTAAAGGGTGTAAAGAAAGAAGGTCGTGCAAAATTATTTGGTCATGTCTCCCAGGTCTTCAGATATTGCACCCGTCTATGGGTGTGAAAATGTGATCATTGAAGATGTTAACATAAATTAAATTGACTTAGGATCACAGGGAGGAATTTAATTTAAAAGACCTAAGACCTCTCAGAATCAATGTAGATTTAACTAAGAGCATATACTAATGGAAGCAAAAGATTCATAGATGCGATACCAACTTAGCTAGTTGGAAATTATCAAGTTAAGGTAAGCATGAGAATAGAGACCGCCAAATTTGTCTTAAAAGGAAAGTTATTTAGTATTAGAATGAACTGCACCTAAATAGAGTACATCCTTAGTAACAGATGCGAATGTACTTTTAGTTAATGCAGGAATCCAAAAACTATCAAATAACTTCAAGTCCGACTAAAACCTAAATAGAGTACATCCTTCTTAGTTGAACCAAAGTAAGTCCAGGATCAGGGATCTGATAAAAAACTCATCTAAGTACATCTTCAAGTCTTCTCCCATCTATGGTGGGAATAGAATCAATACCCTTGCTAAGACTATACGCTTGCAAATTCAGCCATCATATATCCAATCTTGATAAAATCAAAATTCTAGTGTTTCAATTCTACCAGTGTTTACGGTTTTAGCTTTATAATACATATGTATGTATGTACACATGCACACATATACACTATTACACTATATTCTTATATCATATAAAACCTTTAATCTCTAGCAATCAACACTTGTGACCTTCCTTAGCATTCTGCTAAACTTTTATTAAGATACCATTCAATTGCATTTCCTATTTAAAAAGATTGAGATAAATGAAGGAAAACATAAACTTTTTTTATGAAAACATGAGAAAAAGAGCTAACTGGAAATGCAAAAGAGAGAAAGTCACGAGTAGCAGATTGCACGACAAGCATTGGTGGCTGACGTGGTGGTAGAAAGCAGCCACTTTTAGGAATCTTTTTGGATTATTTCGATATTTTTTCTTTGAGTAAAAGGTACTGTAATTATTTCATTAAAAGAAAAATCATCCTGGAGGTCTATATTACAGATATTCGCAACATTGATTATCTCGTTGTTTTTCCAATTGACATCCTTTTCCTTCATTATTCTTTTTTAAAAATCCCCGCCAACGGCACATGGTTTGAAGCTTGAGTGATAATGGACCCCTCTCTCTATCCTTCTGCACTAAATACTAGGCTGCGACAGGGTTCAGACCGTGACATGCAGTTAACCCACATATCACATGCTGAGCTCTAACCACTAGACCATTGCCCTGGGGGCTTAATTTCCTCCACCATCATTTCCTAAGGAAAAACAAATTTCTCTCTTTCTTCTTTCCTTTACAATCCTTTTTAATACGAAATGTAGTTTGTGAAGCAATCCTGCTAAAAGTTAATTGAGATGTTATTGATAGGTCATTAATATTGAGAAAGAAAACAAGCATTATATGTTTGAAAAAGAAAATGCTTATGGTCGAAACTTACGACGTGGGTAAAACTTAAGGACAATAAGTGTTATACACGAGCTTTGGCTACATAGTATACAATGTTGACTTGTCACTTTAATAAGAAAACACAACTCTTTGTTGATTTCCAAAATGAGTTACTCCCTTAGTCCAGTTAGTGTGACCCTATTTCTTTTTTAGTCAGTTCCACAAAGAATGACTACCTTTCTAAATTTGGAAACATTTATCTTAAACTTCCCATTTTACCCTTATGAAGAAGTTTTTATAGCCATACAAATATTATGACATGTTTAAAACCACAAGTTTTAAAAGTCTGGGATCTGCACAAATGTTATGGCATATTTAAAACCAAAGGTTTTAAAGCATTATATGTTTTAAAACAAAAATGCTTATGGTCGAAACTACGACTTGGGGTAAAACGTAAGGACAACAAGTGTTATACACGAGCTTTGGCTACATAGTATACAATGTTGACTTGTCACTTTAATAAGAAAACACAACTCTTTGTTGATTTCCAAAATGAGTTACTCCCTTAGTCCAGTTAATGTGACCCTATTTCTTTTTTAGTCAGTTCCACAAAGAATGACTACCTTTCTAAATTTGGAAATATTTATCTTAAACTTCCCATTTTACCCTTAATATGAAGTTTTTATAGCCATACAAATATTATGACATGGTTAAAATCACAAGTTTTAAAAGTCTGGGATCTGCACAAATGTTATGGCATATTTAAAACCAAAGGTTTTAAAGCATTATATGTTTTTTAAAAAGAAAATGCTTATGGTCGAAGCTACGACTTGGGGTAAAACGTAAGGACAACAAGTGTTATACACGAGCTTTGGCTACATAGTATACAATGTTGACCTGTCACTACAATAAGAAAACACAACTCTTTGTTGATTTCCCAAATGAGTTACTCCCTTCGTTCCAGTTAATGTGACCCTATTTCTTTTTTAGTCCGTTCCATAAAGAATAACTACCTTTCTAAATTTGGAAACATTTATCTTAAACTTCCCATTTTACCCTTAATAAGAAGTTTTTATAGCCATACATATATAACATGTTTAAGACCACAAGTTTTAAAAGTCTGAGATCTGCAAATGTTATGGCATATTTAAAACCAAAGGTTTCAAAAATCTTCCTTTCCTAAACCCGGGCTCAATCAAAATGCTCATATAAATTGAAACGGAGGGAGTAATTACTTTAAGAGACAAGTGGAAGCATCTCACTGACAAACATTTCCAGATTATATGATATTAAGAAGATAACGATGACATGGCCTTGAGTTCCAGAGGGTATTTTACATACCAAATAGACAGATAGGAGTTCCAGGCTAGATACCTAGCAGAGAATTATCGGTACTTAAACGAACGAGGAGAAACTTTTTTAACTATCAGTTTGTAACCAGAAAGTTTAGAGATGGCTATTAGTGCTAACAACGTAAATTCCTTGATAGCAAGAGATTCCTCCAAACAAGATATGTCAGTAAATCTGCCACTAAAAACTGGCTGTACATTTCGATTGGTTTATAACTTTATAGTTGTCCATTCCACGCACCTCTGCCTTATATCAAAAACAGAAAAATGGTAACTTCTGAATGCTGATCGTCTTTTTCATTTAGAGGTTGAGGGATCGATCTTTAGTTCTTTATAAGTCTTGATACAAAGCAAAGGACTCAAAAAAACAAACATTTTCCCAAGCGTACCTGATGGTAGAAGTAATCATATAGTCGCAATATATGGTGCTCATCACAAGGGTCATTCTTGTTCACAAACTTGAGAAGCTTAATCTCATCTAAACTCTGATCAAAGAAGTCCTTGTCATTCTTTATTATCTTCAAGCAAACGTCCATTCCGGTGTGCATATCATGAGCCTGAATCACTTTGCTGAATGCAGCTGAACCAAGGTATTCCGTTACATAGTATCTACCAGCGATAATGCTATTTAAAACAATAGGCAGGTCCTTGCTCTCCTCAAATCCAGTCCTGCGTATGAGGCAGAACAAATAAGTACAAATATTCTCTACAAAAGAACCTGCAAGAAACAAGCTCAATATCTCCATTAAATGTTAGAACAACGTTAGTGCCTAGAATAAATGATGAAATTAGAACTTGATGCGATATACACGGTGAACATGTATTATCAAACAAACATTGCTCTCAAATCCTATTAAAAAACACCTTCTTTTCACTCACTCGTCCATATTGGACTTAGAATTCGGAGGTATGGATATATGAAAATGAACCTGTTTTTTCTGTGTATAATTCTCAAATTAAATACTTCAAACTCATCTTCGCCTTCAAACATCAAAAGTTCATCTGATGTAGCACCTCCCTCTTCATCTGCTGCCGCATCGGGTTCAATACCTTCCCCATCCTCTAATCTATCCTCTTTTGGCTCGTAGTCTCCGTGTATATATGAGTAGTAATCTTTGTCAATAGCCTTAGGTTGAAAGTCAGGGTTAGCTTTGAGATCTCCAACCAAGTCACCGTTGCAACTTGTTTTAATTGAATAGTTGTTTCTATCTTCAGTTTTCCTCTCACTCGTTGGTTCATACTCTAAATAATTAGAGTCAGTTAAGTTGATCTCCGTGTCATCAGGATCACCGCCATAAATCCCTTTTGCCCCCTTGCAGCAAGCACAAAGTGGGGATGAACAACTAAATTCTCCCTTCCCACCTCTTCCTTCAAGTTTCTTTCGTTTATCCAAATCATAGTAATCGTCCAAGCCTACATCTTGCCCATTGTGCACTGTGGCTATAGGCCATCCTTCCGATTTATAATCCCAATTGGGACTTGTGGCGTCCTGTTTCTCGGACACTTCAGTCATCACAAACTTGTCCTCACTAGGGCCCGCGAGACCATCCGAGCTTCCAAAGTAAGGTGGCATGGGAAAATCTTCATCTTTCTCCCGGTACCAGAAGAGGTCATTTTGCATATCAAAATCAGGGTAATCTCTTGCAGTACCAAATTGAGATAATCTATCCGATGATGCTTGAGAACTTAGAGCGGTCGTAGTAGGAATTCCATATGGATTTGTAAATTCTGCACCAGAGACAACAGGATAAACCTAAAAAAATATGCAGAAGAGACAAAAACAGAGGAAATAATCACAAAGTGTTGACCAAAAGTTGCAATAACACAAGATGATCAGTTCTTGGGTCACATTAATCTAAAAATATTACTATTAATTTTTCGATACTCCAGAATCTTAAAATCATCTTCCCGAGATGGAATAAAGAGCAACTCTTAGAAATTAAAGAATAAATGACAAGCATCCATTTCCAGGGGCAAAAGTTCTATATATTTACATCAATAGCGTCCTATTCAAGAAATTATAAATTGTGACAAATACTAAAGTCTGAATTGGGTAAGTTTTATTTTAGCTTTTGCACAATCAACAAAGCAGTAAATAAATATTCCAGAAAGAGAAACACAAGTTGTTGTCATAAAGAATCAGAATCAAATTAAAAATCCTTAGAAGTATATAAATGGTCAAATAAACTAAAAATAGAAAATTCAAAAAAGGAAGGAACTTTAATTTACCAGAGGAGCAAAAATCGGTAGTAGAAGAACCCAAGCTGACAAATTCCTCATCAGAAGAAACAGAGTTCGACTCATGATTAATGTTAGCAGAAATTAAGTCATCAAGACGCCGAGCAGAAGGAATCTTAAGAGGAGGTGGCGGCGGAATCATAGGAAACAAGAATCTTTCATAATCCAATGAACCCAATTCAGATTTCTCCATAATATCCTCCATAAGAGCTGATTCTGATTCTGAAAACCCATTATTTTTCAAGAATTCCAATACTTGTTTAATGTCAGAAACAGCCATGAGAAGAAGAACAAAGTCTAAGAAGAAGGAAAAAGAAGAGAGTGAAGTAAGTAGAGAAGAGGTGGGTTCATGGGAATGGAGTGAATTAAGGGAAAAAGGGACAAAAGTGGGAAATTCTGAGTTGGGTTTTGCATGTTTTTTGCTTTGCTATGTTATAGAAAGAGAAAGAGAAGAGAGAGAGTGTGTGTGTGTGTGATGACTTTCTGCTTTTCTTTTAGAGTTTGTCTGCTGTAAAACTGAAGCTAACGGCAGGAGAAGGAAACGAAAGATATCTTACCAACTTTGACAAGTATAAGAAAGCTAGCTAGCTGTTGGAAAGTGGGGTCCTTTCCTGCTGAAACAACAGCGAGTATATAGTACGTATAAAACATGGCTTTTTCTACTCTTGTTCTTATTTATGGTTTAATTTTCTACAGTGAGATAACAAATTCAAGCAGTCGTTGCCACGTTATACGCACACTTGTACTAAAATATACTTGCATGTTATTAGGGTAAGAGCACCACCATATTTTTAAGCCATCTCAGTTTTACTCCCCCCTTTACTTTTTACTGAATTTTACTTTCACTAAATTTCAAAATTACACAACTCATAATTTTTTAAATTGGGTCTCTCTGTGTGAATCTTACATGAATACAATATGCTTTGGGTAAAGGTTTGCACCGTCTTTTTACCCACGTTCATATTTGTGGTTTAATTTTCTATATCACTACTGTAAGAAGAGTTTAATTTACCCGTAAAACGGTACAGTTAAATTTATACGTGGTTTATAGATAAGTAAATCGATTTGATCCTACAATGATAAATAAATTAGACAAAAATGTAAGACTTAGCATTGAAATCGAGATAAGACAATAGAGATCTTGAGCCCGAGAGCTGAGCTTCCGGAGGCAAAAAGAACAATGTAAATAAGCAAGAAAGTACAATGTTATTGAGCTTTGAACCAAGTATAGTGCATGCTTGTCAGAAGGGTTTCACATATTTTTTTACATATCCCTCCACTTTGGGACCATTCTCTTTGAGCGGGGAGCTTGACTTTGTGTGGAGTTCTGCATCTGTTACCATGTATGCCTGGCACAAGTAAGTCCTTCTGAGTGGAGGACAGTTGCATGCCTTCGGCATCTATGCCAGGATACATGAGAGGAATTTAACCCTGGCTTGATTAATTAACCTTTATTCCCCCAAGATTTTCCGTGGGGGAATGATTAGTTTCAGCAAACGTGGCAACCATGCTCTGCTAGCCAGCATGGATGATGACAACGACCATGGGTGAATGGAACGGTTCGTTGCAGTTACCACCAGAGACATCATTCCGGCCTCGACTCCATCCTTTCGGGAGTTATGGAACCGTACTCGTAAGTTCACCGGTTTTTTTCTTCTATTACCCATGCTGTTATTTGACCCTTCTTCTTTCACTTATTTCAGCAACTCGGTGGACACCACCTAGGGTTGAAGGCTTGGACCAGTGGGTCCAAAATTTTTTAACCCGAGACCCACACGTGGAAAGAACTAGCCCTTAAATATATAAGTCGAACTCATTTTGTTTTTATCTTTCGTATAAGGAAGTTGATTAACCTTTCTCTCCTGTTGAATTCAGGTCTACCTAGGGCTCGGTTGTCATCCTCGAGGAGGACATTTGGCTAATCCTGTTGACGCGGCGAGGCTGCTGCAGGAGGCTTTTACCCGAACAGGTGTCTCCGGGCCTACTTCTGGTGCAAGTGCTTCTTCTCGGAGTCCCCGGACGGAGAATAAGCAACCACAAAAGAGACATTCCTCCACGGTCGGGGGAAAAAATAAAAAGGGAAAGAGTGCCATGCCCGAGACATCTTTGGATACTGTGGTAATGAGCGCCGCGCCCGAGCTGGCCATAGATACCATGGTGATTGACGATGATGGAGAATCCAGTAATAAGGGGGCTTCTCTACATAGAAGATGGCGACCTTCATCAGCTCGACATAATGCTCAATCTGTTGAGTTAGTTACACTAACTGAGGACGATGCCTCAGCACTCTAGGGGGAGTATGATATGGTGGAAAATGCTAACTCTCGCTTCTGAGTCCCAGTTGTCGTGTCCAGTACCGTGAGTACCAGGTCCTTTCCATGTTCGATTGATGAGCAACTAACAACCATCACTGTATTTGCTGGAGCTGCTTCTCAATCTACAATGCCATCAACTTCATCTCCTTCTTCACAAACTCCGCTTTCGCCACCAGCAACTACTATATCATCTCCACCAGCCGTAGTAGCCCGAGAGGAGGATGTCCCTCTTCCCCAGTCCCCAGTTCATGAGAAATTGGGGCAAAGTTATGCTACCCCCTCAGAAGATCCCAAAGGAAGAGGAGCGTTACACTCTCGGTTTCTACCGGATGCCATATGATGTCCCGGCTGATGGAACTTGCTAACTATTTGAAACCTTTGGCTTTAGAATAAGATAGGAATAAAATACAAACTCTCTTAGGGGAGTGTTTGTTGAACAATGCCATGCACAATGCAGCAGCGATATAGTCTTTGTTTCCTCTGTTGTTTCTTCTATCTTTGTTATGGAAGGGTTTTAGTTTGCAGTTTTGTTTTGTAGGCCAACTTCCTTGCTTTCGAGGGCCTTCAAAGGCTGATTCTTGATAAGGAGGAACTTACCTCCGAGCAGGATAAACTTTTGGCCGAGCGAGACCAGACTGTTGCTCACCTCTCAGAACTGGAAGCACGAGCTGCTGAGGCCGTGGTATTGGAGGCTCGGTTGCAGCAAAACGAGCAAGAAGTATTGACCCTTAGCCAAGAAACTGCCAGTTAAGGGCGCAATTTGAAAAAGCTAGGGCCAAATGGGTTGAAGTCCATAATACCGTTCTTGCTACATCCGATCGTAAGGCTGCCTCTGCAGAAAGATTGAATAATTTGGAGGCAGCCTTAAACTCCAAAACGAAAGAAGTTACTGCTGTCGAGGAGAAGTATGCCCCATTGGAGGAGAGACACAAGAGGACCATAGAGTATAATAGAGTTTTCAGCTCCACTATCCGTGACCTTGATGTCAACCTTCGGGCCGCTAGATCCGCACGGGATAACCTTTCTGCCGAGGTTGACCGGCTTAAAGAAGAACTCCAGCGCCGATCAACTTCCCTCATTGTCGAAAAAACATACTCTGTATAAAACATGAGGAGAAAAACCTTGTAAGAGGCCAAAGCGGGTGTCATTGACTTTGATGCCGAAATTGTTAAGGCTTGTGAGCTGGAGTCAACTGCCCAAAGGGGTCTTTCGGTCCGGCATTGTAACGATCCGACCGGTTGTTTTGCTTTCTAGAACCCCGTTCCCCTAAATAAGACTTCCCGTACTTGCTTTAACTGACTTATGACTCGCGGGGATGGTTGGTTCGGGATTTAGAAGAGTTTGGGTTGAAATCGAAACACTTGGTTCCTTAAGGTTGGCTTAAAAGGCCAAGTTTGACTTCGATCAACATTTTGAGTAAACGACCTCAGAATCAGGATTTAACGATTCCAATAGGTTCGTACGATGATTTTGTACTTGGACGTATGTCCAGATTGGGTTTTGGATGACCCGGGAATGTTTTGGCGCCTAATAGTGAAAGTTGATTCCTTAAGGATTTTGAAGTTCTTTAAATTTGGTTTGGAGCGGTTTTTGTGTTATCGAGGTCCGAACGGAATTTCGAGATTGAGAATAGTTCTGTAATGTTATTTAAGACTTGCACGCAAAATATGGTGTCAATCCGAGTAGCGTAAGTATGTTTCGTCACATTGGAAGTAAATTGAAGAACTTGAAGTTCATAAGTTTGAATCAATTGGTTTTAGGGTGTGATTCCTAGTTTTAACGTTGTTTCCGGCGTTCCGTGGGTTCGAGCGAGTCCGTTTCATCATTTCAAACTTGTGGGAGTGTTCGGGCGGGGCCCCGGGGTCCCCGAGCGTCAATCGGACGAGGCTTGAGCTAAGTGAAAAATGTGAGAAGGAGCTGAAGCTCCAGGTTTCTGTCATAACCGCACCTGCGTTTGGCCAACCGCAGGTGCGAGCCCGCAGAAGCGGCTAAGCCATCGCAGATGCGGCCATGGGTGGACAACCCAGAAACCGCAGAAGCGGCCACCTTTTTGCAGAAGAGGAACCGCAGAAGCGGTTGGCTTTCCGCAGAAGCGGCCCAGTGGAGTTCCGCAGAAGCGGACACTTTTCCGCAGATGCGGTGGGCGTAGGTGCGGCCCAGGACCGCTGATGCGGAAATCACTGAAGGCAGTGACCTTCATTTATTTCGGGAGTTAGACGTTTTGGCTCATTTTTCACTCCTTTGTAGACGATTTTTGAGCTTCTTGAGAGGGGTTCTTCACCAAGCTCTTAGAGGTAAGTAACTCCTACTATATGTGAGTTAAATACTTGGATTTTGGGTAGATTAACATGTATAGATTAGTGAAAAATCGTGGGATTAGAGTAAAACCTAGGGTTTTGATAAAAATAAGATTTAACCACGAAATTCATTATGGGATGAAGTAAAAATCATATATTCTTGATCCCTAGGTTGTGGGTGACAACTTCCTTCAAAAATTTCTGGAATCCGGGCACATGGGCCCCGGAGGTGAATTTAGGCCTTTGGGGTTGGATAATCACTATAATAGCTAGAATATGAATTTGTAAACCTATAATGATTGGTTTTTTACACTATTTGAATAGTTTCGGATTGTGCGGCTCCGGTTTGAGCGTTTGAACGCGTTCTTGAGTTGGAAGTAGGCCCGAAACGAGGTAAGTCTCTTTTCTAACCTAGTAAGAGGGAAATTTCCCCATAGGTGAACTTAAATAATATATGATTGATTGTGGGGGCTACGTACGCACGAAGTGACGAGAGTCCGTACGTAGCTACTATTCCTGTTATGTCCGGGTAGTTCTAGGCTTACACCATGCTTTGTGGGTACCGTTATGTGATTTTAATTATTGATTTGCATTGAATTGTACTAAGTTGAAGATGTTATGATTTCAAGGATTTCAAGTAAATATTTATTTTGATAAGAATTGAGGGAAACATTAAGTCATATTTATACTTAACCGGATCACAAGTATATTCCGCGAGCGTTGTAATTATTTCCACTCTCTCATGGGAACGGGCCGTTCGCCTTGGAAGGATAGTAAATGTATATATATATATGGTTCGGGCCGTTCGACCCTCGGCGGTGCACAGTTTACTTTTATGTTGGATCTGACCGAACGTCCTCGGTGGTATTTATGTGTGATAATAGAACCGGAACCCTTATAATTAGTATGATTTATTGCTTGAAAGGTCACTTATTTTAAATGAGAAAAGTGTCACGACCCCAGTTCACCCCCCCCCCCCCCAATGAACAGGTCATGATGGCACCTAGTTCCTATAACTAGGTAAGCCTAACAGTGCGGAATAATAGATTAATATTTGCCGAATAATTAATTAGAACCGATCATAAGAAAGCAACAACTGTATATAAGGTCGCTCGGCCCATACAACTCAAAATATATGCGGAAGTCTACAACCAAATCCCAAAACCCGGAAACTCACGGGAAAACACAGGCTAACAGAAACATAGTACGCTGCTCTAACTCCAGAATATCTAAACAACTGAGAGAAAAGGGATAAACTAAATACTAAAGCTGGAACAGAATAGAGACTTCTGGTCTGCGGACATGGCAGATATACCTCGAAGTCTCCGTGTATCTCCTCGCCTCAAGGATAGTGCGCCTGAGAAGAGGTACCTGGATCTGCACATGAAGAACATGCGCAGGAAGGACATGAGTACACCACAACGGTACTCAGTAAGTGCCAAGCCTAACCTCGGTCGGGTAGTGACGAGGAAGGTCAGGGCCCTACTGAGATAAAACATAATAGATAATAAGATAACGGACACAGTTTAAATAAGGTCTACAGCGAGAATCTAAACCAGATAAATAAGGAAGAACAGTAGTAGAAAGCAAAGGTAACAATACAAGGAATACCGCTCTCAACAAGGAATAATAGCCGGGGATCTCTTAGTATCCCGAGGATCTCTTGGTATCCTCGTCACATGCACCAGGGATCTCTTGGTATCCCGAGGATCTCTTGGTATCCTCATCATAAACACTGGGGATCTCTTGGTATCCTCAACATATACACTAGGGATCTCTTGGTATCCCGAGGATCTCTTGGTATCCTCAATATATATAAATGTGCCAAGGATCTCTTGGTATCCCGAGGATCTCTTGGTATCCTCAATAATATGCCAGGGATCTCTTGGTATCCCGAGGATCTCTTGGTATCCTCAATATATATAAATGTGCCAGGGATCTCTTGGTATCCCGAGGATCTCTTGGTATCCTCAATAATATGCCAGGGATCTCTTGGTATCCCGAGGATCTCTTGGTATCCTCAATAATATGCTAGGGATCTCTTGGTATCCCGAGGATCTGTTGGTATCCTCAATATATATAAATGTGCCAGGGATCTCTTGGTATCCGGCACCTCAGTCCAGATCGTAAACACGTGCAGGGGATCTCCCGGGATGCCATCTCGTAGTCCCAAATTTAAACACACAATAACAGCTCAAGAGTATCGAAATAAATGCTCAACTCATAACAAGCAACAGTAAATTCTAGCGCTACATACTTCACGAAATACAAACGAAGCAAATTTTAAGCAAGTAGGCAGGTAGGTCAACTAAACATGCTTCTCTAAACTAACACAGACTATAATTGCAAGTAAAATAAAGCAAATAAGAAAGAAACTCAGTCTAAGTATTTAAAGAAAAGCCGGATTTTTAACAATTAGCTCAAGTACGCGCTCGTCACCTCACGTACGAGGCTTTCAAATATCAAATATCATGTCCTATGGGGAAGAGATCCCCCACACAAGGTTAGACAAGCCACTTACCTCGAACCGGCTCAATATCAACTAGAAACCACGCTCTTGCCACGAGTATCCGACTCCACATGGCTCAAATCTATTCAATTCAATTACACATCGTAAATAACATCGCAAACACCTGGTATTGCTAATAAATTCAAGCTACGGCGTAAAATTAGGTAAAATGACCAAAATGCCCTTCAGGCCAACGCCCCGGAATCGAATAATTTTCACATTTTCAGAACCCCCGTACTCTCACGAGTCTAACCATATAAAAATCTCCCAAATCGGAGGTCAAATGCTCACTCAAAACTCAATAATTTAGCCGATGAAGTTTTACCCCAAATCATCCAATTTTTGATCCTAAATTCGAATTCCAATGGTGTATTTAACTATAAAATGATGAAATATAACAAGAAGGGACCAAAGAAACGTTACCCAGTGATCTTCACTTCAAATCCCACTCAAAATCGCCTTAAACCGAGCTCTCAATTGATTCTTGCAACTTATGAACTCAAACCCTCGACATCTCTATTTCTGTCCAGGGGTTTCCGCTTCTGCGGACAAGGGACCGCTTCTGCGGTCCCGCTTCTGCGGACCACGAGCCGCTTCAGCGGTTCTTCATTAAAGTCAAGATTTCTGCTTCTGCGGCCCTTCACCGTGCGGTTGCCGCTTATGCGGATTCATTACCGTTTTTGCGGTTTCAAACAAAATTCCAAGGACCGCATCTGCGACTACCATCTCGCAGGTGCGTAACCGCTTCTGCGGTTAAACTTCCGCACCTGCGGAAACTGAAGAAGCACTCGAATTTCGCTCATGCGGTGGTCTAGCCGCTTCTGCAGCTCCGCTTCTGCGCTTCCCAAGCCGCAGAAGTGGAAATACCAGATGACAGAACCTTCAGCAATTCATTCAACTTCAAAATTTTCCGTCAACCACCCAAAATCATCCCGAGGCCCCCGGGACCTCAACCAAAAACACCAATACCACCTAATACCTTATTCGAACTTGTACCAATCCTAAAAACACCTAAAACAACGCCGGAAACCCGAATTAATCAAAGATTCAAGTCTAAGAACCTCAAATTCCAACCAAACACGCTTTCGATCAAAAACCTAACCAAACCTCGTCCGAATGACCTGAAATTTTGCACACACATCCCAAATGACATGACGGAACTACTGTAACTTCCGGAATTCCAATCCGACCCTCGGATCAAAAACTCACTGTCGGACCGGAAACTTCAAAAATACAAACTCCGGCATTTCAAGTCTAAATGAGCTACGGACTTCCAAAATACATTTCGAACATGCTCCCAACCCCGAAATCACCTAACGGAGCTAACGGAACCATCGGAGCCATTTTCACACTGTTCCGACTACGGACCCTTTTTCAACACTTAAGCTCTCGTTTAGGGACTAAGTGTCCCAAAACTCTCCGAAACTCAACACCGAACGTCCCGGCAAACCAAAATAGCAGAAATGAACTTAGGGGAAACAGTTAAGGGGGGATCGGGGCGTAAATTTCAAAAATGACCGGTCGGGTCGTTACAGAAAGTGCCTAGTTTTATTAATTGGATGAAAGGATTTTCAACAGTTATTTTGGTTTGAGCTTGTTGTTATCTACATACATTGTGAATTAAATATATTGAACTTCATATTATTATATTTGCTGGCCCTAGTAAGTGTCGGAGTCGACCCCTCGTCACTACTTCTGCGAGGTTAGGCGAGATACTTGGTGGGTACATATTTCTATGTACTCATGCTACACTTCTGTACTTGATTGTACAGGCTTTGAGACAGGTGCATCTGGCCATCAGTCCGGCGCGTAGAGTGGATTTCTCAGCTTAAGACTTTCCGGTGAGCTGCCCTTTTGAGCCGTTCTGCAGCAGCTGGAGTCTTTCTTTTGTCTTTATGTTCCTGTCTATTCTTTTTTTCCAGTAGGATAGTATGGTTATGTATATTCTACTTGATTGCCAACACACTTGTGACACCAGGTCTTGGCACACACATTAGTAGACTTATGATGTTTTGGTTTGTCTTCATGATTGAGATTCCCATTTATTACTTTCATTTAAGTATGCTTAAATTTTGAAACTATAAATTTCTTAATCTATAATGGAAGTTATCACGTACCAACTACACAAATGAGAAATTACTATTTGATTAGTGTTGGCTTGCCTAACAACGGTGTTGGACGCCATCATGGCCTAATATGGAATTTGGGTCGTGACAGGCATGATGCTACTAACTCTTCTGGTTGCGGTTCAAATTTCTCGGGAACTGAAGAAGAACCGAAAGGTGATGATACTGAAGGCCAAAATGGTGAAGGCCAAGATATTGAGCCGGCGGAGGATCCACCCACTTCTCTTGGGGGTGTAGATGCTTCTTTTCCTCTGGGTTCCGGAGATGCAAAGGGTTAGTTTTTGCTTTCTTATATTTTTCATACTTTTGTATTTATGCTACTTGGGACATTTGTTGTGAATAGAAATACTTTTTCGTTTAAGTATTGTGCAAGTTTTTCTCTTTGCGTACTTTTCGTTTAAGTATTTACGCAAGTTTTACTCTTTGTGTCGTACTTTTCGTTTAAGTATTTGCGCAAGTTTTACTCTTTGCGTCATTTTCGTTTAAGTATTTGTGCAAGTTTTACTCTTTGTGTCAAATTGTGCAAGGCTTCGGGTGTATTTTTCCCCGAGAGCATTTGGATTCCGGGCATAAGTTCTTCCGGAATTAATCTTTTACCGTGAGGGTTTCATAAGAGAGGCCATATTATGTTTACGGTGCTCTTGAAGAGGATGTCTCCTGTTCATTACGGCACTAGCATTTGAAGTACTTGTTTAATTTTTAAATGATAAAATCAATTCATTAGTAGGACAAGAAACAAGATAGAAATAAAAGGACTTTACTTTATTCCTTCCATTTCCAAAAGTACATAAGAATTCATTGTGCCTAAAAGAAATTGCCATTACTTGTGGCTAACTTGTATAACTTGTTTCTACGGGGCTGGCCGCACAGTCCCTAGTCCCGATGATACAACTTTGTTTTCGGGTTTCATATTCCGATCAATGTGGCAGTCATTGTTGTCGTGTCCTCATATCATTCTCCCATAGTGTTCTAATGCGAAGAATGCGAATTTGAACAATGGAAGTCTTGATCCTTTCGAGATTCCACTAGTGGATGGTTAGGTAATCTTTAGTTTGGTAACAAGCTTCACTTTCCCTTAGGAACATTGTTATCGAGCCAAAGACTATCTAACAACCCCCAGTGGCATGCACTCGTGAACAGTCGAGTAACCTCGGCCGATAGAAAATTTTACTTCCCGGTAGGAACTTTTTCTACCGAGCCAAATATTTTCTAACCGCTCCATAGTGATCCATTATTTATGTGCCTTTTAGTTTTAAGGTCTTATTTTTGACGACGAAGCTTCCTTCGTAGTATGCTTTCCGTTGCTGCCTCGTTAAAAACCTTGCCAGAAAAATCCAACTGGGACAAAAACTGGATGAAGGGAAAAAGAGTGCAGCACATACTTTCAGTATAAGTGAGACTCATCAGCAATAGTATCTCTTGAGGTGTGCCACATTCCAGTTTCTCGGCAACTTTTCTCCGTCTTGATTTTCCAACTCGTATGACCCTTTCTCGGTGACAGTTGAAACCCGATAGGGGCCTTCACATGTTGGACCCGACTTCTCCGCATTGAGCTCCTGGGTGTTCTGAGTTACTTTTCTTAAAACCAAGTCCCCTACTTTTAAATAACGGAGGTTGGCTCTTAGATTGTAATATCTTTCCATTCTCTGCTTTTGGGCTGCCATTCTTATATGCGCCAAATCCCTTCGTTCATCGAGAATCTCCAACATGAGTTTATATTGGAACATCACTTGAAGGTTTCAGTTTTTTATTCAAGCTTCTTTCCAAAATAGAGAAATCAATCCTCACGAGCTTGAAGAACAAAGTTGAACGCAACTATGGACCAGTTCCTAAAGTTAGCATGTTGTCGTCCTAGTTGAGTTCTAACTTTGTGATTGTACTTATTGTATCTCCTAAATTGGTTAGCTAGAAGCATTGATTAGGAATCCTTTGTAAATCCGTAAACTCCTTGAGTTTACGTTGTGGCTAGGTTAGTCATAAGCAAAAGCCTTTGTAACCGTAGGGTGACAAAGTGGCTTGTGGTGAGAACATCACAATTTAGTTAAAGCCTTTGTAACAAGAAGAGTTATAAAGTGGCTTGTGGTGAGAGCATCACAAGTTAGTTGATGTCTTTGTAATAGGATTATTGCAAAGTGGCTTGTAATAGGTATTTTACAAGTTAGTGAAGTTAAAAGCCTACAGGTGTAGGTCGTGGTTTTTTGATCCCCTTGTGTGGGATTTTTCCACGTAAAAATCCTCTGCCTTATTTACATGCAGTTTTATTAGCATTCTCAGCAGAACCTCGTAAAGGACCAGGTAATCTACTGGTTGGTGGACCCACACAAACTAATAATTGGTATCAGAGCGGGTTCCTCCTATCAGGATAACACCTAGGAAGGATCCTCATGGCTCCTCCACCAACCTTTGAAGAAGGTCAACAAAAAAACGATCACCTAGGTTCAATGGAAAATACTATGGGTGGTGGAAAACAAGAATGCATGATTTTATCATGGCTGAGGATTCTGAGTAATGGGATATCATTTGTGATGGTCCTTATATTCCAACCAAGGTACTGGAAGAACTTCCATTCTCAATGGCAAAAACCAGTAAGGAGTACACCGAAGCAGACAAGAAAGTTGTGGAGAAGAATTTTCGTGCCAAGAAAATTCTAGTATATGGAATAGGACCTATAGAGTACGGTAGAATCTCCACCTGCGATACTGCCAAGGAGATATGGGAAGCTTTGCAAACAGCTCATGAGGGAACCATACAAGTAAAACTGTCTAAGATTGATATGCTCACTACCGAGTATGAACTCTTCAAAATGAGGGATGATGAATCCATTCAAGATATGCACACAAGATTCACTTCCATCATAAATGAGTTACACTCACTAGGTGAAACTATTCCTAGAAACAAGCGAGTGAGGAAAATCCTCAGCATTCTGCCTAGCCCTTGGGAAAGCAATGTGAATGCTATTACTGAATCAAATAACCTACAGGAGCTGACCATAGAAGAGCTGATCGGAAACTTGAAGACCTACGAATTAAAGAAAAAGATAGACAGTGAAAGAAGAAAACCAAAGAAGGAAAAGAACCTGGTACTTAAAGCTGATAACAATGATTCAAGTGAGGAAGACAGTGACATGGCTTACTTAACCAAAAGGTTTCAGAAGATGGTCAGAAGAAATAGAGAAATGCTAAAAAGGGACAACTCTAACAGATCAAAGAACTATGATCTTTGTTACAAGTATGGAAAGGCTGGACACTTCATGAAAAATTGTCCTATCTTGAAGCAAGAATTCTCCAAGAACTTCAAGAGAAAAAGATCCGCTGACAACATGATGAGACATGCTCTTGCAGCATGGGGGGATTCTTCCAGTGAGAAAGATGATGAACCTGGTGCTGGTGATAGTTCCATGATGGCAGTTGAAGGCGAGGAGATTGAATATGACTCAACTTTTGCTTTAATGGCTCAATCAGATGATGATGAAGACGATGACAAAAAAGAGGGAACAGTGAGAGGAAGCGGTCAACAATGGTTCATGGACAGTGGGTGTTCAAAGCACATGACTGGGAACACCACGGACTTCCTTTCACTAAAAGCCCTGCAAGGAGGGAGTGTATCCTTTGGCAATGGGAAAAAGGGGTACATTCTTGGAGTTGGAAAAGTCGGGAGTCACTCACTCATTCTATTGAAAATGTGTACTATGTCAATGGCCTTAAGTACAGTCTCTTGAGTGTCTCTCAAATCTGTGATAAAGGAAACAAGGTGGAATTCTTGTCCAAAATATGTACAGTCACTGATCTGGTAACTAGTGATGTAGTACTTGTGGCCAAAAGATACAAGAACATCTATGTTACTGATTTCGAGTCCTTACAGAGTGGTAATCTGAGTTGTCTGAAAGCTGTTGATGATGATGCTGAACTACGGCACAGAAGACTGGGCCACGCAAGTTTTTCTTTTCTGAACAAACTAATTCAGAAGGACCTGGTCCATGGTCTGCCTATGACAAAATTCAAGATGCAAAAAGTTTGTGATGCCTGTGCTAGAGGAAAACATGTGAAGTCCTCCTTTAAGTCCAAAAGAGATGTAAGCACCTCAAAGCCACTAGAACTTCTGCATATGGATCTACGTGGCCCTATGAGAGTGCAAAGCAGAGGGGGAAAAAGATACATTTTTGTAATAGTGGATGACTACTTCAGATTCACATGGACTCTGTTTCTCAGAACTAAAGATGAAACCGTTGAGGTGTTTGTGGCATTTGTAAAGAAAATCCAGGTGAAGATTGAGTCTAGAGTCGCATGCATTAGATCAGATCATGGGACAGAATTTGACAATGTCAAATTTGATGAGTTCTGCAATGAAAATGGCATCACTCACAACTTCTCAGCTCCCAGAACTCCCCAGAAAAATGGAGAAGTAGAAAGGAATAACGAAGGAAAACCAGCCAAACGTACCCACATCCTCTCAAAATGAAGCTCAGAAGTCTAACTGGAGACACCAAAGCTCTCATCCGATGGACAACATTATAACTCCTCTAAATTCTGGAGTACAAACCAGGTCAAGAGCCAAAAATATACTTGCCTTCTCAGCTTTTCTATCTCAGATAGAACCTAAGAATATCAAGGAAGCCTTTGTTAGTTTGTGTGAGTCCACCAAATAGTAGAGTACCTGGTCCTTTATGGGGTTCTGCTATGAATGCTAGTAAAGCTGTATGTAAATAAGGCAGAGGATTTTTACGTGGAAAAATCCCACACAAGGGGATCAAAAAACCACAACCTACACCTGTAGGCTTTTAACTTCACTAACTTGCAATCTCCCTATTACAAGCCACTTTACAATAACCCTATTGCAAAGACTTCAACTAACTTGTGATGCCCTCATCACAAGCCACTCTATAACTATCCTAGTTACAAAGGCTTTGACTAACTTGTGATGTTTCCACCACAAGCCACTTTGTCACACTATGGCTACAAAGGATTTTGCTTATGACTAAACCTAGCCACAACATAAACTCAGGGAGTTTACGAATTTACAAAGGTTTCCTACTCAACGCTTCTAAGAAAGCAGGATAGGAGTTACAATGAAGAACACATAACAAAGACTCAACAACCCTAAGGACTTAAGATATCATCAATCTTGGATCAGGTCCTTGAGGTTGCAGCAGCTTTGTTCTTGAGAGAGGTTCTTAAGCACTTGAGAGAATGTTTCCTTTTCTGATTTGCAAGTGTTCAAAATGATCAGCTCCCACGCACCAGGTTATTATACTACAAAAGACATTACCATGGTGATGTCAATTCATAATGGTGATGTCAAATCTTGATTAGTACATGTTTCTTCTCAATGGGAAGTGACTGCTGCACTGTCTGCTGCACTGTTGCGTGTACAATTGCAGGCAGTCACTTTCTGCAGTTGCTTTCCAGCTGTATAGTTGACTCATACTTCTGTCAGAGAATCCTAAGGGACCAGGTCCCTGTTGTGTTCCTCTTTGTACAGTTGTGGACAGTCACTTTCTGCAGTTGCATTCCAGCTTTATAGTTGACTTGTACTTCTGTCAGGGCAACACCAAGGGATCAGGTTCCTAATCTGGTTCTTGTGCACATTGCCCAGATTGTCTTGAGTTGAGTAACTTGAATGATGTTTTGTATAAACTCATTGTAGGTACACCTTGATCACATCACTTGAAATGATATGAGCACTTTAGTTGGTCAGAGAATGAGTGGGCGCTGGAAACAGTGCAGTGCGGCAGAAACAGTGCAGGTAGTCACTTCGTTTCCAGCTGTGTCCAATTGACTTTGTACTGTCGTGAGAAACCCACAAGAGTATCAGGTCCTTGTTTGGGTTCCTACCTCCTGAAGCTGTAGCAAGTTTACATTTGGCTGGAATCCGTTATATGCAGTGTAATCCAAGTGAGTCAGGTTCCTTATCTGGTTCTTGACATTGAGTTTGTTAGATCATCAAAACACAAGGCAAAGATATTGAAAACCTATCAGCCTTGAAAGGTGCAGATTGGATTGTAGCCATGCAAGACGAGCTACATCAGTTTGAAAGAAACAATGTTTGGCACCTGGTACCTAGACCCTCAGATCGAACCATTATAGGAACCAGGTGGGTTTTCAGAAACAAGCTTGATGAACATGGCATTACCACAAGGAACAAGGCCAGGTTAGTAGTTCAAGGCTACAATCAGGAGGAAGGGATTGACTATGATGAAACGTTTGCTCCGGTGGCTCGCATGGAAGCTATTAGAATTTTAATCGCTTTTGCATCTCATATGGAATTCACCTTGTTCCAAATGGATGTCAAAAGTGCATTTTTGAATGGACTTCTTAAGGAGAAGTCTATGTGAAGCAACCTCCAGGGTTTGAATGTCATGAACATCCCGAATATGTTTTTAAACTTGACAAAGCATTATATGGACTGAAACGGGCTCCTCAATCCTGGTATGAAAGGTTGTCAAAGTTCCTTGTGGAAAATGGCTTTAAAAGAGGGAAAATTGACAACACTCTGTTCTTAAAGAAACGGGGAAGGAACCTGCTCATTGTTCAGGTTTATGTTGATGATATCATTTTTGGAGCAACAGCTGATTCTCTGTGTAAAGAATTTGCAAAACTTATGGGAAGTGAATTTGAAATGAGCATGATGGGGGAACTGAACTTCTTCTTGGGTCTTCAAGTAAAACAGTCCCCAACGGGTATATCCATTTGTCAGCAAAAATACATCAGGGAGCTTTTGAAAAGGTTTGACATGGAGGGATCAAAGGTGATAGACACTCCCATTGCTACTGCCACTCGACTGGACATGGATGAAACTGGATCTCCTGTGAATCAAACCATGTATAGAGGCATTATTGGGTCTCTTCTCTATCTCCCTGCCAGCAGACCTGATATTGTTTTTAGTGTGGGGTTATGTACACAGTTTCAATCAAATCCCAAGGAATCTCACTTGAAAGCTGCCAAAAGAATACTGAGATACCTCAATGGAACACATGACCTGGTTCTATATTATCCCTCAGGTGACAGTTTTAATCTCATTGGTTATGCTAATGCAGACTATGCAGGTTATCTTGTGGACAGAAAAAGCACTTCTGGAATGGCTCACTTCTTAGGTTCATGTCTTATCTCTTGGGGGACAAGGAAGCAAAATTCAGTGGCTCTTTCAATAGCTGAAGCTGAATATGTAGCCGCAGCATCCTGCTGTGCTCAACTTTTATGGATCAAGCAGCAACTGGAGGACTTTGGGGTACTCACTAAGAGTGTGCCCCTTCTATGTGACAACACCAGTGCACTCAACATGGCCAAGAATCCAATTCAACACAAAAGGACAAAGCACATTGATGTGAGGCATCTGAGAGACAATGTGGAGAAAGGGCTGATATGTATGAAGTTCTGCAGCACAAAAGACCAAATTACAGACATTTTCACCAAGGCTTTAAGTAGGGAACAGTTTGAAAGAAACAGAATGAAGTTGGGGCTTTTAAAGCCCAATTGAGAACCTGATTCCTCTTTATTTGGCTATGAAAATCACATTCAAGAAATAACTGGCTAAAAGTGTTTTCTGGCCGTGTCTAACTCACTTTAATACCGTTGCAGGTAAACACGCATGATGAGTATAGAAGCTGCAGATGTAGTTCATGAATGATAAAAGAGGATTGAGTCTTTCAAATAAAAGGTCAAGAACCTGGTTCTTGTACCAAAGGTTAGTAGTTTTGTGCATCCTTTAATACACGTCTTAAAAAGGGTACAAAACCCAACTGCCATGTCATTCAACTTTTCAGATTTGTTGTCACGTCTCTTCACTTCAAATTGTTCCATCTCCCTCTGAAACATTACATTTCTCCACGCCCAACTGCCGTTTCAGAACCGGTTCCTATTCCTCTTTCCTCATAATTATCCTCTCCTAATAAAAACCCTCATCTGTTCTCTCTAACCATAAGTTCTCCAGTAGAATTTCCCGAAAGCATCGTCACACCTCTTTTCTTTTTCTCTTTCTCTTTAATGGCTGAGACAAACTCCGACCTCCCTGCCTCAGTCGTACCCTCTCTTACTCCTTCCGCTGAAGTCACTCCTCACCCAGTTTTCCCGTTTCTCCCTATTTCAGAAACCCCCAAAATTGTTGCTCTATCCCCTCCATCTTCTGAGGCTCCCACCAGTCAAAGACCCAGTGGAGAACAAGGTCAAAACCCTGAGGTCATGAAGAGTTCTGCCATCGTTGCTACCAACTCCGTGGTGGAAGTAGTACCATTTGAGGAAGTGAAAAATGTTGTAACGGTTTTTGTGGTATCTGCTGATGGGGTACTGCATGAGATCATCTCTCAGAAAAATGAGGTACAAAGTGTGGGGGACGAAGGGGCTATTGTAATTGTTGAAGGGGATGCACTAGCAGATACTACTGGACCATCACATGAGGAACCCGATCCCTCTCCGGAGGACCTAGGTCAGGGCTCTCATTCCCAGGACAGTTCTGTTCCTGCATTCATTGTTGTGCCCTTGGAAATACAAGTACTTGAAATGAGATCCAGTGATGAGGAGGACCTAGACAATATGGCTCTTGATGAATTCATAGTTAAGCGGAGAGTTGTGTCCACTCTTGAGTCTGCAACCAAGCGACCTACTACCAGGCTTCAAGCTAAGGTGGCCTACGATTCTGCTCTTCAAAAGAGCAAGAAAAGTAGTAAGCAGAAAAGGAGAAAGTTGGTAAAAGACAGTGTACCTGTAAGTGATGAGGCAATCCCTGTAGTAGAGGTGGATGAGGAAACCCTAGATGAACCTGGTTCACTGGTTAGGCGGTCTTTGAAAAAGAAGAAGCCTGTTTCAACAGAGAAAGGGTCAACCTCTAGGTCCAAGATGAAGGAGGTGGTGAGTGAGTTCTCGATGTCTGATGAGGATGTGTTAGTCTAATCCAAGGAAAAAGGAAAAGTAAGGAGTGAGAAGTCCGGGAAACGCAAGTCTGAAATTTTTGACGAAACTGGTTATGTGAAGAGAATGAGAAGTGAAGTCTCTGAATGTCTGCGACATCAAAAAGTTTTGTTGGGTCATACATTTGACCCAGCAATCTCTGAGATGGCTGGTATGAGCCAAATTCTAGAAATGGTCGAGTTTCAATGCTGGGCGCACTTATTCCAAGTGGATGCACCTAAGGTATATGAGGATGAGGTACAAAGCTTCTTTGCTAGCCTCTTTCCTGTTAAAACTGACCACATTTGTGCTTTGGTCAATGGAGTGGACATTGTCTTCGATGTAAAGTTGCTTGGACAGATTCTTAAAGTTCCTACTGCTGGTGTGAAAAGTGTAAGGGATGTATGTCAGTTTAACTTCAGAAATGCCGTAGTCAAAGACAATGCAAACCAGAAGGGGGACCAGATCCATAAGAAAGCGCTTCTTCCTGTGTATTAGTTGTTGTTCAAATTGGTTAACAAAGTTCTATTGCCTCGAGCTGAGAGGAGGTCAGTGACTTCTAAGTCTGACATGTTCTTGATGGAACAACTGGATAGCTTTTCCCCTGTGAGTCTGCCTACTATCATGATTGAACACATGCAAAAAGTTGCCTCTTTCAAGGATGGTAATCATGGGCTTCCCTACGGGTTCCTGCTCACTCGAGTGTTTAAATTCTTTGAAGTACCACTGGAGCCAGGAAAAGTGGGGACTAAGAAGCAGACTTTCTCACAGACCACTTTGGAAGAATGCGAGTGCACAGAAAAGTATGGGGGGTAGGAAGTATGATGTTCTACACGTCAATACCACACAAGAGGGGGGTGATTTGTGTGGTACCTAATTTTCGCACTAGAAGAACCTGGTTCTTCTAGATGTACTTACTATGACTGTTTCAGAATTAAGAGTGCATAAAATAAAGAACACAGAGATTTTTACGTGGAAAACACCTGGCTCAAAAGGTAAAAAAACCACGACCTACTACTCAGTAGGATTTTCGCAAACTTCCACTAAAATCACTGAGCCAAAACAGCATTTACAAAACTCTTGTAAACCTAAGGATTAAACTCTAATCCCAGTGTGGCACACAGCCTCAACTGCTGCGATACTTTCAAGTTAACTCTAACTTGAATACTCAAAGTACCTAATACAATTGCTTCTATGAAAGCTGAAAGGTACAATATGGAAACACCTACTACAATTGAACTAGAATAAAAGAAAGACACAATGGAATTGGTTCTTCTATCTTGTCCAAGTAGCTTCAGGAATGCACACTTGAATCTCACGTAAATTGCTTGCAAAAAGCCTTGCTATTTTGCTCTTCAATTTAGTTTCACTTCTGCATTTGTGCAATCGCCTGTAAAAGAGAATAATCATTATTATATATAGAGTTAGTAATCAGAGTTTGATTAAAACTCGAATTGCTGATCCTTCATCAAATTCGAGTCCTAGAACAATTCAAACTCCAATCCTTATTCTTGATCCGGATGTAGTTCTCTTCACATAAGAAGAATTCAACTCCTTATCCTATGCAACCTTTTTGATCAGCTCAGAAGTTATTGTTGCTGACCCTTGAGACTTATCTTCACACGTATGTCACATGTATAAGTATATCAACACTGTGTCTGTCTCACATGATGGACCGGGTTCATGACTGAGTTCATTTTGTCAATGTTCAAAGCTTCATCTGAACTTGGGCCAACAAATTCCCCCTTTTTGATGATGACAAACTCTGTGCTTTTGTTGATCAGAGACCCTGTGGAACTCAGCTTAATTATCACACTTTAATTTAACTTATCATCAAGGACCAGGTTTAATCAGGTTATAAATATCACTTTATTATCATAATACAAAGTAAAACACAATATCTCTTCCCCCTTTTGGCATCATCGAAAAAGTTGCATATTATATGAATCCTAGATGTTAATTATTACTCATGGCCACTAGGGCAACTGCAAGTGAAAACATGATTCAGTTAATCAATAATCAACTTCACAAGAAATTTAGCTATTAAGATCAGAAGTTTCATAGAACAAGAGAAAACAAAGCACATTGTCATTGATTAGGAGGTGTTTCTACAAAACAGACCACAAAAAGAAAAACAAACATCCAACCATGAGCAAAAAAAAAAACCAGAGAAAAGTCCTGAATCTGGGTCACTGAGGGGTTTTCTAAACTGGTTCTAGGGCTTAGAGGAACTAGAGGGTTGGGATTGAAGAAGATTAAGCATTGTTTGGAGCATCCCTTCACTCTTTTCCTTTTCCTTTGCTAGCTCAGCTTTGAGGCCATTTCTTTCACTTTCTAGTTCAGCAATGCGAGCCTGGAGCCTAGCAATTTCTGCATCTTTTGTTTCACACTCTAGAACCAATGCCCTAAGTTTGCTGTTCACAGGAGTCTTCAAGGATGAACCAGGTTCAACTGGGGTTACACTTAGCAGATAGTCACAAGCCTGCAGAGTTTTGATTCCAAAGTGCTCTTTGCTGGAGGCCATCTCCCACTTTTTCAATAGCACATCTAACTTGGCCAAGACAGTTGTCAGTATAAACCCATAAGGTGTGGCATGGGCCTTGGAGCCATTGATGACTCTATCCAGCAGCTTGACAATAAAAGCAGGCCAGTTAATCTGCTTTCCTCTCACAAGACACTCCAGAAGGACCAGGTCCATATAATTTGCAGTGTGCCTTCTCTCCTGTCTGGGCAGCAAACACTTGTTCACAAACTTAAAAAGCACCTTGTGCTCAAGCTTCATCTCACTCTTTTGCACAAACCTAGCCTCAGGCACTTCTTCAGCAGACTTGGTATCACAGAAATTTCTGGTGATTTGGAGAGCAGAAGGGAGAGAATCTAGACAAGGCCACCTTTGCCTAGTATAGTCATCAGAGCCCATACAGGGTATGTCTAGAATTTTGCCCAATTTAGGTGCATAAAACTGCACCTCTACTCCCCTCACCAAGCTTGTAACAACCCCATTCACCACCATGGAATTTGCCATAAACTCGATCAGCTCTTTCCTTGCCAGCCTGCCATCCAGTTGAAGAACCATGTCCTTCCACCCCTGTGCATTTAGGGCATCAACCAATCATTTCATGCCTGGCTCCTCCAGGTCTTTCAGAACTCTTCCTTTCAACATCTTTCTCCTGCCAAAAAGGACAAATCTGTCCTGTTCTTTTTCAGATTTCTCTTCTTCTTCCTCTCCACTCCATGCTTGTTCTTCTTTAGGAACTTTCACTTGTTTTCCTTTGACTGCAGACCTGGTTCTTTTTGCCAGGGAGGGTTCAGCAGATACAGATTCTGAAGACTTCTTGGTAGAAGTCTTGGATCTCTTTGATGTAGGAGTGGGAACCTCCTCAGTTGTACCACTTTCCTGATGGACCAATTCCATCTCCTCCTCCTCTTCTTCTGCAGCCACAGAACTTTTCACAACTTTAGCTTTTCGCTTTTCCTTCTTCTTTTTCTTGCTTTCCTCTAAGGCTTTCTGCAACTCAGCCTCACTTTGGTTTACCCTGCTTCTAGTAGCTTTCACTTTTGGTACTGAAGGGACAGTAGACTTAGGAGATGACACCTTGCTCTTCTTTGTTGGCTTAGAGGTGGTTAGAGCCTTTTGAGAAGAAGCTTTGCGCTTCTTGGGATCATAGCTTGCCCCAACCTTCTTCAGAATGTCAGCCAAGGTTTCTTCCACAGATGAACCAGGTTCATCTTGTTGTTCACTCAGGTGTACAAGGCCTTCAGCAGCCTCCCCAGTTTCACTGCCCCCGGCTTGTTGCCACTCTCCTCTATTCCTCCACAAATAGCAAGAATGTTATCTTTCTTTTTCTTTCCCTTTCTATTCGACTCTCCCTCATTTACATCTCTCACAGAACCCACCAACACAAACCTATTGTCCACCTTCTCAACTACATCAGAAAAAACATAGCATGTATTTACCTCCCTAGAGTTTTCTTGATTCTTGTCTGAGTCAGAAGACCCACGTTCTTCTCCATCGCTTGCAGAAACAAACTCTTCAGACTCAGAACTCGAGTCAAATGATTCCTTTTCAGAGCTCTCTTTTTTCTGGCTGGCTCTCAATTTTTCGTTTAGAGCCGTTCTCAGAACACCAGTAGCCACAGTCTGTCTTGCCAACATTTTCTGCCGGCGAAATCTTGGTTTAGGATTGTCGCTAGGAGGCAGATGAGGGTGTGTTAGGAGATACTGGTGGGGGAGTTCCTGGATTTTCTTGAGGAGTAGTCATGGTGAAGAATTTCTGGAGAATTTTGGGGATTTTTGGAGATTTTTAGAGAGAAGGATGATGGTTTGAGGTTTAAGGCTTAATGACGGTTATGGACTAGAATGGGAGTATGTGGAGTGTATTTAAAGTGGAATATGATTAGGTGCAGTAACAACAGCCTTTTTGCAGTGGTCAATCAAGAGTCTAATCCCTTTAAGACTCCGGTCTTTTAGTGATAAATAGGTGGCGCTTGGTTTTAGAAAATATTCCCGTTTTCTTTAGAATTCTAGGAGAATGAAACTGGTTCAATGCTCAACGGTTATGTCTTTAGGAGTTTGGTTAGAATAGGACTTCTGCTCATAATTGGAATATTTATTTTTCTAATTGTGCAAAGTATAGAAACATACCTGACCTTTTCTCATAAGCATATACTGATGAATCAGGTTCTTCAAGTAGAACTTCTCTTGATTATGCCTCATATATCATAATAGAAAAAAAACTTTGTAAGAGATCAATGAATTAATATAAACACATGTCACAGGAGTATACTGATTAGAGTATGAGACTGAGTAAGAATTAGTCTAGATATTTACATAAAGTCAGAACTTCTAACCAAAAATGTGATTTTTTTTTCATTTTTTTTCATTGTATTCTGAACTGGTTCCTTTTTAGGTGATCTTAATCATCCCTAATTCCAACCTATTCCTTTCAAAGTTTTCCCTATTCAGTGCTTTGGTGAAGATGTCAGCTATTTGTTTATCAGTAGCACAAAATTCTATTGAGATTAATCCTTTCTCATAATTATCTCTCAAGAAGTGGTGTCTAACATCTATGTGCTTGGTCCTTTTATGATGAACAGGGTTCTTTGTCATACTTATAGCACTAGTGTTATCACAAAATATTGGTATGCATCCCACTTCAATTCCAAAATATACCAATTGTTGTTTAATCCATAGTAATTGAGCACAACAAGAAGCTGCAGCTACATACTCAGCTTCAGCAGTAGATAGGGCTACTGAATTTTGCTTCTTGGTAGCCCATGATACAAGACATGAACCAAGGAAGTGTGCCATACCTGAGGTGCTTTTTCTATCCACTAGGAAACCTGCATAGTCAGTATCAGCATATCCTACTAGATTGAAATTACTACCTTTAGGGTACCAAAGACACAATTCAGTAGTACCCTTCAAATATCTCAATATCCTCTTGACAGCAGTTAAGTGAGACTCTTTTGGATTTGCCTGAAAACGAGCACATAGCCCTACACTGAAAACAATGTCAGGTCTACTGGCAGTAAGATACAAAAGTGAACCAATCATACCCCTATACAACTTCTGATCAACCGATGAACCAGGTTCATCAATATCTAATTAGTGGCAGTTGCAATAGGTGTATCTATTCTTTAGAATCCTCTATTTTAAAACTCCTGATTAGTTCTTTTGTATAC
>NC_031991.1:31656050-31681050 GCF_001879085.1 Nicotiana attenuata
ATAATCCTTCCAAGATATTCAAGTTCATTTGTCAAAGTGGTGAATCTAGTATACATCTCCTGGATAGTTTCTCCTTCATTCATAGTAAAATTCTCATATTGAGAATACAGAAGTGTTCCTCTTGATCTTTTCACTTGAGGTGTTCTTTCATGAGCCACTTACAGAGTGTCCCATATTTCCTTAGCAGTTGTACAGCTTTGGATCCTATTGTACTCGTCTGGTCCTAGATCACATACAAGCCACTTCTTGGCCTTAGAATTTTTCTCCCGCTTCCTCAGGTCCTCAGCAGTACAATCAGCCCTTGTAGTTGGCACATCAATTCCTTCAGCATTCTTCTTAGTGGTTGCTAGGGGACCATCAGTGACTATGTCCCAAAGTTCATAATCCTCCCCTATAATGTGATCTCTCATTCTGTTCTTCCACCAAAAATAGTACTGACCATTGAAAAGTGGAGGCCTGGCAGTGGATTGCCCTTCCCAGTTCCCAGGTGGTGCACTCATTGTTGATCTTCTCCTAAGGTGTTAGCCTCTTCAAGGATAACCTGCTCTGATACCAATTGATGTTCTACACGTCAATACCACACAAGAGGGGGGGGGGTGATTTGTGTGGTACCTAATTTTCGCACTAGAAGAACCTGGTTCTTATAAATGTACTATGACTGTTTGCGGAATTAAGAGTGCATAAAATAAAGAACACAGAGATTTTTACGTGAAAAACACCTGGCTCAAAAGGTGAAAAAACCACGACCTACTACTCAGTAGGATTTTCCCAAACTTCCACTAGAATCACTGAGCCAAAACAGCATTTACAAAACTCTTGTAAACCTAAGGATTAAATTCTAATCCCAGTGTGACACACAGCCTCAACTGCTGCGACACTTTCAAGTTAACTCTAACTTGAATACTCAAAGTACCTAATACAATTGCTTCTATGAAAGCTGAAAGGTACAATATGAAAACACCTACTATAATTGAACTAGAATAAAAGAAAGACACAATGGAATTGGTTCTTCTATCTTGTCCAAGTAGCTTCAGGAATGCACACTTGAATCTCACGTAAATTGCTTGCAAAAAGCCTTGCTATTTTGCTCTTCAATTTAGTTTCACTTCTGCGTTTGTGCAATCGCCTGTAAAAGAGAACAATCATTATTATATATAGAGTTAGTAATCAAAGTTTGATTAAAACTCGAATTGCTGATCCTTCATCAAATTCGAGTCCTAGAACAATTCAAACTCCAATCCTTATTCTTGATCCGGATGTAGTTCTCTTCACATAAGGAGACTTCAACTCCTTATCCTATGCAATCTTTTCGATCAACTCAGAAGATATTGTTGTTGACCCTTGAGACTTATCTTCACACGTATGTCACATGTATAAGCATATCAACACTGTGTCTATCTTAAAGTACATCAACCGTCTCACAGCTTATTAATGCTCACAACAGTGCAGCTGAGGAAATTTGTCGGTTGAAGGCCAGGAATTCTATCCTGGAAGATCAGCAAGCCCAAGGGGTTCTGGTGTCAAATGATGAAGTAGCTCGCTTGACCAAGGAGAATGCTGATCTCAGGGCGCAAGTAGAGAACGTGAAAGCAGAACTGCTCAATGAGCAAAAGTCGGGAAATGCCCGAATAGATCTTGTTCTCCAAACACTTGCTGCAGCGTCCAAGCCTTTTACTCCTAGTGCCCCCTAAGTACCCCTTCAGTGACCAGTTTCTGGAAATGTTCTTTAAGATTTCTTTCTTGTTTTGGCAGTTGTTTTTTTGTTTTCTATTTATGTGGTTGGGATGGAACACTACTGCTCCCGTTTTAACAAATCCAATGTTGCCTTTTGCTTTTTAAGGAAAGGAATATTAAAGTTTTCTTAATATCAATTCTATCCTTTTTTATTATATCAGTGCTTTACCTCTGTGTTTCTATTCTCTATCATGTTTGTGTGCACATATGTGGCATGAGTTAGCATAGCTGGACTTCTTTGTGCTGATTCTTCTGTTTGTGTCTTTTTAATGATGCCAAAAGGGGGAAAAGAAAATAATAAGTAATAAGCCAGGGGGAACATACGTGTAAGTAAGGGCATAAAGTCAGGGGGAACTTGTGGTCTACTGTTACTTAATCTGGTTCTCTGAGCTCTAAATCCTCAGTTTCAATGCTAAGTTTGTCATCATCAAAAAGGGGGAAATTGATAGGTTTTCAATATCTTTGACTTGTGTTTTGATGATCTAACAAACTTAATGTCAAGAACCAGATAGGGAACCTAACTCACATGGATTACACTCTATTTAATGGATTCCAGCCAAATGTGAACTGCTACAGTTTCAGGAGCTAGGAAACTAAACAAGGACCTGCTACCCTTGTGGTTCCCTCATAGCAGTACAAAGTCAGTTGGACACAGCTAGAAACGAAGTGACTGCTTGCATTGTTTCTTCCGCACTGCACTGTTTCCAGAGCCCACTCATTCCTGACAAACTAAAGTGCTCACATCATATCAAGTGATTTAATCAAGGTGTACCAACATGAGTTTATATTGGAACATCACTTGAAGGTTTCAGTTTTTTATTCAAGCTTCTTGCCAAAATAGAGAAATCAATCCTCACGAGCTTGAAGAACAAAGTTGAACGCAACTATGGACCAGTTCCTAAAGTTAGCATGTTGTCGTCCTAGTTGAGTTCTAACTTTGTGATTGTACTTATTGTATCTCCTAAATTGGTTAGCTAGAAGCATTGATTAGGAATCCTTTGTAAATCCGTAAACTCCTTGAGTTTACGTTGTGGCTAGGTTAGTCATAAGCAAAAGCCTTTGTAACCGTAGGGTGACAAAGTGGCTTGTGGTGAGAACATCACAATTTAGTTAAAGCCTTTGTAACAAGAAGAGTTATAAAGTGGCTTGTGGTGAGAGCATCACAAGTTAGTTGATGTCTTTGTAATAGGATTATTGCAAAGTGGCTTGTAATAGGTATTTTACAAGTTAGTGAAGTTAAAAGCCTACAGGTGTAGGTCGTGGTTTTTTGATCCCCTTGTGTGGGATTTTTCCACGTAAAAATCCTCTGACTTATTTACATGCAGTTTTATTAGCATTCTCAGCAGAACCTCGTAAAGGACCAGGTAATCTACTGGTTGGTGGACTCACACAAACTAATACTTTTTGTATCCCAAATCTGCAAATTATATTCCCCCACAAGAAATCTATCACTTCACGTTCGTCGATCTTTTGATAAGGACTTGTTTCAACCCATTTAGAAAAATAGTCAGTTAAAATAAAAAAATCTTACCTTACCAGGGCCGGTGGCAACAGTCCGACGATATCCATCCCCCACTTCATGAACGGCCATGGTGACAAAACTGAGTGTAGTGGCTCTGCCGGTGGATGTACTAATGGTGCGTAATGTTGACATTTATCATATTTTTGAACATAAGCCTTGGCGTCTTGTTCCATCTGGGGCCAGTAGTATCCTGCCCTAATTGATTTTAACACTAAAGAATCCGAGCCTGAGTGATTTCCACAAATCCTCTCATGGACTTCTCGCATAACGTAGTTAGCTTCGGAAGCTCCCAAACATCGGGCCAACGGGCCTTGGAAAGATCTTCTGTACAATTGACCTCCTTTAAAGCTGTACCGAGCTGCTTTAATGCGCAGCGCCCGAGATGCCTTAGGATCTTCTGGAAATTTTCTGTGCTCGATATAGTCAATGATCTCATTTCTCCAGTCCCAGATCAAATTGGTTGTGTTTACCTCGTAATAGCTATCCGCGTCCAATACCGAATGCATAAGCTATACGACCGTGCCAGAGTCTGATCCCTTCATTCCCGTAGATGATCCAAGATTGGCTAGTGCATCTGCTTTCGCATTCTCTTCCCTAAGGATGTGAGTAATTGACCATTCCCCGGATCGAGCAATTAGAGCATGGACTTTCACTACATATTGTTGCATGTATTCCTCTTTGGCTTCGAAGAACCCGTAGACCTTATTTACTACCATTTGGGAGTCACATTTGATTTCTATGACCTCGGAGTCCAGTCCTCGGACCAGATCGAGTCCTGCAATCAAAGTTTCATACTCTGCTTCATTGTTAGTCAAAGGAACAGTTCTTATGGCTTGTCTTAGGGTTTCTCCTAAGGGTATGGTTAACACCATGCCGAGTCCAGACCTCTTCATATTGGAAGCTCCGTTCGTGAATAAGGTTCAAACTCCCGATGTCGATTCTTACACAATCACTGCTTCATTGGTAGCCAAAGGTAGCAGTCCCAGACTGAAATCGGCCACAAAGTCGGCCAAAACTTGTGACTTAATCGCAGTCCTCGGTTTATATTCTATGTCAAATTTACTCATTTCGACTATCCACTTGGTCAGTCTACCTGATAGTCCGCAGGGAAAAAGTAGTCACCATAACTATCGGATGACATTGGAAATAAGGCCTTAGTTTTTCGAGCGCGACTACGAGGGCTAAGACCAATATTTCCAGATGTGGGTAGCGAGTTTATGCTCCCGTTAAAATTTTACTAACATAATAGATAGGAGATTGCATACCTTCATCCTCACGGACTAAAACGACACTTACCGCTACCTCCGAGACAGCTCAGACTTGACAAGTACCTTTTCAAATCACTCAAAGCCTGCTAACATTCCGAGGTCCATTCAAAGTTATTCTTCTTTTTGAGGAGTGTAAAGAAATGATGGCATTTTTTCGAAGACCGGAAATGAATCTGCTCAAAGCGGTCAGTCTCCCCGTCAGCCTTTGAACTCTTTTACGCTTGATAGCCGGTCCGGGATGTCTTTGATGGCTTTAACTTTTTCGGGGTTAACCTCGATCCCGCTTTGCGACACAAGGAATCCCAAGAACTTACTGGAGCTGACCCCGAATGCACACTTCTCGGGATTAAGTTTCATGTTGTGCTTCCTTAAGATGTCAAAGGTCTCTTGCAGGTATTTAAGATGATCACCTGCGTTCAAAGACTTAACCAATTATCATCTATGTAAACCTCCATAGTTTTCCCTATTTGTTTCTCAAAGATTATGTTTACGAGCCGTTGGTGAGGGTGGGGAAGGTTGAGAAGGAATTTTGAAAAATATTTTCCCAAAACATTTAACCTAACCAAACATGAAAAAATTAGAAAATATTAGTGTCAGCAAATAATCCATTGGATAAATCTTTCCTCTTCTTTTTTCGGTCACAAAGATATCAAAATTTTAAAGCCAAAAGGAGTAGGTACACTTGGATAAATAAAGGACAAGCCTTATTGTACTGAAACGATAATATTAACGATGATATAACAATAACACCAACACATTAAGATATGAATTGTTGATCTTGAGAAAGATCATCACAACCATATTTAGCTTAAGAATCAGAAATTTAAAGAAACGCACTAAGGGTGTGTTTGGTAGGAAGGAAAATATTTTTCGAAAAATATTTTTAAATTTTCTCATATTTGGTTGGCTTAAATATTTTGGTAATATTTTTAAACATATTTTCTGATTTAGTGCGTTTCTTTAAATTGTCCCATATCGTAAAAAAATATTTTCTACTCTCTAACCAAATAATAAAAAATATTTTCCGGAAAAAGATTCTTCACTCACCAACCGAACAAGGAAAATAAGTGATAAAACCACTCATTTTCCATGAAATCATTTTCTAGGAAAAAATTTTCCATGGAAATTTTCTTCATATCAAACACACCCTTTGTCTCATTACTTTATGTTCTCTTTTCATTCTTTAACCAAACTATAGAAAGAAAAAAATCTTGTACTCTTCTTCTTTTTCTCTTTCCGTCATTACTTTCTGAGCAGTGACAACATGCTTTATACTAGCATTGATTGTGCCCATGCACATGCACGGTCCAATTTGCAAATTAAAAAGCTACAGAGAACTCATAAATTAACAAAATGTCAATAAGTTTCTTGAAAATAGACAAACATATCACAATTTGCTTAATTAATAACTTAACAAGATACTCTCTCCGGTTCAAAATAAGTGATTTTTTAGATGTTTTCACACAGATTAAGAAATTCACCTTTTAGCATTAATTAGCAATGGAATTGACCATATTAACCTTTACTATCTTACATAAACACTCCTAATACATATTCCAACACTATTTACTCCAAGGACAATGTAGGAAAAAAATAATTAATTCATTCTTGAAATCTGGAAAAATCACTTATTTTGGACCACAAGAAAAATGCCAAAAAATCACTTATTTTGGACCGGAGGGAGTAAAGAAAAAGGAATCGAATATATTGCACAATCAACATTCATTATCTTCCACAAAAAGGAATTGATTTGCACAATCAAACATTTATTATCTTGCAAATTTATGTTACTATTTATTACGACGTGGTATGAGTTTCCCTCCCAACCACCTACTTCTATGCAATCCTTGTAAATTATTCAGTACTCTCCTTCTGTTTGTTGTAACAATAATTGAATGCTTTATTGTTACCCTTGCCCTCATCTAAATTCCATACAGCTAACAAATTATGATAGACATAATCTCTCTCTCTCACACACACACAATTAAATGCATTAAGTTTGACTTGTTATCGATAATTTTTGTAGTTGGTCATGACTTTTTAGTAGTATAATAATTAAATATTAAAAATACAATCACTATTGAGAAAAAGAATTAAATTCAAGTTTCGTATCATGTAATTTTGACATTAAAGTTTAATTTTCATGCGTTAAATGGAAAAGCACAAACGGTACTGCTTTAGTGAAAATACATTTTGAAGAATACTCACTACTAAAAGCACTAACATACTAGTTGGACAGCATAAGGTTATACTTTGATGAGATTTAAAACTTAAATACCAAAAAAGAACAAACTTTTTTGAGATGATGGCTAAGGTTAGACTTTATAGCATATTTTGAAGTAATGTGAGCGCAGGCAAAAACGGATAATACCATTAGTGAACTAAATTATTAAAATATTTCTCAACAAACTATGTTTCAAAATTTTATGATTAATCAATCTTGTTTAAGTGGCATTTCATCGAATTGTTCTAACAATCATGGATATGTTGATCATTTTGCCGCCATACCCTGCGGGCCACCCTTCGCCCACCTCTCCTACCAAAATAAAACCAAATAAAAATAAAATTATTTGATACAAGTAAGTAAGCACATGATTAAGGGTGACTTACCTCTCAAACAAATACAATAATGATGCTACACGTGGTCATCGAGTATATTTTTATTACTACAAGACAAAAGGGTACGATGAGCAAACACATTATCGATCTCAATAATTAATATTTACAGTGTAAATAAATGTAATAATCCTCTAGTCGAAGATAATGCAAGCAATAGAGAGTCCTTTTACACATCCAATGCAGAAGAAATTATGTTAGGTTGAATGTTACTCCTATTAGATATCCATTATGAGAAAATAAGCTCTCTATCTATTTCTCTTGAGGATTTTAATTGACTATATATGTTTGCCCGTTTGGCTTAGCTGATTTAGAGTAGCTGATAAGCATTAGATGCTGAAAAGCAATTTTAAGTGCTGAAGTTGATTTAAAAATAAGCAGTTACATGTTTGGATAAAAGTGCTGAAATTAATAATATGCCGCTAAAGAACTAGGTATACGAAGAGTTTTGTTTTAAAAAGAAGTATTTTAGGGATAGAATAGTAAATATTTTGGTCAAACGTAAAGTGCTTGCTTATAAGCTGAAATTTGATAAGTTGGGGGAGACCAACAAATTTGATAAGTTGGGGGAGACCAACTTATGGCTTTTGGCTTATTTTTGGCTTATAAGCACTTTTAATTTTACCAAACGCGTAAATAAGCCAAAAAGTACTTATAAGCCAGTTTGACCAGCTTATAAGCTTAGCCAAACACCCTCTATATATGTTTGCGAATAATAAGCGTGCCAGATAAAACATTTCAGAATTCAACTACTCCTATAAATTTATTTGTAGACGAGATTATATATGGGTTAATGTAAGCACGTAATTTCGACCCCCGCAACTTTTAAAAATAATATTTTAAAAATATTCATTTATTTTCATTTTAATGGGATTGCAGTCAATTTTTAGTTTTAATTTTAAAACATGTAATAAATCAGATAATTAAGGCAAATTATTAATAGTTGAGCATCCGTGCTAAAACCACGGAACTCGGGAGTGCCTAACACCTTTTCTCGGATTAACAGAATTTCTTACCCGATCTTCTGTGTTCCAAGACTTTAAAAAACAGAGTCAAATTTCCTTGATTTGGGTTATAAAATAAACCGGTGACTTGGGACACCATATATATCCCAAGTGGCGACTCTGATTAAATAAATAATTCCATTTCGATTAATATCACTTTAATAGGAAAAACTCCCTATCCCTTCGGAAAAAAGGAGGTGTGACAGCTCTGGCGACTCTACTGGGGAGAAGAACCCAGAATCTCTGGTTCAGGGTTCAGAATTCGAGCTTAGAATAACTGTTATACTTGGCTTTTGTTTATTATATGATTTTTTACGTGTTTGAACCTAACGTGCTAAATGCCGCTTTTTATCGCTTTTGATATTGCTTGAACTGTATATAAAACTGTTACGAAATTCTTCTTCTCTCTGAGTCTTCTAAATCTTCTGGAAAGTGCATGCTGGCGTGACTTCTTTCCTGTTAGAGTCACATCCTAATTTTAGAACGAGGATCGGACAAGTTGCAAAGCCGATGAAGCTTCTGTATTCCCGGTATACTAGCCCCCCTCGGCTCGAGTTGTCCGCTCGGGTAAGCCAGGTCTAGAACATACACCCAGGTTTTAAACTTAGAATGACATAGCATCATGCTGGATCCCTAGTAGGTACGTTTGTTTGCATCACGTGCATTTGACTTTGGGGACTCAATATAGGGGTTGGGTCCGTCTAGGACAGGTGTACCCAAAAATTAAAAGACCATCCTTATGCATCTTACATACTACTTGTACATTTGTTTGATCTGGTTTGTATGTTGACTGGCTTCTAGAATAGGGAAAGAAGATCAAAAAAAAAAGAAAAAAAGGAAAAAGAAAAGAAAAAAAAAAGAGTGAGAGGTAGGTATTTGAAAAATTTCGAAACTCTGCCAAAATTATAAAAAAAAAAACAGAAAGAAAATAAGCCAATATTTTCAAAAATTCATCTTTCCTCTGTTCCGTCAAAACGGCTAAACTACGCGGGTCTGATTCTCACCGGATGTGAGATACGTAGGCAAGCCTCATCGGTTCCGGCCTATAATTTTTAAAAAAATTCAAAAATATTTTCCCTTACTTCCTTCTTTAGAAAGTCTTTCTTTTAGACCCCAATTTTTAAAAATACAAAAATATTTTCTTTTAATTTCTTCTCAAAATCCAAAAATATTTTCATTTTTCTTTCGAAAACTGAAAAGGAAATTCAAGATTCAAAAATATTTTCTTTTTTTCTCTTTAGAAGTATTTCTTCATAAATTCAAAATAAAATTCCAAAAATCCAAAAATATTTCCTTTCTTCTTTAGAATTTTTCTTTCGAAATTCCAGAAAAATAAAGTCGAAATTCAAAAAAATAGTATTTTCTTTCTTCTTTAGAAGTCTTTCTTTTCAAAAATTCTTTAAAATAATCGAAATCCAAAATTATTTTTTTTATAAGTATTTCTTTCGAAAATTAAAAAATATAACTCAAATCCAAAACAGAGTTATTTTATTTACTTTATTCCTGATCTTCCTGAACTACGTAATGATCTGATTCATGCGGCATCATGATACATAGGCAATACCCATAGCATTCGATCATAGCCCTAAAATTAATTGATTGAAAAGTAAAAAAAAAAAATTGAGCGAAAAAGAAAGAAAAGAGTGACAAAAACAAAAAGAGAAAAAGAGAGTGCCAAAATAAAAGAGCGACAGAAACAAAGTGAGAAAATCAAAGGTGATTAAAGGGAGGTGGAAATGGAAGAAAGAGATACAGAGTGAAAAAAGGGTTAGCTAAGGTCGGGATGAAACATGCAACCGTTCAAACACATGGTAGAAGCGTTTAAATATTTCGGTGCATTGCAGCCCGACATGCGACTTCCTATCTGTTAAGCATCTCAAAACTAACAAGGTTGTTAGGTGTGCAAATTAGCCAGGTTCTGTTCAGGTGGTTAGTTTGTTGGCATTCTGGTGAGTCATCCATACAACACAAGATCAAAGCACAAGGCAGTCATGACTAGCAAAGAAACGGACACAGGAGTTGTTCACCCATCGAGGGAGATTGTGGAGTCAGAATCTGAACTGAAAGAGGAGGTCCAAAGGTTGAAACATCAAATGGCGGAAATTTATCAGGCCTAGATCAAGGGACATCCTCCACCTTCATTCCTTACCAATTATACAGAAAAACCTGCTTTCATCCCACCACTATCACAAGCCCAGATTCCTAGTACCGTTGATCTTTCCCCTCAACATGCATCAGGCTTTACCCAGTACCATTGATTTTTCCCTTCAACATGCACCAGGCTTTACCCCGGCACCTCGTCCCAAATTTTCCATGCTCCACCAGCCAAAACAACCTCATACCCTGCTCCGACATCCGCTCCTGTTTTTGTATTCCCCCACAAGCTACCCTCCATCGATCTTTTAGTGAACCCGCGTTCCAAGCTCCAGATGCCCAATACTATGCTCCAGAACCAACCTTCAAGGTCCCAGATCCTTATTCCTACACCCCTCACTTTGAACCTCCTGTTGAAACCGAGAAACCTTCCAAGAAAATGGAGCAAGATGAGATATTCAGGAAAGTGAAGAGTTTGGAGCAATATTTGAGGAACATGCAAGGGATAGGAAGCCAAGTAAGTGTGGCTTACAAGGACTTGTGCTTGTTCCTTGATGTCCAACTAGGGTTCAAGATGCCCAAGTTTGACCTGTACGATGGACATGGAGATCCCGTAGCCCATTTGAAAGGCTTCTACAGTAAGATGAGAGGCGCCGGTGGGAAAGACGAATTATTGATGGCGTATTTCAGTCAGAGTCTGAGTGGGGAAGCCTTGGAATGGTACACCCGCTAAGATGCTAGCAGGTGGTATACATGGGACGTTACGGTTCAGGCCTTTGCCCGGCTATTTCAGTACAATATAGACATTGTCCCGGATCGCCTATACCTGACCAAGATAGAAAAGAAGCCTAATAAAAACTTTAGGGAATACGGGTTCAGATGGAGAGAACAAGCTGACCGGGTCAATCCGCCGATGGAAGAAGACGAGATGGTTGAGTACTTTCTTCAAGCTCAAGAGCCTACTTACTTTGGGCATTTGATCTCGGCTGTGGGTAAGCCTTTTAATGATGTGGTAAAAATGGGAGGAATGGTAGAAGATGGGTTGAAGTCGAGCATGATCATGAGCTATTCTGCCTTAAAAGCCACAACACAAGCAATTTAGAACGACGCAGGAAGCTTGCCAGGTCAGAAGGAACAAGATGATGTTGCCAAGGTTGTCTCAGGATCACAACATGGCCCAATGGGTCCGCCTCACCTATATACTCAGCCTCAACCCCAACCCTAAACCTATTCCTGAGCTCCACATAATCCACCCCAGTATTATCCTCCGAACAACGTGCGGTCATCTGTCCTACCACTGGATCACTCCTTATGGCGAGCGCCAACACCGCATAATACTCTTTCGCCTTCACAACATTTTAAAGCACCCAAAAACCCTAGAAAACAGGTGCATGGAGGGGAACAAAGGCAAAGAAATAGTTTCACGCCAATCGGGGAATCCTACACAAGCTTGTTTGAAAGGTTAAAATATTCTGGCTTGATTGAGCCGCTCCTCAGCTATACTCCGGACCCATATGCAAAAGGTTTTTATCCTACTGTACGGTGCATGTACCACTCTAATGTCTGAGGGCATAGCATTGAATATTGTCGTGCTTTGAAAAGGGAAATAGAAAGAATGATTCAAGAAGGGATAATTGTGATCCAGGACAGTGACACCCAGGATATCGCGCAGAATCCTTTACATGCACATGATGATGCACACTTTGTGGAGATGATGCGTGGTGACAGGGAGTATGAGAATCCTCTCGGGAACTCGCTGACTAAAGTTAATGATATTGAAATTAGAGAGGGCCCTGGTGATTCTGATGAGCAGATTTATGGCTAAATGTCAAGCTTAGCAATTGAAAAGTCATTCCCTCCTCACTGGGAAGGAATCTTGGTAGCTTATTTTGATGTTATTTCTATTATCTGGGTTATTTTAGGGCTGTGATCCAGATTTTATTTGTTTTATTGAGTCAAACCCTTCTATCCCTCTATTGTGTTTGTGTGAGTCTTATTTGTCTGTTCTGTTGCTATTTTCAGTATCTGAGTTATTTTAGGGTTTTAACTCGGATTTTAGGTCGTTTGTCTTGTTGTTAAACCCTTCCATCCTTTACTCAATGAAATACAGTTTGTCCTTTTGTGTCATTCTGTGCTTAGTTCTCTTCCCGCTAGTTGTAATGACATGATATACATGCGGAATTTTGGCTAGATCCTAGAAAACTGATTTAGTCTTGAATTGGATAACTGAGAAAAAGACACTCGTAAGGATGAATAAAGAGTCGAAACACTTTGGAATTAAGCTCGAGTAAAATTCATGTGGAATTAGAATAGTCATACCCGGGTAGATTAATGATCTTTACCTTCAAATCATTGTGAAGGTTGGGCTTGAGGAAATCAATTGAAGTTTGTTGTAAAGTTTGACGATAATGGATGAAAAGTGTGTGTCGACCATGATACACCAAGAAGACAGACATGTTCATCAATGCTGTGACCGCGAAAGGGTACTACGTTTGGCGTTCTCAAGGCTAGGAGGCCCTTTTTCTGCTATCCAAATACTTTATACCCTGTGTTACCCCTTTTGGGCTTGTGTTATTTTCTTTGACCACCCAATATTGGAATCGAGTTTCTAGTTAAAGTCAAAAAAAAAATGAATGAAAAAAAAATGATGAAAAGAAAAGTCCATGCCCCGAGACTACAAACCGGGGCAATTCTTAGAAAATTCAAATAACAAAAAGGAAGAAGAAAGAACAGTCAAAGGTCCATGCCCCAGAAAATAGAAGATGGGGCAGTTTGTTTTAAAAAAGAAAAAAAGAAAAAGAAAAAAATTAAATAGAAAGAAAGATGAAAAATAGTTAGATCAGATGTTTGAACTACGTTTGAGCTGATTCTTATCACCACAAGATACGTAGGCAGCCTTACGGTTCGGTCGCACCAAATAAAATATTTCATAATCCCACGAAGTCAAGAGTGGGACAGTTTTTCTTTGTAATTCCATCTAAAAAACAAAAGAAAAGAAAGCAAAGAATCAAATTCTCTTGTTCTAGAAACTGGGGCAAAGTTTTTATGGATTCCAAAAGTTGTAAATAAATTAATTCTTTTGTCTTAGTTTTAATTTGAGCCTTCATGCCTTTCTTTCTGACCCTGTCCAAAAGCCTACACTACGGTCTAAAGAAAGACCTTCCAATCAATCTTTGAGGACGCCAAGTCAAGCGAGATAAGGGTATGATTTACATCATGGGTAACACTTTGATCATGGGCACAAGGTAAAATGAATAAAATGAGAGAGTCTTATTGGTGAAAACCCTCGCGGGCACTGTAAGGCTACTGTGAGTTGAGAGATGAACAAATGAGAGAGGTTTGTTGGTGAAAACCCTTTAAAGAACTACAATTCAAATGAGGTTTGTGACTTTACAGAGAAATTGGATCATGGAAATCCCGGTTTTTGAAGTACGAAGACATGACATGAACTGAAAGTGTGAATGGTTGGACAGATCAGGCCGCTTAATCCAAAATGCATGTCATGATCAATGGAGCTGACCTTCAAATCAGATTAGTTTCTACTTTGTTCTTTTCCTAGGTAAAAATTTTCTTGTTAGATACCATCTCTTCTCGTTTTTCTCCTTACTTTGTTCCTCTTGTTTTGTTTGAGTCCCTTTTGAGTCTATTTTTGCAAAACAAGTGAGAAATAACTTTAAAATCTGCTACTAGCTTTTTAATTGCAAAAAGCAGAGTCTGGCAAGCACATCAAAGTGGCATAAGACATGGGAGAATAGTGTGTGCACTGAGTTGATGACAACAGACGCTCTTTGGGATTCATGTAAAATGCAAAGACTCGGTGAATGTTAGAACGAGTTCAATGCATCAGATAAAAGGTATTGGACTTGAACGAATCAGGAATATTTCTTGTGATAAGGGTTGTCCGGAAAAGTAGTTGGCCGATAAGAAGCACTGTCTTCCAAGCTGAAATCAAGGTTAATCATGGCAAGTGCAGGAGAAATCGCCCTCAAAGTCAAGGCCATGAACCAACCACCACATTTTAAACTCACAAGTTTTCTTTTTTGAAATAATGACGAAGACTACGTCCAAATCAAAGCATGGAAGCTTGAATTTTTCAGATTTCGTGCCCAAATTTTTTCAGCACAAAGGTTGTTTGAAAAGGTTGTTTACCTCCTAGACATTTCCCTAGTTGAGAAGAACCGTACCTCCTAGGCATTTCCCTAGTTGAGAAGAACCGTACCTCCTAGGCATTCTCCCTAGTTGAGTAGAACTGTACCTCCTAGGCATTCCCCTAGTCGGAAGAGTCCTTAGCATTCCTTTAGTCCAGGGGTCCCGCCTGAAAAATAGGGTCAGTTTTAGTTTCCTTGATTCGTTAATCTTTATTTTTTCTTAAGATCAGGGGTTCCTCCTGGAAAATAGGGTCAGCTTTTAATTCTCTTAGGGCCAGATTTACTTTCCTTAAGTCGTTAATCCTTAGTTTTTCTTTAAGTTCAGGGGTTCCGCCTTGAAAATAGGGTCAGATTTTAATTCTCTTAGGGTGTCAGTTTAGTTTCTGCAAGTTATCAGTCTTTAGTTTTTCTTGAGTTCAGGGGTCTCGCCTGGAAAATAGGGTCAGTTTTAGTTTCCTTAAGTCTATAATCTTTAGTTTTTCTTAAGTTCAGGGGTCCCTCCTGGAAAATAGGGCCATCTTTTAATTCTCTTAAGTTGTTAGTCTTGGTTTTCCTTAAGTTCAGGGGTCTCGTCTGGAAAATAGGGTCAGTTTTAGTTTCTTTAAGTTCAGGGGTCCCGTCTGGAAAATAAGGTCAGCTTTTAATTCTCTTAAGTTGTTAGTCTTTAGTTTTTCTTAAGTTCAAGGGTCCCACCTGGAAAATAGGGTCGGTCTTCAATTTCGTTAAGTTGGTAATCATTAGTTTTTCTTAAGTTCAGGGGTCCCGCCTGGAGAATAGGATCAGTTTTTACTTTAGTCAAGCTTAGTTTACAAGCTCAGCCTCACATCTAGGAGACGCATTTCCTAGTCTGAGTCTTTCAAGTTATATTTTTTAGGAGACGCACTTCATTAATCGAGATTTTACCCCTAGGAGATGCACTTCCTAGTCTGGGTCTTTCAAGTTATATTTTTGTTTTAGGAAACGCACTTCCTAGTTTGAGTCATTGAAGTTTCACCCCTAGGAGACGCACTTCCTAGTCCGGGTCTTTCAGGTTACACTTTTTAGGAGACACACTTCCTAAATTGAGATTCCACCCCTTGGAGATGCACTTCCTAGTTTTGGTCGTTTAAGTTCATCTAGGAGACGCACTTCCTAGCTTGAGTCATTCTTGTTATACTTTTTTTATTTGACGCACTTGCTAGTCAAAGTTTGTTAGTTTTACTCTTAGGAAACGTACTACCTAGCATAAGTTTGTCAGTTTTAATCATAGGAGACGCACATCCTAGCCGGGTCTTTAATTTTACTCTCCTCATTGCATCCTTCATCAGTAGCATAGGTGATTTATAGTTTTGCTAACAACTCACAAATCTTCCTGGTGCAAACTGGTGCAGAAAAGTTTCTTTTGTTTCGTCTGTTTTGCTGTAATAGCAGGCGCCCACCTAGAGAACGAGGAAAGTCATTTCAGAATTTATTTACGAGTCATTTTAAGTTTCAAGTCAGTAGTAGGCGCCCACCTAGAGAATGAGGGAATTTATTTCAAGTTCAAGTTATTGGCAGGTGCCCACTTGGAGAATGAGGGAATTTATTTCAAGTTCAAGTCATTGGCAGGTGCCCACCTGGAGAATGAGGAAATTTACTTCAAGTTCAAGTTATTGGCAGGCGCCCACCTGGAGAACGTGGGAATTTATTTCGAGTTCAAGTCATTGGCAGGCGCCCACCTGAAGAACGTGGAAATTCATTTAAAGTTGTAAGTCAGTTGCAGGCACCCACCTGGAGAACGAGAGAATTCATTTCAAGTTCTAAGTCAGTTGCAGGCGCCCACCTGGAGAACGAGAGAATTCATTTCAAGTTGTAAGTCAGTTGCAGGCACCCACCTGGAGAACGAGGGAATGAATTTCAAGTTTTAAGTCAGTTGCAGGCGGCCACCTAGAGAACGAGGGGATTTATTTCAAGTTGTAAGTCAGTTGCAGGCGCCCACTTGGAGGAGGGAATAAATTTCAAGTTTTAAGTTAGTTGCAGGCGCCCACCTGGAGAACGAGTAAATTCATTTCAAGTTTTAAGTCAGTTGCAGGCGCCCACCTGGAGAACGAGGGAATTTTTTTTTAAGTTATTTCAATTTTCAAGTTAGTGGCAGGCGCCCACCTGGAGAATGAGAGAACTTATTTCAAGTTTCCAGTTAGCAGCAGGTGCTCGCCTGGAGAACGAGGGAAGTCATTTCAAATTCAATTCAAGTTAGAAGTAGCAGAAGCTCGCCTCAAGAATGCGAGTCGACAGTCCGAGATAACCAAAAGAAGAAGTCTCAATCGAGAATAAAAGAAAAGAAAAAAAAGAAGTGAATCCAAAATACAGAAGCAGATGAAAGATGTGAACTGCTCAAGACATGGCTAAAGTCACGAGCACTGCATGTCCGGTCTTGATCCGAAGAAGCCGTGGAAGAATGAATCAGCACCTGCAGCTAGCAAGCATCAAGATTCAAATCAACAGTTTGCATGAAAATCATTCAAGACTCAAGATCAAGCTTCAGAAGACTTATAGATAGGAATCTTGTAATTCATAGCTGATAGGCATTGTTTAGTTCTTTTAGATTTTGATTTTGATGTAATAACAGGACCGCGGACCGGAACCTCGACAGAGCGATACCTCACTCGACTCTCTCATCCTCTCCACACACTCCATCACTTCATTCACTTCTGAACTACGCGTGGCCTGATTCCTTTATAGCCAAAGATATGTAGGCAACTCAGATACCAGGGCTCGATCACAATCTTTTGTCCATCTTTGTTTTATTTTGAATAAGTGTTGGGTCATAAATCAATTACGTTGCTTATTATTCTTTGCTCCGAAAACGCTTCGTGTTTCCAAGCAAAGAGGGGCAGTTGTAAGCACGTAATTTTTGACCCACGCAACTTTTGAAAGTAGTATTTCAAAAATGTTCATTTATTTTCATTTTAATAGGATTTCAGTCAATTTTTAGTTTTAATTTTAAAACATAAGTTTTAAAACATGTAATAAATCAGATAATTAGGCCAATTATTAATAGTTGAGCGACCGTGCTAAAACCACGGAACTCGGGAGTGCCTAACACCTTCTCTCAGGTTAACAGAATTTCTTACGCGACCTTCTATGTTCGCAGACTTTAAAAAACATAGTCAAATTTTCTCGATTTGGGATTTAAAATGAACCGATGACTTGGGACACCATAAAATCCCAAGTGGCGACTCTGATTAAATAAATAAATAATCCCATTTCTATTAACTTTAATTGAAAAACTCTCTATCCCTTCGAAAAAAAGGAGGTGTGACAACTCAATATTTAAGTATGCTAAAAAAGGGATTATTTTATTTACCTTTTTCTTTCCCAGAGCTGAGAACTTTTTATATTTGATTTCTCATCTGGTGTCCGGTTCCCGCATTGGAGCCCGACTATATCCGGATTCGTTCCGCGTAGGGCTCCATTCGGGAGGGGGGGGGGGGGGAGAGTTCCCTACCAAGGATTTTTTCTTACCCAAGGCTCGAACCCGATCCTGAGACCCCTGGTTAAGGGAAGAACAGTCTCATCCACTGCACCACATCCTTCGATGGTCCAGAGCTGAGAACTTGAGCTAGGGAGTCCCTCAAAATTATTATAATGTTAAAAGTCATTATTTTGTTTTGGTTAGGATTAACTACTGTCAGATAGTTGCTTGTTACCAAATGCCTTTTTATAATAAAATATCCCAAAATTACTGCCCACTATTACATTGGAAGCTCCTATGGAGAATATAATATTGCAGAATATGATATTTATTCTAAGTTCCCGCGCATAAATGGACAAACTATCGTACCAAGGAAAATAGATTTAAATCTCCAAAAACAAATAACTAAAATTCCTTCTCTCTTACTTGTAAAGAATGCTTCTGCCACAACTTCATCAATACTTTCACTCTCGGAAATGCAAATGATATGTATATTCTAACCACTACCTATACAACAGTGATTCGAGATTTAAATTTTATGGGTCCTGCCAGAGACGGAGTTAGAGTTTCAAACTTATGGGTTCGACATTTTAGTTCATTTAAGTTATTAAATTTTAAATTAATAATTTATTACATAGTCAATGAATTTTTTAAGACAAATATAGAATTTGAACCAAAGCTATCAGGTTCGGCCGAATCCGTAACTCTTATGCTACCTCCGCCACCGGTTCCTGCAACGGCTCAAGCTTATATGCAATACGTTAATCCATTCCTTATATGCTAGATCCACCAATTAAGTTTCTAAGAAAACCGATTTATCACAATTCACAACCAGCACCATTATGTGTAGAGAAGATAAATTACGAGTTGATGGGATCCCTGATAGAAAATTCACGTTTATGATAATTTATTGCTTTAATTATTTCATAAGTGATGGCTATTTGACGGTCACATGAGAGGAATCTAATAGGTAACGAAGTCAACTTCACAAACCCTTCTCTCACTCGACTTTCTTTTCCCTCCAAGCAAAATCATAGCGTCTTCATGCTGGTGAAATTTACTGTCTTCTGTTTTCATTATATACTTTTTAATTGTATTTTTTCATTTATATACTTTGGGAAAACTCTAGTCAAATGATGAGTAAGGTCTTGAATATTGAAGTTTGCACTAGTTTTACCTACCGAATTTGAAAACGTTATCAAAGAGAGAGATGTCATATCACCATCTAATTCTGCTAAGCACCTTACACTCTTCCTCCCATCACAATAAACACGCACCTACTTCTAATGAGTTTAAGTTACATACACGGTTAGTTTAAGAATTTTTTACATTATTAGGTCATCTTTACCTATTATAGCTTTTCAAATAGACGCAAATTCCAATTTTCAGCAAAGTAACAAAATTCCAAAATGACAATTGACAAGGAAAATAGCAAGTTAATTAATGAAGAAATTAAACCATAATATGGCTTCTAATCAAAAGTGGTGAATAAACATTTGGAGTTCTCCTCTACTCTAAAACCATAAAAAAAGAAGTAAAACCAATGTTTTTTAGAACTAAGAAACGTAGGGTGGGTTGTGAGAGAAACGAGAAGATTTTAAGTGGGCGTTTGGTCATAAGAATTATGAAATTCCGAAAAAAAATAAATTCAAGTGAAAATGGTATTTGAAAATTAGAGTTGTGTTTGGACATGAATACAATTTGAAGCTATTTTTGATTTTTTTTGAGTGATTTGAAGTGAATTTTGAAAAACAGTTTTTTGGAGTTATTTAAATTTTTGAAATTCAACTTCAAGTAAAATTTGAAATTTTCATGGCCAAATACTGATTTCGAAATTTTTTTTTATGATCAAACGGTCCCTGAAAAGGGATGAAAAAGGAAGATAAGGTTAAACAGTAACTAAGTTTTATTTAGTGGTCCACATTATGAATTTTGTATCGAAATGGAGGGAACTTTTTTCCTTTTTTTTTTTTCTAATGATGCTTGTATTAATAATAATAATAAACAGGTGCAACCTACTTTTCACGGGGGGGGGGGGGGGGGGGGTAATGAATAATTAGAACGACCCACCTCAAACCATGATTTTGTTCTGTTGTTTGGCACTCTTTCTTTTTCCCTTTCTGTCATGTGCTATCTGCCCCAAATCTCTCATTTGGTCTCGCCTTTTATTAATCTCTTTAATAAAGTTATTTTTGTTGCTTGATTTTTCTTTTATTATGTACTGCCATAATTTTTTTTAAACTTCAAGTCCTAAGTGGCAAAATCATTCAATTAAATCGACAAGTCAATTCGAAATTTGAGGTTTGTGAATTTTTGTAGCCGTTATGCTCCCGTTGGACCACTTTTGTTCCATTACTTCATTTATCTTAAGAGTCAATTTGAAGTTCTCTAAAAATAAAAATTCTCTAGAGTCTCTTACTTATTCATAAACCAACATACAAGTCTAGATACTAGTCGATACTGCGATTGTTGGCTTTCTAAAAATTAAAAAATAATTCAAGACAATATTTTATTCATGTGATTTTAGATATATCTCATTGTCTTTTTAACACTTTTAATTAATCATGTGCAATAGACAAACAAAAGTAGATTAGTTTAACCATATATTCCTTCATTGTCCTATATTTTTCTGACCAATATGGTCCTAGTTGAACCCATATTCTTAAAAATATAATGAGTTTAATACTAAAAGTTTCAAAGGTTGAACTCATATAGTTTAAATTCTGAATTCATATCAGTTCAAATATGTATATTCCTTTTCCAAGTACTTGTAAACATACACACTTTAAATTCATTCATCTCTCATTATCAAGGGACGTGACATGAAAATGTTGTATTTTCTCAATCATTTCCAATCAAATAAAGTATACTAATAAACAAGTTAAACGGATTAGACACCAGAAATTAGGCCGTAATAGCTTTTCAATGACCCATTAGATGCCAAAAATCATCGTATTATTGATCTTTTACGATCTTCCGAAAACCTATTCCTTCAAAAGCTATCCGACAACTTCTTTTTATATATATATATATATATATATATATATATATATATATATATATATATATATAATATATACATTAGTTCTTGAAGCCCGTGCTAAGCCCGGATCCAAACTCAAGATATAAAACCAAAACTTTCATTGCACGCCTTTAATATTTTAACTTTCATTTTCATGAATTTTTGACTTCAAATCACATTCGGAGCCAGAATTTGAAGTTTATGAATTCTGAATCCAATTTTTTAAAGTTATTTAGTTCTAAATCAGTAATATAGATATTTAGTGAACTATTAAGATAAATACAAAATTTGAACCTAAACGTTACCGAATCCGACCAAACTTATTTTGTGTTTAGAAAATTAATTAAAGTTAACCAAACGAGAGATTTTAAAGATAACCCGATCATGACTGATAATATTGACTTAAATTAATAATATAGATATTTAGTGAACTTTTAATAAAAATAAAGAATTTGAACCAAAACGTTACCGAATCAAACCAAACTTATTTGTGTTTAGAAAATTAATTAAATTTAACCAAACGAGAGATTTTAAAGATAATCCGATCATGACAGATAACACTGATTTTTTAAACACATATGAGCTCATTAATGTTTAGATATAAAGTAAAAGAATGCCTAAATATAAGTAGAAGAATTTTCAGAAATCCTCAAATTTTATAATACAAATAAAAAGTAAAAGAAATGCTTACATGTACACAACTATAATAAGCAACAAATGAAAAAGGAGAATGAGAGATCAACAAGAAACAAGAATCTAGCAAAAAAATGATTATTTTTCAGTTTAATAGATAAGATCAATGGAATAAAATATTAGGAAAAATAAAGTGCAGCGAATAAGGCTGCTCCTTCCTTACCAAGGTTTTCGAGTTCGAGCCTGGGTATGAAAAAAATTCTTGGTAGGGAGAGCTTCCTCCAAATGAGCCTCACGCGACGCGAATCCGAATTAATCGGGCTCCACAAATAAAATAAGGTAGAACAGTTTTTAAGAAGTAAACCATAAAACAAAAAGTAAATTTGACTTTAAAAAATAATGTCAGGATCTAGAAGTAATTAATTGAAAAGTTTACATTTTATTGAAATTTTTTTGTGAGGACTACAAAAGTCCTTGATTGTCCCTTTTATATATATATATATATATATATATATATATATATATATATAAGAGAGAGCGAGCTAAACAAAATGCAAATTCGTATTATGAGATGATAAAATTTATATTAAAGCACCGATAGGAAAGCACGTAGCTTTAGAAAGAAGGTTAGTAAATTACATAAAACACTCAAGTATTGGTAAAACCTATCTTTTTCCAACTAAGTAGACGAAATTATAGTAATATCAAGATAATGAGAGCTCAAGGTGAGCAGCACTGGAGATCTGTGATGATCTCCATGAGAGCAATTGAGAGAGAGAAAATAACAGATATTTGGGGAGATAAAAAATGTATTGTATTATTGTTATTGAATACTCCAGATATGTACATGTATATACATAGACACAAGTGTGTCTCACCTCACATCACAACTACTTCCAACTAACTAGTGTATTAGTTACAACTAACAAATAAATACATATAGTTCAATACCTCCCCTCAAGTTGGAGGTGAAGACTTACTGATAACTTGCTGAGAACTCCAATGCTTGACCCCAGTCAAGGCTTTAGTGAGGATGTCTGCCAATTAAGCATGCGTAGGAACATGAGTCAAAGAGATCAACCTTTCTTGAAGTTTGGCTCGTACAAATGACAATCCACCTCAATGTGTTTGGTCTTTTCATGAAAACAGGATTTCTGGCTATATGAAGAGCTGATTGGCTATTACAGAAGACAATGACATGCTTTGGAAATGGAACACCTAGCTCCTCAAGTAATCTGCAACTAAATGAGTTCACCAACAACTTTTTTGATAGATCTATACTCTTCCTCCGCTGAGGAAAGAGAGAATTTCTTATTTTTTGGACTTCCAACTTATAGGACTATCTCCTAAGAGAACTATGTAGCCATTGACTAATCTTCTGGAATCGGAAAAGCAACCCAGTTGGAGTCACAGTAGGCCTGGACAATGCAATCTGGATTATTAGAGAAGAAGATAGCTAGTGTAGGATCACTCCTCAGATATCTTAACAAATTAAATGAAAAGCAGCCTTAAGATGAGGTTCCCTGGGGTCCTGCATAAACTGGCTAAGGTGTTGGGCTCCATAAGCAATGTCCAACCTGGTGTTAGTAAGGAAGTTTGGCTTTCCATATGTGGGATTATTCAAGACAACACCAACCTTAGCCTACAATTTAATAGAAGGATTAAAAGGGGAGGATAGTCCACTATAGGACATACAATCATATTCTTTTAGAAGATCAAGCACAAATTTCCTTTGTGAAATAAGAACCCCATCAGTTTTATAAAGAACCTATAAGCCAAAAAAGTAGTGTAATCTGCCTAGATCTTTGATTTTGAAAGAGCTATGTAGGAAGCTTTTCAACTGATTGACCTCCTCAATGTATGTCCCTGTAATAAGTACATCATCAACATGAACAACTATATATACAGTGGAGGAGTCTTTCCTTTTGCAAAATAAGGAATAGTCATGAAGGGAATGCACATAACCTCTAGAGTACAATGACTCAGCTAGCTTGGAATACAATTGCCTACTAGCTTGCTTCAACCCGTAGAGAGACTTGTTTAGTCAACAAACTACAGCTAAAGTGGGCACCTCAAGACTTGGCGGGATTTCCCTATAGACTTCCTCATGCAAGTCCCCATGGAGGAAAGAATTATTAGTTGAGAAATGATCCACTTCCTCTTTACTGCAGTGGCAATGAGAGCTCTAACTGTAGTCAATTTCACAATAGGTGAAAATGTTTCGTTATAGTCCACACCTGTATGCTGTATGTACCCCTTGACTACTAGCCTTGCTTTGCGGCTTTGAATGCTCCCATCTGCTTTGCGTTTCACCTTGTAAACCCACCTACAACCAATGGCCTTCTTTTTTTGTTGGTAAAGGAACCAAATTCTAGGTATGATTGATATTCAAGGCTTCAAATTCTTAAGTCACAGCAGCCTGCCGGCTGGATTAAGTAATGCTTCCTCATATGAGCATGGTTCATTAATATTGCAAACATTCATCACAAACGAGTGACAATCATGTATTAGGGATTCAGGGGGAATATGATGGTTCAAAGAAAACAAAAAAGCAAGAGAGGAGGATGAGGTAGCATGGATGTCTGATTTTAACTTGGGAATGGAGAAAACATAGTCTTGTAGGTGAGAAGGTAGGTCATGTTCTCTATGAGATCTCCTAAGTATTGGTGCAGTCACAGGTGGTGGAGATGCAAATGGAGAAGCAAGGAGGATTTGTTGCAGGTCACTAGTGGTAATTCAGGAGAGTGAAAAGGGAAGGAGTTAGGATGATCAGTAGGTGGAGCATTTGTGGTATCAGGAAAATCAAGAAAGGGAGCAGAGCATGGAGAAGGTGAGACAGGTGACTGTGAACTACCAAAAGGGAAAACAGTTTCATGAAATACAACATCCCTGGAAATATGGATTTTGTGAGTGGTAAGATTAAGTAATTTATATCCTTTGCTGTTAAAAGGGTACCCAACTAAAACATGGGGAACAATCCTGGATTCAAGTTTATCTCTGTGTACTGTAGGCATAGTGGGAAAGCATAAGCAGCCAAAGGATCTTGGATGCGAAAGTGATAGTTTCTTACTATGTAGGAGTTCAAAAGGACACTTGTGTTTAAGTAGTACAATGGGCAATTTGTTTATAAGATAAGTTGCAGTAAGGATATATTCTCCCCAGAACATCAAATGCAATTTTGATTGGAAAAGGAGGGCCCTAGAAATCTCAAGAAGGTACTTGTATTTTCTTTCTACCATTCTATTTTGTTATGGTGTATAAGGACAAGTCTTTTGAAGAAGTATACCTTAGGATTGGAAAAATAGGGTAGCTTCTGTACAAGTGAATTCTAGTCCATTGTCAAGCCTTATTGACGGAATGGATTTCTGAAATTGTGTTTCAATTAGAGATACAAAGTCTTGGATGATTTGGAGTACACTGATCCTGCAACTTTGTAGGTGAGTCCATGTGGCTCTACTATAGTCATATACCATAGTAAGGAAGTATTTCTGATTTCTATTGGTTAGAACATAATAGGGACCCCACA
>NC_031991.1:31685341-31777330 GCF_001879085.1 Nicotiana attenuata
GTCTTAGCGCAACAGTCCAGAATAACACGACACTGAGACAACCAATCTATACCCAATATCACATTCAAAATCTAACATACCAAGCAACAAGGATCCACTCGGGTCTCCAAACTCCAATAGTTACCACACAAGACCGATATACGCGGTCCACAACCATGACCTAACCTGTTTATGAAAACTTCCCGTCTCCAAATCCATGTAGCACACAAATCACCATATTCGATCCTAATTCCGCCGTCCGAATACATACCACACCTCTAATACCCAATCATTCCATGAGAGATACTCTAAAATTCTTCTGTGCTGCCAAGCAAACTCGAATATCAGCAGTCGATCTAACAAGAAAGTGCCGCAATACTACCGAAGTACCATCAACTTAATCACATTGCCTTTTTCTGAAACATATACCCTCGTCAAATCACCCCAATTAGCAATACCATTTCCTTATTCATCTGAAGATCATTTCTCTAATTATCTAAAGCTGCCCGCTGCCTAAGAGTTTTATGACCTTCCTTTCAGAACTGAACCGTGACCTTACACATGCAAATCTCAATCCTACACAACATACCGCATATACCATACCATCCTATGATAAATATGAGAACTTCATAATCCACTCTGAGCTACAAGCAACTACGTACTCAACCACCCAAGAACTTTTCCATTTGATTCCATCTAGGAGAAAATCACTATACATCCCATGCTCCTCATGCCAGTAGAAAATATACATCTCTAACCGTGGTAGAAATTATCAAGAACTCTACGTATCCCCTTTGCACAAAACCGAACCATCAGGTCTGACTCATTCTAACTCAACCAAGCTACACAAGCCATCAAAACCTAAGAGCATTGCCACGAAACACCTGTGGAAACCCACCACTTTATAAGCACCCAAGAGCCGATCATATCCATTACCATGTTGATCGGGCCTACCACCAAGCTATCCCATCTATCCGAGTTTCATTCTGATTTACCTTTAACTTGATACTCCTTCTTGCTATAACACCACAATTCCTCAACCCAGACTCACCGTACGAGACCCAAGCATAAAACCACACCGCCCAAGGCTCATAAGCCGCTGGATACTCTCTTAAATATTCCCAAAAGCACCATATTCAAAATACCTATCCTAGAAGGACTTCCTGCGAATCCAAAGCCATTACCTTTACCTTCCCGATATTGATATATATTGAATCCCATAATGATATAGAAATACCACGAGTCTTTACTCCCTCCAATGCGAACCTCAGTTTCTAGCCAAATATACAACTTAAAAATCTCCAATTATTACATGTAAAATCTTGAACCCATTACAACCATTCTCGAGAGTCATCCACTCTACTCAAATCGCAACTAGACTGATTAAATGACCCGAACAACCTGTGCCTCATTAGCACTCCGACACCCAGGGTGTAACTTCACCTTAAATACAACCAAACAACTTCCCGTTCTACGCACCGTACATCCTTTACCAATAACAACTCAAGTCATTCCACGATTCTCATACACCCATAAAGCATAACATAACCTTTATTGAAATTTCCTTTACTTGAGCCATCCTTGGTCTCAATCTCCGTGAGCCATAACTGATTCACCCGTACGCCTCAAACTGGAACCAACATAGCACATAACCGTGCAACCAACTAATCAACAGCAGACTCCCCCTCTTGGCTCGAAGCCATAGATCAAAACACATACAATAACTCATAACACATATACTCTATTGCTGCCATAATACCATAGTGAGATTAAACTCAACCCTTCATAAGCTCGTACGACACAGACCATCTAGGACTTCAGCTCTTCTGCAAATCTCACATTCACTCTTGCAACAGTTAAACCCACTCTCTTAAGCGACCCAAATTTAAATTGCAACACATATCTTTCACTAGTAAATGAGATCTTCTAACCGACAACATAAGGATCACACAACTTTAGAAAACTTCGTAAGAGATAACCCACCTGTTTTGCCTCAAACTAACATTTCTGTATACCTTCCATCATCATAGACATTACGCAGTCGCTTGATCTTACGGATTCTGAGCTCATACCGCAACATGAAATTTACTTCACTCCCAACTAGGACACATGAAAAGATTCCGCCCACACCCATAACTCAGGGCTATACCTCAAATCGGGATGGAAATCAAGCACCTAATAGTTTTTCTATCCTCCAGCGGACCCTTCTCGTCGCTTCCAAATCATATGATTACATCTCACAGTCATAACATACTCATCGCATAGCCATCCGGCTATCACTTCTACTATCAGGGACACTACCGAACATATACCTCGGTGCTCAAGCCATAGGCAAAAACCCGGCCTCGAGTCCTCCAGACTGGCCCAACATCAACACACAGAGATCACATCTCGCCCCTCAATCAGGGAATCACAAGCCATCGATGCACATCTGATACTGAGCACTTGTTCACGCATACGAATGCGTGGAAGGAATCAAAGAGTTATATTTCAAGATGAATCAAGGATGCATGATAAGAGTTCAAGAATGTGAATTTTTTCCTAAAAGTTCTGCAGCTTCCCGAGGATAAGCATAGACGTCTCCGTACCGATGCGTTGGACTCTACTAAACCTGCTCATGACTCGCGAGACCTATGTAACCTAGGCTCTGATACCAACAGTCACAACCCTAAACCCAAACCCGATCGTGATGGCGCCTCTCGTGAAGACAAGGCCAACCGACACACTTTAAATTCACTTTAAGCAGTTAAAATAATAAATACCAAGTCTTTAATAGAAATAAGATCCCAAAATAACAATATAAGTGGCAGAATTAAAAACCAACACAGCCCGACATCGGGGTGTAACCAGTCATGAGCATCTAAAATAATACTAGATGTCTGAAGTCTAATCCACTACTACATAACTGAATCAAAAGAACTAAGATAGAGGGAGAATGCACTGGGATGCGAATCGCTAAGCAGCTACCTAGTAAATCTCCGAAGACCTCCTAGAACTATCAACCCTTAAGAGCAGGACCTGTAGCGCTCGAATCTGCACACAGGGGTGCAGGGAGTAAAGTGAGTACTCCAACTCAGTGAATAATAAAAATAAATGAAGACCGAGCAATATAAAATCACGTAAGACACAACATTAAGCTAAAAGGGGCATAACAAAAATCCATACGTATAATTAAGCAGTGAAATCTCATAAACATCCCTTAAACAGTTAAACAATATATAAGAAAAACAACTAAAAAGAGTAAACACATTATAACTGCCCCTCGGGCACAATAACAACAGAATCAGCCTCTCGGGCTAGGTCACAGAACAATACCAGCCCCTCGGGCTATGTCTCATATCACAATGGGTACCCATGCGCACTGGGGGTGTACAGACTCTGGGAGGAGCCCCTTACGGCCCAAGCGCAATATCAAGCCATCTCATGGCATCGTAAACATGCTCTCGGCCTCATATCAATCACAAGCCACCTCGTGGCGTACAATCTCAGGCCCTCGGCCTCATTAGTATAATCAATACATCACTGCTGCGGCGTGCAGCCTGACCCAAAATATCCTCACAACACAGGCCCTCGGCCTTACTTAGTCAGAACTCATAAGCCCCTTGGGCGATAGTAAAATATGAAGCTCAGCTCAAATATCTTTGAAAATATCATTTAATGTGTTTAAAACAGAATAACATGGCTGAGTTCTAAAACTATAATATGACTGAGCACCAGTATGAAATCAAACAGCGAGGAAAATATCATTTAAAATCCCCTAAGGGTTCAAACAGTTGGCACGAAGCCCAAATATGGCATTTAGCCCAAAGTATAATAATATCAAACAATTAGCTATCAAATATACAGAAAAATAGTCATTCGGGATTGACTAAGTCACAATCCCCAATGGTGTACGACCTCACGCCCGTCATTTAGCGTGGGTGTCACCTAAATATAGCCGAACGCTGTGAAATTCCAGGGTTTCATACCCTCAGGACAACATTTAAAATCATTACTCACCTCAATCCGGCCCGAAGTTTAGCTTGCAATGCCCTTGCCCTTCAAATCGATCTCCGGATGCTCCGAATCTACCAAAAATCAGAACGTAACCATTAATTTATGCTAAAGGGATGAAGTCCATTCGAAACTAATCGAAAAACATCAAAAATCCCGAAATTGCTCAAACCTGGCCCCCGGGCCCACGTCTCGGAATCCGACAAAAATAACATCAATGGAATCCTCATCCTCTCACGAGTTCATATCAAATTTACCAAAATCCGACCTCATATGGTCACTCAAATTCTCAAAATCCACTCTCCAATTTCATGCCCTAATTTTCCAACTCTTCCTCTAATTTTTTCACTAATTTTCATGATTAAACAATGGAATAATCACAATAAACACAAGGTATAAGGCCCAAGTAGCTTACCTCTATAGAAACACTGGATCCCCTCTTGTAATCACAGCTTGGAGCTCTAAAATCGCACAAAAATGGTGAACAAATGACTCAAAATCGCGAAGGGGCATTTTTATACATTCTGTCCAGCACTTCTGCATCTGCGATCCCATAAGCGCACCTGCACTTCCGCTTCTGCGAAAAAATACTCGCTTCTGCGGATTTCACTTACTCCTTCAGATTCCGCATCTGTGACCCAGGTACCGCACACCCAGGCACCGCACCTGCGGTCCCGCAGATGCGGTCAAAGTCTCCGCTTCTCCGCCCAGCACCGCTTTTGCGGCCTCCTTTACGCACCAGCGGCATCGCACCGCGGTCACCAATCTGCAGGTGCGGAAACAACAGAGGCAACAAATTTTCTGCTGCAAAACTCCAAGTCCGACTTCCCAATAACTATCCGAAACCATCCCGAGGCCCCCGAGACCTCAACCAAAAGCACAAACATATTCCATAACCTTATTCGAACTTATACCAATCTTCAAAACACTTCAAACAACATCGAATCAACCAAAACACATCGGATTCAAGCCTAAGTTTCCAAATTCTTCCGAATTACGCTTTTGATCAAAAACCAAACCAAACCACGTCCGAAAAATTTAAAATTTTGCACACACGTCACAAATGAAACAACGGAGCTACTAAAACTTCCGGAATTCCATTCCGACCCCTATATCAAAATCTCACCTATCAACCGGAAACGCCAAAAACTCAATTTTGCCAATTCAAGCCTAATTCTACTCCGGACCTTCAAAACACCTTCCAATCACGCTCCTAAGTCATAAATCACCTAACAGAGCTAACCAAATCATAAAAATTCCAATCCGAGGTCATTTACAAACAAGTCAAGACTTGGTCAAACATTTCAAATTTCAAGCTTCAAACTGAGAACTGTTCTTCCAAATTTATTCCGATTACCCCGAAACCAAAACCAACGATGTACATAAGTCATAATGCATAATACGGGGCTAGACATGCCTGATAACTGGCAAGCGAAGTGCAAAAGCTCAAAACGACCGCTCTGGTCGTTACAAGTAGAGATGCTTTTCATCTTAACAAAAGGGACATGGCCAAGTCTATTATGCCATAACACATCCACATTATTATCATGAGGCATAAAAGAACATTGAGAAAAATCATAAGAATGTAAAGCAATAGACAACGTCTTATTGTTAGTGGAACTATTTACATGTGAAAGGGATTGATACTGTGGGCTATTTACATCATAATGAGAAAATGAAGTAGAAGTAATAGGAATATTAGAAGTTGAGCTACCATAATTCAAACAGTGAGAACAAAGGAGATATAGACTACTTTTGATCTTACCAATCACCCGATGACCCTTCATTGAAGGGGCTTGCAGTAGACATGAAAAAGCAATAAAGGCAATCAGAGAGTTGAGATTTTCATACCTACTTTTTCGAGGAAAGGAGTTTTTCCAATTAAAGTGACATTATTGAAAGGAATTATTTATTTAGTTTTATAGAGTCTCCACTTAGAATAACTTATTGTGGTGTTCCAAGTCACTAGTTTGTTTTAAATTTCAATTCAAGGAATATTTGACCCGGTTAAAGTCTGGAAATACAGAAGATGGGGTAAGAAGTTCTGTTAATCCGGGAGAAGGTGTGAGACATTCTCGGATTCCGTGATTTTAGCATGGTTGCTTTACATTTATACTCGGCTTAATTGTCTAATTATTAAATGTTTAAAAATCTATGTGCGTTTTTACTTTTATCGCTTGCATATTTTAATCCATTTTAGGAATTTATGGAATATTTTTGAACAAGTTATGATGTTGCGTACTTGTCAATTTAACAATATCGCAAATCGCGTCACGTGAAACCACCCGCAATTTACGACATGTTTAATTTATTATTACTTTGAAGTTGGGGTCAAGTCACACGAGCATGCACTTGAATTTGGAATAGGTGTCATAGTTATGCCACATGAACCATACCCATAACCATGACGAATTATTAGTTAAAACGCGCCTAAAGCGACTACGCATGTTTAAGAGTTAATTAATTTCCTAAACTTGTTTGAGATTGATATGAGGTCTGATTGTGGAAAAGATTGTGAGCTTATGGAAAGAATAAATATTAGCAAACATGCTATTTTTAGGGGTTTTGACACAGTTACCCTCAAAAATAAAACTATTTACCCTTGTGTACCCATTTATTTTTCTACCCATAAACTAATTACATTTCCTACCCATAGTAGGTTTTGTGGGGAATTTTCTCTTTATTCTCCAATTCTTTTTTATTTCTATGCTTCTTTTCTTTTCTTTTTTCCTTTTTTTCTTTTCTCCTTTTTTTTCTCGTTTTCTTCTTATTTTTTTCTTTTTTCCTATTCTAATTTCATTTAATTTTTTTTTATATTCATTTTCTCTTCATAATCTAATTTCATTTACTATTTTTACTATTTTTTATTATTCTTTTTTTTAATATTATTACTAAAGAAAAATCAAATTGTGGCACGCAATTAAATGTAGCTAATACAATCGAAAAAATATTAACTAACATTTGATACCAGTATAGTATATAGTTATTACCAACAGGGGTATACAATTGTGACGACAAAAGAAGTTTAAAAAAAATTTAATTCAATTATTAAACTGAAATAATATCAGTTGTCAATAAAAATTTCAAAAAATTCTAAAAGGATCTAATTGTATGAGTATACGTTACATTGTATAACATACTATAATATTTTTTTTTTTTTTTTTGCATTTTCAATTTGCCTCTCAAGCTGGGTAAAAGCTTAAAACAAATTAAAAGGGAAAGGCAAGTGAATTTACGGGTAATAAGTATACTATTACAGTATATTGTATACTGTAGCGGTATACTGTTAGCTACCTGTGTTCTTCTTCGATTATTACAATATACCGTTATAGTATGTTGTAAACTATAATAGTATACTGTTGCAGTATAGCTATATACTCCTATAGCATATTGTATACCGTAGCAGTATACTGTAGCTGTGTTCTTCTTCGATTTTCAACTGAAAATTTCGATCTCAATCACCTCAAATCAGCTCCAAATGCTATCGAATTTCATATGAACTTCCAGAAGGTACTATAAGCAATATTTAACAGCACCCACTTTGAATCAAACAAGAAATCTTCAAAAATAAAATTGAGCTTCAAGCCCAACAATGGTGGATATTCAAATACACATATTGGTGGATTTCAACTTTCCGTGAGGAATATCATCATTTTGGAGGCCTTCATGCATGAAAGCTAAGGCCTTAGCTACAGTGGCTGCAATTCCTAATCTGCTTATTGCCCAGTCAAAAATTTGGTTGCCCTGAGATGCTGAAATGGATAGTTATATGCAGTAACTTTACCTTTCCATATTCATTTTCTATGTATGATGTACAAACTTGTTACCAGATTATTTTTAGATAGGAAAAAAGCCGATGGGTATAAAGTGAGGAAGGTAAATGAGGAAGAGAAGAAGAAGAAAGGCGGGTAAATAGTTTGGGGAGCATGGGTAGGAGTAGTAAATAGTTTGGGTCTGGGTATTAAAGGGTAAATAGTTTGGAATTAATGGGTATAAAGTGAGATTTTCTCCTATTTTTAGGCAATACATTGCTACCGGTTCACGTTGAACTTTTTAGGAACTTGATTAATTAAGAGAAAACAGGTGTAATTGGTTAGGCGCGAGGAAAAGTATTGTAATTATAATGATTCAACTTTGTCTTTACAAATTAGGCCCATCTTTGAGCCTATGTTCACAATAGATCATTTGGGCTAGATTGGCCCAATCAAGTTCCCTAAGCTAGCCTTTATGGGCTCATATTAATCATTAAAGGCTTCTGAAGTGGGCCAACACGTTTTGGGCTGGCCTACAAGTCCATGTGAACTCTTATGTTATATACAGGTTCAACCAAACTTGTTATTGGGCTTAGTATTCTGAAAGGTGCAAAGGCCCACCAACCCACACTGCTAGCGGTAAGACGCACGATTATGCCGAGGTCGTACGGCTCAATCCAGAGTGGTGTGTACACTGCCGAGGGTCGACTGGTGCGAACCAGAGATGCATCTCAATATATTGCCGAGGCATTCGGCTCGATGCATAGAAAAGGAAGAAACTTATCAAATTACGAGTCACGTGCTTACAACACAGGATCATAATGTAAACATGACTTTTATCGTTTATCAAATATCTCTCTAAACAACTCAAGATGATAAAGCTCGGCCTAATATATTCCAAAATCTACTTCAATTATATTTTCACTTAATTAAGCTAGCGAATTGAGTTTAAATAATTTAAATATTACATGCTAAAACCAGTACATAAACATGCTTTAGCTACGTACGGATTCTCATCACCTCGTGTGCACGTAGCACCCACAACTAGTAGCACATAACAATTTCATACCTACGTGATAGTTTCCACCTCACAAGTTTAGACATGAGACTTAACTCGCTTCGAAGTTCCATAACCGGCTCCAACGCCTCTTTAACACCTCAAATCGATGCCCATCAATTTGAAACTAGTCAAAAAATCGTGCAAACCAATAAGAATATACACCAACACTCATAATTAATTAACATAATAATTTCCAACTACGTTCGAAAAGTCAACAGAGTCAACCCCCGGGCCCACGTGCCCGGATTCCAAAATTTCTTGAATAAAATCATTACCCAGAACACCACGAACTCAAATATATAATTTATTTCTAATTTCAAGCCCAAAATCGTGGTCAAAACTCGAAAATATAATTTCTAGGACTTCCACCGAAAATCCCCCATTTCCCACTTAAATTTTTGAATTTACAAGCCTAAATTCTTATATTTAACTCACAACATGTAGAAATCACTTACCACATGATTGACGATGAAAATGGCGCTCCAAAATCGCCCAAAGTCGACTCCCATTGAAGAAATGAGTTTAACATGAGCCAAACCCCCGATTTATAACAAAAGTGCCTAGCCCGACCTTTTCGCGAATGCGGCAATACCCTCGCATTAGCGAAGAGCAACCTGCTCCAGCTCCAAAACTCCTCTTCGCGAACGCGAGATAGGGGTCCCAAACGCGATGCTTCACCAGGCCATCTCTTCGCGGACGCGACCACTCCACCACGAACCCGAAGCCAAGGTCCCAAGCCCAGTCTTTTCCCCTACGCGAACGCGGTGAACAAAATCCTCTAGCTCAAATCTTTCTTCGCGAATGCGAGCACCCCTACGTGTTCACGATGAACAACACCAGAACTTGCAACAACAATAGCCAAAACATGGTCAAATGATCCGAACCACCTTGGAACTCACCCGAGGATCCCCGGGACCCCGTCGAATCACACCAACAAGTCCCAATACCTTATCCGAACTTTTCCAAGGGTCGAAATGCCATGAATTACATCAAAACCATGAATCCATGATCAAAATCCTTCTTTCAACTTTCAAACTTTCAAACTTCACCTAACGCGTCCGAATTACCCTTAAACATTCTGGAAATGATGCTAAACTTTATGTGCAAGTCACAAATCATGATACGAACCCAATCCAAGGCTCGGAACCTCAAACGGACATAAATAATACCAAAGTACACTTTAAACAAAACTTAGGAAATTCGAAAACCTTCAAAATGCCAACTTTCCACAATAAGCGTCGAAATGCTCCCAGACCACCTGATACTTAACCCGAACATACGCCCAAGTCCGAAATCATCATACAAACCTATTGGAACCTTCAAATCTCGATTTTGAGGTCATTTACTCAAAAGTCAAACCTTGGTCAACTCTTCAAACTTAAAGCTTCCAAATTGAGAATTTTCCATCCGAATCAATTCCGAACTTATCGAAATTCAATTCCGACTACGCGTACAAGTCATAAAACATGAAGTGAAGCTACTTAAGGCCTCAAACCGCCGAATGACACGCTAGAGCTCAAAACGACCGGTTGGGTTGTTACATTCTCCCCCACTTAAACAAACGTTCGTCCTCGAATGTACCAAGAACAAAATCGATGTTTAATGCCTCGTGCACCTACCCATGCCCCACAACCCATGTGAGCACATTAGCTCAAGCCTGGATGAAGATCCTTCCTGCTACCTTAGCCCACAAGCCTTAAGCCAAATTCTAACATCCGGAATTTTCTGCTTGACCTGATTATAACATACGAATATCGTATCAATCTCAATACGCTGAACCCAAAACATGATCATTCACCCATGCTGTAATCACACATTGCACCGTATAACTCGTGTGCAAATATAAAATCCTCCAACCATAATAGCTGCAAATTCACGAATCCGATGCCCATAGTATATATCATAACACAAATAAGTCCGGTTCTGACCCTCACAATATTCCAATGATGAAAGAGATGTGTAAAAACTCATAGCCACCCGCCAAATCAATAATTCATGGAATTCCTCAGCTAAACAAGAACCCTTGCCTTATTTCTGAACTGAATAATGACATATTCCCTCTAGTATACCATGTATATAAATCCGATTGCACCAACATCAGGCCCGACAACGTCATCTCACCCAGTACAAGCTGCTCGACCGACAAGTCACAAAAAACCACATAAAATCTCATACGACGACATCAATGAGTCAACAAGCCGCGACTCGAATATGACCAACCAAGGAAAAACGAACTCGAGCAAAGAACTATCCAGCCCCCATAACGAATAAAACGGCCAAACATATGCTATGAACCTACCTTAGAGATGAGATACAAGGTACATAAAATAAGTATAAGGAACCGTACTCAACATCTCACTGTTGCCCGATCCACGCATGATATTGTTGCAGCGTGCAACCCGATCCAAACATAACACCGTTGCAGCGTGCAAGTTGATACAAACATCATACCCGTGGTGGCGTTCCACCCGGTCCTCACATAATAATCAATAAGGAAATACCCGTCAAGTCATAATGCTCATACCCACAAAATGCCAGAATATCAACCACAAGCACGCCAAGTGCATAAATAGAACCCTGGGGAGACAGATAGCACCATGCGATACAAAAACTCAAGCACGACTAAGGTGCAATAAATGACCTGCATCTCGAGAGTCATCTTGCTCGTATAACACCGCAAGCTACACGTGATCACAACACATGTGCGAATAATCAAGCCGTATCAGAACCCACATGGCATAATAGAGTATTACATAAAATAGCTGATGACGAGAATAACATCCAATGCCCGCAGACTCCTTCATAAGCAATGCTATGTTGAGTGAACACATCAAACCTAATGTAGAGCATACATTCACATTATATCTACCAACGGACCTCAATTCGGTTCCGATTATCCCATGTTGGGCCAATAACCATTCAAGGATCCACAATGACCGTATTCATGACACATACGAGTAGTCATCCGATCCGGAACCGACTCCTACAGTCCACAACCAAAGGAATAGAGTGCCTTTCAGTCATAACCTCTCCCATTGGCTACAGTACCAAAATCTCCATACCTGATTTCAATCTCTAATAATCAAGTGACTAACACGTCACACTTATACGATCTTCTCGTGGGACATATTCCCACGACCTTCCACACTAGGTAGTAAAATCTGAACATCAATGGACATCGACCATGTTACTTCTGTGGTGCTAGTCAAGCATCCGCATTTCAATACCCAACACTTCTTCCACAAAACAGACCATACTTAAGCTGCCCGAAAATAGCGCCAGCATACTCTGAACATCAGAAATCCTCCCCCGCTCATCCGAGCTCGTGACATTCTTATCAAAACCGAAATCCTCAGCTTCTAATTTACATACCGCTCACTGCACCTATCATGCCGCTACGCGAGAGCACAAGAATTTCATTATAACCCCTGAACCACTAGTAGAATAAACACTTCATCGGCTATAAGCCCTTTCACTCCACTTATTTCAGAAGAATAATTGCAACACACAATCGAATTCCCATAACCACAGAAAAATGCAAACCTTAAGTCGTGGTCTATACCACCATAACTCTTTCGGGATCCATTTACACATAACGAGGCCACAAGAATCAAATAACTTCAAATCAATCAAATTATGGTGGCTGTCAAGCCCACACATACAGCCACGAATCACCTATATAACCTTAACACACCGAAGGCACTGATCATTTCCACATCCATGCTGATTCAAACCATTGCTAACTGACTCAACTTCATCCAATTTACTCTTGAGTTGTGTTCGAAATAATTGCTCTATGCAAACACATAACGGACCCCAAACAACACTCATCCCGAGTGACCCAAATCACGAGACCATGCCATCTCAATGCCCATAAGCCATTTTATACCTTCCACATGCACTCAATAATATCTCCAACGGATACACCCGTTTTGAGAGACCTTCTGTGAATCCGAAGCTATTTTCTCCCATTTCTCTAACACTGCCCTGCAGACCCGGTGATAACATGGAAATTTTCCAAATACCCTTCACACTCTGCTGCAAAACTCAATCCCTCACCACACAACGAACCCAAAATCCTTAGGCACCACACTTAAATTCTTGATCCCACTAGAACCATTATTGAGAGTCACCCATTCTGACCCGGCCCTGAATATATAACTAAACACTAGTGCTCTACTAGCACATGAACACTTTCAAAGAAGCAACTAGATGAATTCTTTTCCTTGCACATCACATCCAGAAGAAGCATAAATTCTGAGTCATCCCATCATCTGCAGATGAATCGAAAAGGTGAAATGTACCACATATACATGAAATTCCTTACCGAAAATACCCTTGATGTTTTCTTTTCTTGGTCATAACTAATCCACCAATACCGATAACTAGAAACTGAATAGGCTCACAACCACATGACCCAATCGTAGTCGGCGGGCTCCCCTACTTAGCTTTAAGCTACAATCACATAAATCTAGAACCCACAATGATACCTCCTTCTCAATTACCATGATCTCGCACCGTTAACCCGCCAAATTTTTTGTAATCTTTTATTAAAGTTTTCATAAAAAATTCTGAATTATCAGCCACAATCGCACATTCGACCTCCTAATAGTTGTAGCATCTGTTTCAGGTGATCCAAGCTCACATCGTAGTACATGCCTCCCGCTGGGGAGAAAGTAGAACTCTTCGTAAGAACTTCATCAAAAATCACGCAACCGCTAGCCTGCTCACAGGAGATAGCCCATCTGTGTAATTCCATATCGACATCTTCCAACGACATCGCCCTGGTTACAACTACCATGAAATCAGTAAACTCTCTGGAGCCCATGCTCGTCCACTAGCTGTAAGAGCCCGTTCATTCCCTATTACCATCAACTGAAGCTCCAATTATACATTCCAAAACTCGAAGTCATGTTGCATCCCAATACGATAATCAAGCTTTCACAACCCTCTTCATTCCAAGTAAACTCCTTTCCATCATATTCAAACTTTCTCAGTACAGAAGCCACCATCCCAAATGAAACTCATAGACTTAGTCATTGTCCACCATGATCCCTAAATCGCTCTAAACTTTCTCAAATAATGTGGCTATCTTACCACAGAATCCATACACTACTCTGCCACTCCCACATCGGTTAAACCATCTCCTTAAGCAACTACTCGGCCTCTGTTATTCATACTTGACCTGCTAGCAATTCAACCACCACAAGACACCTCCCACCATGTCCTTCCTCCTCATTCACTGCCAAAATGCTGCCTCAAATCTTAATCCATCTTTATAGCACCCGAACGGATAAATTACCACTATATGATCCTCCATAAAGATCATTCAAACTTTTAAACTTCGCCGAATGCGTCTGAATTACACTTAAAGATTCCAGAATGACGCTAAACTTTACTTGCAAGTCACAAATCACTATACGAACCTATTCCAAGGATCAGAACCCCAAACGGACATCGATAATACCTAAGTCTACTTCAAACCAAACTTAGGAAATTCGAAAACCTTTAAATAGCCAACTTCCCACAATAAGCGTCGAAATGCTCCCGGACCACCTGATACTCAACCCGAAAATATGCCCAAGTCCAAGATCATCATACGCACCTATTGGAACCTTCAAATCCCAGTTCTGGGATTGTTTACTCAATAGCCAAATCTTAGTCAACTATTCCAACTTAAAGCTTTCGAATTGAGAATTTCCATCCGAATCAACTCCGAACTTCCCGAAATTCAATTACGACTATGCGTACAGGTCATAAAACATGAAGTGAAGCTACTCAAGGCCTCAAACGCTGAACGATGCACTAGAGCTTAAAACAATTGGTCGGGTCATTACACAACATATTTAGCAATAGAAACAGCTAACAGCTTCAATTTCCAGTCCCCAAAAAACTCGAGAAACTAGAAAATATTGAAGTAAAGCAGCAGAAATGAGAACAACTTTTGAAATTTTTTTTTTGTTTTTGTTCTTCAAATATGGAATTCTAGATTTCCCACTGCTTCTCTATATTTTTAAGGGCAATTGTGAGTGTGTGAGTGAGATGAGTGAGGGTGAGTGAATGAATGAATGAATGAGTAGAGTCCCTTTTATCAACAGAATTCAGCATCTTTCAGTTATTTCTTTTGTTTTACCCTCTCCTACTTTCTATTTTTTACTCCCATATCCTTCATACCCGACCTCCCTTCCGTTGTTAATTTTCTAAACTAGTCCTTCTCAAACTATTTCTTTTTTCACTACCCTGTTCTCCCCCCCTCCCCCCCATGTTTTTGCATTTTGCCAGCAACCAAAACCTGGGCCTTGTGGTCACTAGGCCCACAATCCATAACCTCCTCCTCTATCAGCTCTAAATTCAACGCGCCTGCCTGTCAAGCAAGGCATGCCCAAATTCACTAGACTCAATCAGACCAAACAAAACCAATACCAGCCAATCTCAAATTCAAATTGAACAATTAAAACAAACTATAGAATACAAACACCCATTAATCGTGCAATTTAACCAAAGTCAATGTATTTAAATAATTTTCTACTTTTCAAAGTATGTCTACTAATATCCTAATATCTAAACTAATAAATTAATGTCTAATCCACGACATGCAAACAATCTAAAAAAAAAAAGCAATTAAAGAGTGTAAACCTACAAAGCTGGTAAGACCAGAAGCTCGGGGTTCAAATCAAGCGTCTGAATTTAGAGGAAAATGACAACGAACTTCATCCAATGAACACTTAGCTGGACTCTTGATGTCCAATAAGTATTTCATTGGACAAAGTCTGTTGAGGTTAACAGATTTTGCCAGAGACGAAGGATCCCGGTGAAAGGGATTTCGGCCATCGTGAAACGATCTATTACCAATGCCAATCGATAGTTACAAATCGTTACATGCCGGAGTTAAAGAAGAAAAAAAGGGGGAAATTTTAGGGTTATTGGTTTTGTAGATCTACCGATTGTGAACCTTAGGGAGTTTTAAAGAGGAACGAGTTTTGCATTAGGAATGAGGGAGATGAAGAGAGTGTCTGGTGATAATTTGGTGGCATTTGGAGACTGTCCGCCGTCGTGAGGAGATTTCCAGTAGCGGAGATGACGGAGGCGAAGAGAAAGGAAGAGTAATGGTCTGTGATAGTTTTTATGGTGGTGGTGGTGGGTGGGGGGGGGAGGGGGTCCGATTCGAATACTTTTAAGAAAAATATGGATTAGTTCCTGGACGTTGGATCTTGATCAACGAATGGATGAGATTGACTCATGCCACAACGGCGTCGTTTAGTTTAGTGAGGAGCCTGGGCCAGGTTTGGACTTAGGGCAGATGGTTTAGAAGGCAACTAGGCCGTCTAATTTGTTGGCCCAGTTCAAAGTATAAAGCAACCAACCCTTTCTTTACTTTTCTTATTTTTAATATTAACCATTTTAAAGTTAATTTCGAATTAATCCTATTTTGCATATTTAACCTATCTATATATTTTGTCTAATATTGAATCTAATTAACGCTAACATTGCAAACTAATGGAAAGAGCTAATAAACTAAACTAATGTAAAGATGACTAATATATTTTTTAAGAATTTATGTTTTTTAACTATGCATTTAATAATGTAATTAAATTCTAAAAATTCATCTAAGGTGTTACGATGCAATAAAATAAAAGATAAAAGTATTTTTACATTTTGAGACTTAAGATATTCCTAACTATGCTATAGTGCATCTAAATGACATAAAATGCAAACAACAAGTAGAGAAAAATTATATAAAAATCAAAACTAATTAGAAGACTAATTTTTGGACTTTTTAGGAGCAAATTTTTATCGAGCCAAAATTACGTGCTAACAGCTGCCCCTCTTTGCTCGGAAACATGAAGAGCTTTCGGGCAAAGATAAAGTGAGCATTTTTGAACAATTTTTGCCTGTTTGATACTCCATGGGAAGCATTTGAAATTTTTTGACCGAACCTTACTTCCGAGGTTGCCTACATATCCTTGGCTATAACGAAATTAGGTTAGTGTAGTTCTAAATGTTTTGGTAGCTGGGACTACCGAAAAGCTGTGATTTCACTACTGTTGCTGCTGTTACTACTTGCTGAACTCCTTATTACACCAAAAATCAAAATAAACTAAATATGCCTATCAAGTATGATTTACAAGATTCATATCTACAAGTCTTCTGAAGCTCTGTCTTGAGTCTTGACTAGTTCTTCATGCAGACTTGTGATCTGAACCTTGATGCCTATTAGATGCATATGCTAGTTCACTCTTGCATGGATTCTTTTTTGATCAAAATCGAGGATGTAATGCTCGTGACTTCAATCATGTTTTGAGCAAATCATGTTCTTGTTTCAATTTTCTTTTCAATTTGAATTGGCTTGTCTTCTTTTCTTTTCTTTATTTTGGATTGATACTTCTTCTTCTGGTCATCTTAAATCATGTGCCTTGAGGTAAAAACTGTCTAGGCTCCAAGAAAAATAAACGAACGAAATTTTCTGCCCTAGTTTTCACTAGGTAAAATTTCATGAGTTATTGTATTAAAACTACTTCTTTATCGAAAGAAATAAAATGTCGGGAATGGTGTAACTTGGGAAAAAACATGATTCTTTGGGGATGGTGTACCATTATTATGAAAAATAATGTCACAACTACTGATTGGTATACCTTATGTTAGGAAAATACGACTAGGGAATGGTATCCCTTACATTGACAATAGAATCAGGGTATGGTGTACCCTGCCTTTAAGATCATCAACTAGGGAGTGATGTAACCTATGTTGGAAAAACACGACTAGGGATTGATATACCCTATACTGGTAAAGAGACTAGGGAGTGGTGTACCCCATGTCAAAAGATCATCAGCTGGGGAATGGTGCACCTCATATTGGAAAATACAGCTAGGGATTGGTGTACCCTATACTGGTAAAGATACTAGGGAGTGGTGTACCTTATATTAGCAATGATATCAGGGGCTAATATCAATCAACTAGGGAGTGGTGTACCTTATGTTGGAAAGAACAACTATACCCTATAGTGGTAAAGAGACTAGGGAGTGGTGTACCATATATTAGAAAACACAGCTAGGAATTGATGTGCCCTATACTAGTAAAGAGACTAGGGAGTGGTGTACCCCTATGTCTAAAGATCATCAACTAGGTAATGGTGTACCCTACGTTGGAAAATACAGTAAGGGATTGGTGTACCCTATACTGGTAAAAAGACTAGGGAGTGGTGTATCCTATATTAACAATGAGATCAGGGAATGGTGTACCCTGCATTTAAGATTAATCAACTAGGGAGTGATGTACCCTATGTTGGAAAATACAGCTAGGGATTGGTGTACCCTATACTGGTAAAGAGACTAGTGAGTGGTGTACCCTATATTATAACTGATATCAGGTAATGGTGTACCCTGGATTTAAGATCATCAACTAGGGAGTGGTGTACCCTACATTGAAAAACACAAATAGGGATTGGTGTACCCTATACCAGGAAAGAGACCAGGGAGTGGTGTAACCTACGTTTAAAATATCATCAACTAGGGAGTGATGTATCCTATGTTAGAAAACGCAGCTAGGGATTGGTCTACCCTATACCGGCATGACACTAATTGAATCTAAAATGTGAACAAAATGTGGGAACGAATTTTGAGAAGACTTTCGTCTTTGAAATTTTGCAGTTGCAGAGTTGTTTTTTATTCTCTGCGTGATTTCCTTTTCATGGTACCTTCTTTTGCAAGGTTGTTTTTTCTGCATCGCGCGCGTTTCTATTCTCAACAAAGAACAATTGTTGGTTTAGATTGGTGGATTATTTTGTGGCCTTGAGTGCTTCAGCCACTTGATCTCGGCCTATTTTCTTTGGATGATGATTTCATCTGCAACCGGTTATTTCCTGAATACCACTTGCATTTCTGGCCCTAGAGAACGTTTGGCTTTTCAAACTTTTAACATGACGGTTAGTCGCACAACGAAATTTTGACTTTTCCAACACATTTCGCTTTTGTGGGCGCTTAAATTTGACTTCTTTCTTCCAAAGTTTTCAATTTCAGAGCATTGGAGAATATTTGGCTTTTCAAACTCTGCCATGACTGTTAGTCGCGTGAGACTTAACCTTTTCAACTTTATTTTGCCTTTGTGTGCACTTCAATTTGATTTGCTTCTTCTAAAGTTTTCAATTTCAAAGCATCGGCCAATCATGGCTAGTCGAGGTCGACTTGATGCCTTTGCCGAGGCTGGGTGCCTTTTGAATATATCAGCTTGCTTTAAACAAGAGCCTTATAATTGGTCTTGCCGTCTCTTCATTGCCTTATTTTGGAACAAAGCTAGACCGAAAGGGATTCAAAGAAAAATAAACAATGGAATAGAGAATGAGTTTAAACAAGAGGTGTCCCTTTCGGTGAACAGAAAGAAGGACTTATCTGGGATTACATGTGGACTACAATGAACATGAATGCCTTTTGTACTGGATGCCTGATCTGTATAAGTTGTCCGACTCCAAGTAACTCATCACAACTTTGTCTCGAAATCGAAAATTCTACCCAAGACTATGTTGATGCCACGGCTGTGTGGACCCTCTTTTTGATCAGTGGTGCCCTTTGCGGCTTTTCACTAGCTGACCTCTCTCATTTCTCTTCTCACCATCCCCTTATAGTGCTCTTTGCTGGTTTTCACTAACAAGAGACTCTTTTTATTTTTTTTATTTTCTCTATTCACCATCGCCCTACGGTACCCGTGATGATTTTCACCAATAGAATTCTCTTAAATTAGTTCTTTCATTTGGTTTCACCAGATCCAAGTAACTGTATCATCCGATTATGGAATATTCACGCTGATTGGTCGGAAGGACTTGAAAGGGATTTGGGTAAAAAGAATATGGGTTGAACTACAACTTTGGAACCTTTCGGGCGAAATCATCGCCATAATATTATATCAGCTGCCCCAGTTTTTCTTTTGGGGGAATCCAGATTTTTTTGTTTGGTGTGACCGAACCCTAGAGTGAGGCTGCCTACGTATCCTTTCAGAATCAAATCGAATTTGGATTAACATGAACTTGTTTCTTTTTTTAAATTCTTTTTCTCTTCTCTTTTCTTTCTTTTTACATACAAGGTTCGAAAGAGGGTGATCACGAAAAAGTTTTCGGGCTCAAATGGGTTTACAAAAGGTTGATGGTGTTTGGGTAGCGAGAATGAAAGCCTCCGTCATCCCAATAAGAGAATGTTAACACCGAGTAATGGGTCAAACATAGTACTTTTTGACTGTATCTGCACTGACAGTTGTCTCTGGGATATTTCCTTCGATGTTTCCCAAATACAAAGCACCGTTTGGTAGCACTCTTGTGAAAATCTACGAGCCTTTCTAATTTGGGGCAAATTTCGCTTTAGCTTCTTCGCAATGCGGGAGGATACGTTTCAGAACGAGTTGCCCCACTTCAAATTTCCTGGGCTGCACTTTCTTGTTGTAGGCATGAGCCATTCTTTGTGGGTACAATTGCCCATGACAAACCGCGACCAATCATCTTTCATCAATCAAGGTCAATTGCTCCAATCGGGTCTTGACCCCATTCTTCATCCTCGATCTTGGCTTCAACAATGATCTGAAGAGAGGGAATTTTAACTTCTGCTGGTATCACGGCTTCAGTGCCATAAACCAATAAGTAGGGGTTTACAAAAGGTTGATGGTGTTTGGGTAGCGGGAATGAAAGCCTCCTTCATCCCAATAAGATAATGTTAACACCGAGTAATGGGTCAAACATAGTACTTTTTTGACTACATCTGCACTGACAGTTGTCTCTGGGATATTTCCTTCGATGTTTCCTAAATACAAAGCACCATTTGGTAGCACTCTTGTGAAAATATACGAGCCTTTCTAATTTGGGGCAAATTTTGCTCTAGCTTCTTCACGATGCGGGAGGATACGTTTCAGAACGAGTTGCCCCACTTCAAATTTCCTGGGCTGCACTTTCTTGTTGTAGGCATGAGCCATTCTTTGTGGGTACAATTGCCCATGACAAACCGCGACCAATCATTTTTTATCAATCAAGGTCAATTGCTCCAATCGGGTCTTGACCCCATTCTTCATCCTCGATCTTGGCTTCAACAATGATCCGAAGAGAGGGAATTTTAACTTCTGCCGGTATCACGGCTTCAGTGCCATAAACCAATAAGTAGGGGTAACCTCTACTGATATGTTCACAGTTGTGCGATATCCCAATAATGTAAAATGCAGCCTTTTCGTGCCATTGTCTGGAACCCTGGACCATTTTTCTCTAGATCTTATTGATGTTCTTGTTTGGGGCTTCGACGGTGCCATTGGCTTTGGGCCGATAAGGAGTAGAATTGCGATGCATAAGTTTAAATTTGTCGCATACCTCTCTCATCAAGTCACTGTTTAGTTCTGCAACATTTTCCGTAATAATAGTATTAGGAATACCAAAGCAGCAAATGATATTGGAGTGCACAATATCAACCACTGCTTTCTTAGTGAAGACTTTAAAGGTAACGACTTCAACCCATTTTGTGAAATAATTAATGGGAACCAAGATGAATATGTGGCCATTTGAAGCTTTCGGCTCGATAGGCCAAATAACAGCCAAGCCCCAGGCGAAGAACTACCAAGGTGCTGACATAGGGTGAAACTCTGAAGTCGACGAACGAATCAGGTCACTGCGTATCTGACACTGATAACATTTGCCGACAAAAGTGAAATAATCCTTTTCCATGGTCATCCAGTAATAACCTGCTCGGAGTATTTTCTTTGCAAGGATGTACCCCTTCATGTGGGGCCCACATACTCCGGAATGCACATCGATAGTCTATACATCTCAACAGATTAAGATCTGGAGTTATTTTGTATGGGATTTCTAACGATCAGAATGAAACTACTAGTATGTGTTTTGATAGTTCTTTTGATCCCTGATAAGTGGGGATTTTGACTATGTATACGGCTAAAATCAGGGAGTCCAATTTTATGGTCGTTATGGCACTTCGTAAGACCGCCCCAAGAAGGCTCGAGGCTCAGTTCGAGGTTCAAACCTGAGGGTCCTCAATGTTCGACCTCGGGGCAGTGCAAATCGATGACTATGATGAACAAACGGGAAGTTCCCAAGGCACGTGGTTAAAGCTGACCAAGTCTATTAGGCTAGTACAAGCCCGTACTGTGGCATTAAATGGCTGTACCAGCCGCATATCTTTGTAATAAATGCACCTGTACTGTGTTGGGGTTCCCTCTCCTATATAAAGGGGATCCTTGTCATTTTTTGCACACATGATATTCAATACAAGAACAAGAACATTCTCTGCTCTCTAACTTAAACATATTCTCTCTTGATTTTATTGCTTATATTTATTACATTGCCTACGTTTACTGCGTTTCATTGATTGTTCTTCATTTATTACTCATCATTGATCATAAAGAGCCCCCATCAAAGCTCTTAGAACTGTGAGTCCTTCATCGGCTATCCACAGCCAATCGCTTTAGCTCGACCTCGAGGTCCAGTACAGGCTAGCTCGAGGTCCCGGTTCTCGGCTACTCGGTTTGTATAACGTTCTATCTTCAAGCTCTTACCTTATTTTCTAGTCTCACACATAGAATCTATTGCCTAACAACTAGCATAAAAATAAATCACGTATTTTTAGAACCACAAAATCAAATCTTATTGTAATTACGATTTTCAAGGTAAACAATTTTACTATAAAGGCACACGCTGGTGCCATTAAGGTCGCTACAAGAAAATCCGACGTCTTCAAGAACAAACAAAGAGAAAACGAGATGCTGCGGGAGTTTGTATCTCGTTTCCAAATGGAGCGAATGGAATTACCACCAGTCTCCGATGACTGGGCAGTACAGGCCTTCACCCAAGTTTGAACGAACGAAGCTCGGTAGCTTTAAAGCAACTAAAGCAGAACTTGGTAGAATATCCCGCCGTGACTTGGTCGGATGTCCACAATTGATATCCGTCGAAGATCAGGGTCGAGGACGACCAACTAGGAGCCCCATTGGGCTTAGTATATCCTAACAGGCTCTTGGCAAAAGAACTGAGGCCAAACAAGGAATGGTATCAACCCTACATTGAAGATCGAAGAAACGCCCCAAGGCGTAACATACCTCGAAATGATCGAAGGATAGACGGGGGTCAGAATCCTCGAGGACTAGTGGGCAGAGTCGGATTCGACAGACATACAGGACTGACGGAGGCCACAGGACCAACGGAGGCACCCCGATTGTCCGAATACAACTTCAACATTGATGTTTCAGGCGTTGTCTCCGCCATCGGTAAAATCAGAGAAACCAGGTGGCCAAAACCCGTACAATCAGAGCCGTCACAAAGGAACCCCAACCTGGTGTGCAAGTTTCACGGCACACACGGTCATAGGACCGAAGATTGCAGACCGATCCGAGAAGAAGTAGCCCGACTGATTAGCAAAGGGCATCTCCAAGAGTTCCTCAGCGACCGAGCCAAAAATCAATTCCGGTAAAGAGAGACGAACAGGAAAAATGAAACAGAAGAACCTCAACATGTCATCCACATGATTGTTGGGGGAGTCGACATTCCATAGGAACCCACTGTCAAACGAACAAAAATATCCATCACCAGGGAAAAGCGAACTCGAGGTTACATACCAGAGGACACTCTCACATTCAGCGACGAGGACATCGAGACCCTGTCTCAGCCTCATAACGACGCACTTGTAATCTCTTTTCTTGTGAATACATTTCAAATTAAATGTGTACTTATGGATCCAGGTAGCTCGGCCAACATTATCAGGTCGAGGGTGGTGGAGCAGCTCGGACTGCTTGACCAGATTGTGCCCGCCTCTCGAGTCCTCAACGGATTCAACATGGCGAGCGAGACAACGAAAGGAGAAATCACCCTCCCGGTCAACGTGGCCGGCACGACCCAAAATGTCAAGTTTCATGTCATCGAAGGGGACATGAGGTACAGCGCCTTGCTCGGAAGGCTATGGATACACTGCATCAGGGCAGTACCATCAACTTTTCATCAAATGATGAAATTTCCAACAAAAGACGGGATAAAAACCGTATACGGGGAGCAGCATACAGCGAGAGAGATGTTTGCGGTGCACGACGTGGCACCGACATCGACACCTTCAACATCGAAGGAGCCAAAGGATGAGCAAACAGCAAAGTAGCAATCACGAGCTGCGTTCTCAGCTGTACCCGAGTCAACTAGCAAAGGACCGTACCGCGTCCTCAGACCAAACATTTGAAGAATATCGAGGCTCGAAGCGCCATAACCACTAAGGTATAACCGACTCCCTTTTTATTAACGTTTTATATTAACCTATGTGCAGGAGTCCGGTTAGAACAATTGAAGCACTCCCCAGCTTGAAGACCTTAGGTTTTAAAGCATGTGTTGCACTCTTTTCCTTCGATCGGGTTTTATCCCAAGAAGAGTTTTACCGGCAAGGTTTTTAACGAGGCAACATCTATATGCTAACTAAGGAGAACTTAACAAGTATTCAAGGCTTCTCTTCAATCAACCTCGAATACTGGGGGGCATCCCCCCAGGAGATCACCCCCTCGAAGAGGCCAAGATAAGCCAGAAAGGGTCTCAATAGGAAAATGATGTATCGGGCCAAACGGTCGAATGAACTGTGTCTGCATAGAATAATTGAACCCTTGACAACGAAAACGTGTATACTTGTGCCAAGTAATCAAGGAATATTTTTCCATCAAAACACTTTGCGCTTCAAAGAAATTTGCTATTTTTTCAAGAAACAGCTCTAGAGCCAGAAATTTCCCGAACACTCGGGGACTGGCATCAAAAACTCAAAACCGTAAGACCTCCGAGCTGGAAACTCCGAGTCCATAAGCCCTCAATGAGGCAACATCAAAATATACAAGGAACGGCTCCAGATCCAAAAACCCTCGACGTCTCGGGGACTGTTGCCGACGGTTACCCCATCGAGGTATCAAGAATCCGAGGCTATAAGACCCCATGCGGGCGACCTCGAGCCCGAAAGACCTCCACGTGGCAACACCAAATTCTGTAAGACCTCAAGCCAGGCATAAATAATACTTGTACCAAGTAATCTATCTATAAGATCTCAAGCCAGGCATAAATAATACTTGTACCAAGCAATCTATCTGTAAGACCTCAAGACCAGGCATTAATCATACTTGTACCAAGTAACCCGTCTGTAAGACCTCAAGTAAGGCATGATTCAAATTTATAAGACCTTACAAAAGGCATAATCCCGATATTAAAGTTAAGGCTATATATTCGAACTTGTAAGACCCCTATAAAGGCATACCCTCGATATAGACGCCGAAGCTACTTCACTCGGGGACTAAAAGGCTACGGCCAAATACAATGACTACGGTCACAAGGCTGTGCTAGCCGAACTAACGCGACTCGGGGACGCCCGACCGTCCCTATAAAATCACAGGCCTTCAAATTACTTCAAAAATACTTCGAAAAGAACCGGTTAATCAGGCTACCCTCGGCATAAGCAAAAGAGATTCGACCATGTCAGCTCCATACAACAGGCTTCGAACATTCAGCCATCGAGCGAAACCCTTCGAGGTGCTCATTTATCGCCGCATAACGTCTCACAATCGAGGTTCTTATCGAACCGTCGAAGAGTCGGGCAAACATAAAAACTTCAAAAAAGTCTTTAATGAGGGAAGAATAAGCCTATACTAGAGGTCGTACCAACCTTACGCGTAAGAGCCACTATTGCCAGCATAAATTAATGGTCGTACCGACCCTACGCGTAAGGGCCACTATCGCCAGCTTAAATTAATGGTCGTACCGACCCAACGCGTAAGAGCCACTGTCGCCAGCTTAAACTAATAGTCGTACCGACCCAACGCGTAAGAGCCTAGATGCCAGCTTAAAATTCGAAAACTTAAGGGTCAATGAGCTCAAAGTCGAGATCCGACTCGAAGACTGAGCCCGAAACAGTTAACTAAAAAATGCCTAAGGGAAAATGCGTAAGAGCCTACGAGCCAGCCGAACAAGCCTCAGGGCCGATTTACAAACCTAAGGGTTTTTACCTCAAAGTCCAGTTCACCTGACCGAACGTCGACAGACATATGAATTCAAAACAAAAAGAGACGAACACAAGCAAAGGGAAATGCATGAAAGGTGAAACCAAAAGGCTTCCTTTTATACGTATATACAAAGCTCCATTTACAAAGTTCTCTAAGAATATTGTACAAAGAATTAGGAAAGCAAGGCCTAGCCTACGCTCCCCTCGGGGACTGTGGCCCGTCGGCCTCTTCCTCATTATCTTCGGCATCAGACAAAAGGAACTTGGCGTCGTATTCATCCGCCTTCGCATGTGTTATCCCCTCCGAGAGATCGAAGCCCCTAGAATGGATCTCTTCAAGAGTTTCCCTCCGAGATTTGCACCGAGCATACTCATTTCTTTGCTCTCCCGATCAGAAGCCCCTCTTAGCTCAGCTCGAGCACCAGCAACGTCTTTTAGATAGATGGCCACTTTCTTATCAGCCTTTGCTCGAATCTCTTCAGCTTCAGCTCGGGCGTCCACGACCTCGGCCTTCATCTTCAAAAGATCAGACTCAAGCCTTGAAATCATGCTCGTCTAGACCGAGCTATTTTCGCGAGCATTGCGGAGTTGCACCTCGAGGGCAGAAGTCTTGGCTAAAGCATTCTTCTTGGCTGCAACTTGAGCATCTGCTTGAGCCTTTAGCTCGTTACACTCATACTTGGCCTGACCGACCTCACCCCAAAGGCGTTCCAGGTCCTCCGTCTTCCTCTGCAATTGAAGTATCAAAGTATTAGTCTCCGAGGATAGCAGAAGAAGCATGCATCCCCTGGAAACAAAAGTTACCTGTCTCTCAAGGTAGCCTTCATAGTCCATACTTTGACTCGCCTCGTGCCGAAGGTATACCAACTCCTTTGCCCTATTGTCACAAAGAAGCCTGAGGGATTTCTCCTTTTCCAAGGCTTTTCGCAACCTGGATTCGCAGCGGAGCAGCTCGGACTTGAGCTTGTCAAAGGCCTATGAAAAAGAAGCTCAATTAGTAGACAAAAATGCAAAACTGAAAAGCCAATACAGTCGGCCAAAACTTACCACAGAATAGAGCCGCCGAGCCTCCTCAAAAGTCGAGCGTACACCTACTGGCCTGGTCTCATCGGCCCCAGTAGAAGCACTCCCGATAGGAATACGGTCACTGGACAACCCGCCCGATTCGGGCGTCCCCTGACCATGAATTTCCCTCGAAGTACCTTCGATGGGAGAAGAACAAGATGACAAGAAGTCTTTCTCCCTCGAAGTACCTTCGACGAGAAAAGAAGAACAAGACGGTAGAAAGTCTTTCTCCCTCGAAGTACCTTCGACGGGAAAAGAACAAGGTGGCAGATAATCTTTATCCCTCGAAGTACCTTCAATGGGAAAGGAAGACGACGGCGAAGGAGGAACCATTTTTCCGAGGCTAGAAGCCTCAGATGCAGCAGGCTCAACTGATACTTCTTCTTTGAGCCTCCGAGCAGGGCTTGCCTCGCCATGAGCGCCCTCATCCTTCGAGGGCTCCTTCCGTTTGTTATCGTTCCTCGGCCCCGAAGCCGACAATCCTTCCTCCCCTCCGAGGGGGCACGATCTCATCTTAGGAACTTCTCCGATGCCTGCGGGAACAGAGTTAACCCACATAAAAGAAAGCACCTTTCAAGGGGAATGAACCGCACAACACGTATCATGGTGTTTTTCCTCCCATCTACCCTTCGATAGGTCTCGCCACTTGCGCCCATTGTGGTCGCACGAGCGGCCAGCTTCCAAGTCCAATCCGCCAGGTCGAGAACCTCGTATGGTATCCACGGGATTGCTGTAAAGAAGGAAAAGGAAAACATCTTTACGGAGTCCGCCTCCACCATGAACAAACTGATAAAAACACAAGTGTACCACTTACGTGTGAAATTCCATTTCTCAGGAAATGGCAGGAATCCACAGGGATAACATCGACAGTCCACACTCCGACAAATCGCCTCGTCCACCCTCGGTCCTCATTTTATTCATCGTCGGTAACAAAGGGACTGGTGGATTGACATTGTAAAGCTATCAGACCTCGGTAATGAAAGGGTCGGTAGAGTCTGATAAGATGGCTGAGGGTGAACTCGAGCCCGGCTTCCTCCGCAAATAACCTCATCATCAATACTATCCTCCAAAACGATGGGTGAAACTGTGCCAGGGTAGCCTGATATCTTCGGCAGAAGTCAAGCACGACTCTATCAAGAGTGTCCAACGTGAAGGGGTATGTGGATACGTACAAAAATCCCCCTGCATGAGCCATGATGTTTTCTTCCAAGGAAGGTACCTCCAGGTGTCCCTCTCCTATTAATGAAATGGATCTCGATGCGTGCTCCCAATGGCCATCAACATTGGGAGATCTCTCTAACGAAAAGTCCCTCCTCGAGACAAAATATCTCGAGGTTGACTCACCAGACGCCAGCGGTGTACCACCGACCGAGCGAGAAGCAGAGGCGAAACTCTGCCCTTCTTGGTGAACGGGCTCGGGTGTAACATCCATAACTATGGTGGAACTAGCAAAGGGAAACAAGAACTTAAGCGAAAGCTTCGAATTAAAATGGTGAAAGAGCTGACGCAAGAAAGAAGTACTCTATGAAAAAAGATAGCAGCTCAAAATAGCGGAATCCTCAAAAAGGGAAGGAAGCAAACTCATATATAGAGCAAGCGACGGCTGTCCGCCTACCCTAAAGGCCAATTAATGTTGGCTAGGCCACTGCCACCTTCGGGGAAGTGTACCTGCGGGATCACCTCGACCATTTCATGGCCATGTCATACGATCGACGCTGTCGTACAACGTTCGAGGGATCAAAGACCCCCATGTCAACCCAGCCTCGAGATGGTTCCTGATCTCGAGGATCTTTGCTACTATAACGATGGGCTCTAAGGAGCTATCCGCATAAACCTAGCCTCGAGGCGGTGTCCGATCTCGAGGATCTTTCTATGTCCAAGACAGTCCCCAGTCGAGGGTTATTAATAAAGCCTTAGGGCTATTTTCGCCTTCAGTGCGATTTAAATGCTCCCCCGGTCACTTTAGCAAAGGGGCCATCCGAGTTCGAGCGTATCCTCACTCAGGGTCTATATATAACGCCTTAGGGCTATCTTCATTTTAAGTTCAAAGCAAGTTTTCAAGGCCACCCGAGTTCAAGTAAACTCTCACTGGGGGACTACTTGAAAAGGCCCGAGGGCTGTCTTTATTTTCAGGTGATCATGCAAATTTATCTCTCGAGGACTACCAACAGGGCCTAAAAGGGCTATGTTTTGGTCCAAAATTTGAGGCCCCACTCTCGCTCAATTCAGAACCGGAAGTCCCGGCGGCCTAAGTTTGTATTAGGTCAGTCCGGACTTAGTCCGAGGGATGTCCAAGGGTTTTCAAGAAATGCCGTGTTGACCAATCAAAAACCAATGGAATACCCACATCCGGGTCTAGTGTTTGGATCGATCGATAAAGTCACATGCTCGGCTTTTTTACAAACGAAGGCAAAAGGAAATCCAGAAAAAGTCAAAGACAAATTGAAGAAACATTTTTTGTATTGGTAAACGACGATTACAAAGCCCACGATGGGCCTTACACAGAAACAAAGAAGCAAAAAATAACAGCTATAAGTCTAATCTACTCTCGGAGGTACATCTTCGGGAGCGACATCTTCGAGAACCATTTCCTCGGGGATCCCACCTCGATCTTCAGAGCGACATCTTCGAGAATCTCCTCCGAAGCAACAATAGATGAGGAAGAAGACTATAGCCTATCAAAGAGCAAAAGCTTTTAACAGGCAGGGAAAATTGTGGCTTGGTGAAAAACTTGGCGAGTATGGGTCTTGCCAGCACCACTATTGTGAAGCCACTTCTTGAGACGTTGCACCGATGTGGGATGCAACAGTTAGTAGATGACGCCACCTCACTTCGGGGAAAGCAAAGGGAGTGAAGCGCCACACCAGGTTGAAGTTAAGAGAGATGAGCAGCAGTTCACGGACCACATATCCTCTGATGTGGGAACAATTTGAAGCCCCTCTCTCATCATTTCGAGCCAACAACAACAACAACAACAACAAAAACAAACCAGTACGATCCCACTCAGTGGGGAAGAGCTCCGAAAGAGAGCCATGGCATAACTGGCAAAACCGCTGCCGTGTGACCTTACGGTCACGAGCTTGAACCATGGAAAATAAAGTTTAGATGAGGAAGAAGAGAAGAAAAGGGTTAAAAGCTATTGAAGAGTGGATGGAATTTTGGCTCAAGAAACCTCCCATTTATAGAGAGGCAGTAGCGTAACCAAAGGCATAATCAATGCCTTTGGGAGACGTATCAACATGCGCAATCAATGCCTTTTTGGGAAACGGATCGGCGGCGATATCACCGCCTTTGGAGAATGAACCAGTAGTGTATTGAATGCTTCTGAGAAGATGGACTGATAGGATGTTTACAGTCACTTGGAGTGCTGACGTCATGAGCATGATGTCATCGCAAGTTGTTCAAGAAAGTCAAGGTCAGGACCGTTTCTTATCATTTTCATTCCAAGAAATGCGGGGACTATCTGTATATGGCTAAAATCGGAGTCAGATTTTATGGTCGTTATGGCACTTCGTAAGACCGCCCCCAGAAGGCTCGAGGCTCAGTTCGAGGTTCGACCCCGAGGGTCCTCAATGTTCGACCTCGGGGCAGTACAAATCGATGACTATGATGAACAAACGGGAAGTTCCCAAGGCACGTGGTTAAAGCTGACCAAGTCTATTAGGCTAGTACAAGCCCGTACCGTGGCATTAAATGGTTGTACCTGCCGCATATCTTTGTAATAAATGCATCTGTCTGTGTTGGGGTTCCCTCTCCTATATAAAGGGGATCCTCGTCATTTTTTGCACACATGATATTCAATACAAGAACAAGAACATTCTCTGCTCTCTAACTTAAACATATTCTCCCTTGATTTTATTGCTTATATTTATTACATTGCCTACGTTTACTGCGCTTCATTGACTGTTCTTCATTTATTACTCATCATTGATCATAAAGAGCCCCCATCAAAGCTCTTAGAACTGTTAGTCCTTCATCAGCTATCCACAGCCAATCTCTTTAGCTCGACCTCGAGGTCCAGTACAGGCTAGCTCGAGGCCCCGGTTCTCGGCTACTCGGTTTGCATAACGTTCTATCTTCAAGCTCTTACCTTATTTTCTAGTCTCACACTTAGCATCTATTGCCTAACAACTAGCATAAAAATAAATCACGTATTTTTAGAACCACAAAATCAAATCTAATTGTAATTACCATTTTCAAGGTAAACAGACTACTTATTAGCGCCTTTTAGCTTTCGTTTTAGTCCAAAAATGTTTAATTGTATTCCCGAAAATGGATGAAATATGCTTAATCACAGGAGTATTGGGAAATGAGCCACTAAGATGAAATCCAACACAAGAAGGAGTGATCTGAACTCAAGGAAAAAAATCAAGTACAAAAGCTCAAGTGCGGACCACAGATTTCAATCTGTGGCCGCAGAATGTGAAGGAAAATATATCAGAGTCCTAGTGCAAAATGCGGACCGCACATGAAGTGTGAAACCGCAGAAGCTAACCAAGAGCAGAAGTTCAGAGAGTTAGCATTTCAGGATTAAGGGAAATTCGGACCGCACAATTATTATGCGGCCGCAGAAGTGAGCTATGCGGCCGCACTCAGAAATGTGCCGTCCGCAGAAGAGCCATGTGCGACCACACCAAGATTTGTGCGGACCGCAGAATATGAGAGATGCAGCCGCATTTCAGAATTGTGTAGCTGCAGATTCAGCTCATGTCAAGACTGAAGAAAAGTGCGGAGCGCACATGGAATTGTGTGGCCACAGAACCTCCAAAAGGGCATATTTGTCCGAAATTACAGCTTTGTATAAATAGAATAGTTTCACGAAATTAGGTCAAGTTTTGAATATTTAAAGTCTTTAGCTTATTTTGGTGATTTATCATTGGTTTTTCACATTTTAATCTTGCAATATGAGTTTTATCATCTCTTCTTCTTTGTTTTCTTCTATACCCACTATGAGTAGCTAGATTCTCACTAGGCTTGTGATCCAACCCTAGAGTCTAAACCTAATGGGTGCTTGATTTATGGCTTGTTTATGATTGAGTGTTTATTATTTAGCCTTGTTCTTTCTTTTAATTGTAGAATTAATGATTGCAAACATTATTTTATGCCTATTTGACTTGGTCTCTACTTGAGAAAGAGAGGCTTAGTCTTGAAAAACTTGGCCAACAAGAGTTTGGGACAAAATCAAGCTCAAACGGGATTGTCAAGACTACTATTGGGATGAACCGTACCTTTTCTGGATTTGTACGGATGGAGTGATTAGAAGATGTGTACCGGAGGAGGAACAAGTTAAAATTCTTGGGGCTTGTCATTCTTCGCTTTACGGTGGTCACCATGATGGAGCAAGAATGACGGCCAAAGTGTTAAGTTGCGGTTTCCATTAGCCTACTCTTTACAAGGATGCAAGTGATCTTGTCAAGCGTTGTGATGAATGTCAAAGGGCCGGTGGACTCTCAAAGAAAAATGAAATGCCCCTCACCACCATTTTGGAGATTGACATTTCTGATGTGTGTGGTATTGACTTCATGGGTCCTTTTGTGAGTTCTTGTGGGAACACCTATATCTTGGTCACGATTGATCTTGTGTCCAGGTGGGTTGAGGCCGTTGCTTTGCCCAACAATGAAGCGAAACGTATCGTGGCATTTTTGAAGAACATTTTTACAAGATTTGGTACTCCAAGGGCTATCATAAGTGATGGGGGATCACATTTTTGCAACAAAGCTTTCGATACCTTACTCACCAAGTATGGTGTCACTCATAAAGTCACCACCCCCTATCATTCTCAAGCAAGCGGTCAAGTGGAAGTCTCCAACCGGGAGATAAAGAGTATTTTGTCCAAAATAGTGATGCTAACTGGATGGATTCTACTTCTTTAGATAGGTCTTATTTTGTGGTAACTAGTTTGAAGTGTGTTGCAGGAATTAGTGTGCTTTACTGGGACAGTGCTCAGAAAAATTGGCTAAGTATGGAAAAAGTGCGGACCGCACATTTATTGTGCGGACTGCACAATTTGGAATGCCACAACAGAAGAGGATCTACGGCCGCACAATTCTTGTGCGGACCGCACAACTGATGTCAAGAATTGCACACTCTCTGAAGTTTGCCTGTTAGAAAATTGGCCAAAGTGCGGCCGCACAAGGAAATATGCGGTCCGTACCAAAATCTACCGCACATGGAATTGTGCGGCCGCACTCATCTCTTGAACCCTTGCCTAACCCGTTAAGTATAAATGGTGGCCTTCACTTTAATGTTAGAACTTTACGAACCCTGAGAAATTAAAACAAAGGCAAACACACTGCACTCAACTGATTCACTCACCTGTCACTTAGTTCATCATCTTTGATTCGTCCTTAACACCACTTAATTACTGGTATGTTCAATTCATCTTTAAAATTTTTCAATTTTCTTAATTTTGTTCATAATTAGTTTAGTTATTTTTAGACCAATTTTCAAATTCATAATCATGTGGGCTGCAATTAGTGTTGGGTAACTTCCTTTTTGCTATATGGGGGATGGGTATTTGGTTTTCCATGATTGATTGCTACTACCATGTCAAATTTGTGTGCAAAATTAGAAACCCTACGTTTACTGTCCGATTGATATTGAATTGTGAGGCCGCACAAGGAATTGTGCGGTCCGCAATTGAGTAGGCTAGGGCATGGGTGTAGCATGATTGTGCGGATCACACTTGAAAATGTGTGATCCACAGATATTGAACCGCGGCCGCAGAAAAGTGTGTGCGGCCGCAGATCAAGCAAATCTCTGTCTTCAAAGAGTTGTCATTTTTGAGGTCCCATTGTGCGGCTGCACTCAAAAATTGTGCAGACCGCATTTTAGTTGTGCGGTCACACTAAGATTATGCGGACCACAGAATCACCACTGCGGCCGCACTTTCAAATTGTGCGGTCCGCAAAAACCCATTGGCGGCCGCAACTAAAATATGTGCAGACCGCACTTCCCTACCCTGCATACTGTTTTATTTTGCAACTATCTGCTATTTTGAGATTTATCTATAACTGACTCCTATTGTTATCTGTTGTAGCAAATGGTTAGATCTCAGGGACGTGGTTATACTTCAAAGGGGAGGGGTGGAGCCTCCCGAGGCCGAGGCAGGGGTACCCTACCACTCACCGGGCAGTCTCTATTCAACTTGAAGTCAGGGTCCCGACGGCCCGAGTTTATCAGTCCAATCCAGGCTCGGTCCAAGGAACGACAAAGGGTTCTGCGGGGAGCCATGTTAATCAATCAAAAGTCAGAAGAAATACTTGCACCCGGGCTCGATATATGCACCAATCGATGGGGCCATGCATTCAGAATCTTCTTAAACGCAAATAAAAGGGGATGTAGCAAACATCAAAGACGAAATTGGAGAAACATCTTTATATTCATAAACACTTGATTACAAAAGCCCACGAGGGGTCCTTACATATGATTACAAAAGCCCACGAGGGGTCCTTACGAAGAAGCAAAGAAGTTAAAGAGTACACATATAGTAAAAGACAAGAGCCTTCTATTCTCAAGGGTTCGTCCCCGGCGGCGGCATCTTCGAGCACCATCTCCTCGGGCATGCATCCTCGGTGGCAATATCTTCGACCGCTACCTCCTCTAGGGTCTCATCTCGGTTCTCCAGAATAATATCTCCGAGGGCGAAGATGAAGAAGAGGAAAGTGATGCAGAAGAGGCAGGAAAAGAGACATAGCCTGCCAAAGCCAGAAATAGAGGATTCAGCGAGCACCAACCCTACTTGCATGACTGCTTCAAGTCCGCCTCCTAAGACATTGTGCCATGCTAGTCCAACGGCCGGTTGTGCCATTTTATCCCTTGGAAAGCTGAGGGGATGAAGTGCCACACTAGGCCAGGGTAGGAGAGTGAGCAGTGGTGTATAGTCCGAACGCTCTCCCGAGCAGCGGTGTATAGTCCAAACGCTCTCCCGAGCAGCGGTGTAGAGTCCAAACGTCCTCCTAGGTCGGAAGAAGTCGGCCCCCCTATCTCATCACCTCGAGCCAACGACGACAACAGTAACAACCATAACAACAACAACAACAACGACAAGACAGTATAATCTCGCTCGGAAAGGGAAAGCCCAGGCAAAAGGCCATGGCGTGGCTGATGAGAACGCCGCCATGTAACCTTAAGACCGTGGACCCCAACATGGAAAATAACAATGGATGGGGATAAAGAGAAGAGAAGGGCGAAAGACTAATCTGAGAACACTTGAATAAAGAAATGGTTCCAGGAGGTTCCCTTTTATAGGGGATGTCAGCGTAACCGGCGACCCCATTAATGTCTTTGAAAGATGTATCAACAGGAGCAATCAATGCGTTTTTGAAAAATGGACTGACGACGATATTATTGTTCTGAAGAATAAAGGTCGACAGTGCAGTGAATAATTCTGGAAAAGTGGACTGACGGGACGTTTCAGTTATCACAAAGGCTTACACCATCATTATGACGTCATCATGGGAAGTTCAAAGAGTTGGATGTCAAAATCGTTTCTTATCGCTCCTCTCCAAGAAATGCGGGGACTATCTGTATACGTGAAATCGGATGGTCCAATTCCTCCTCATCGAGGCACCTCAGAAGATCATCTCGAAAGCTCGAGGCTACAAGGCTACGGTCGAGTTTCCTCCCTCGAGGTTCGTCGACGCTCGACCTTGGGACAATGTTGACCTCGGCTATGGTAGAAATAGGGAGTTCCCAAGGCACGTGACTAGAGCTGACAAAGCCTAGTGAACTAGTCGGAAAACGTATCTGGGCACTAGGTGGCTATACCTGCCCCATATCTTTGTAATTAATGCTTTTGCACTATGTTCTCCCTCACATATAAAGGGGAACCCTTGTCGTTTGTAGGGGACTGGACTCCATACTAAATATACTAGAACATTCTCTCTGCTCTCTAACACTTTCTCTTGGTCTCGTTATCTCATTTATTGCTAATATTTATTGTGTTCTATTCATTGTTCATCATTTATTGCTTATCATTGGCCATAAAGAGCCTTCGTTGATTTTATTACAATTGTTAGTCGCTCTCCAACTGCCTTCGATAGCTCCCAGCCGAGCATCGGAATCGACCTCGAGGCCCCCGAATCGACAAGCTCGAGGCCCTGATTGTTAACCTATCGGTTTGGTTATCATCTTATTCCTAACTCTTATCTCGTTTCTAAATCTCACGGATAGCATCACCTACTTAACAACCAGCATAAAAATAGATCACGTATTTTTAGAATCCCATAATCAAATTTAATTGTTATTACCATTTTCACGGTAAACAATTTGGCGCCCACCGTGGGACTAAAAATAATAGTGATTATTTTCTTGCTGGTTTCATTACACAATGCAAGTTATCTTTCACACCTTTTCTTGTCCAAGATCTTCAATTTCAGGTCGAAATGCCTAACTTAGTACATGGAGGTGAAAACGGCGATCTTGAGAACCACGGAGAGAAGGTGTGGCTGCTCCAGGTGTTGGTGTGCCACCACGAAACCTTGAGAACACACTAGGACCAATTCCAGCAGACATAGGTTCACGCGACGCCCAACAGGTCGATATAAGCTCACACACCAACAGGAGTGTGCACCAAGGAGATCAACAAGAAGCTCAAAAAACCCCAACTAGGGAAGAACGGGAGGTTAGCCTTCATGTTATTTTTGAAATGTTGCAGGCACAACAGTTGGCTATTGCTCAGCTACAAAGTCACTAGAGAACTCCTAGCACGGTAGCACCGGGGACAGCTTCCCCAGCCGAGCAGGTACCGGAGAGATCGAGCAATAACGGGTTGATAGCCGATCCCATCATCGTAAAGATGCTCGAGGACCTCACCAGAAGGATCGAATCGGGCGAGAAAATGATAGAAGCCAACGATAAGAAGGTCGAGACTTACAACTCCAGGGTCGACCAAATTCCAGGAGCGCCCTCGATCTTGAAAGGTGTTGACTCAAAGACGTTCGTACAGAAGCCGTTCCCATAGGAAGCGATCCCGAAACCCATTCCAAAGAAGTTCAGAAAGCTAGATCTTCCGAAATATAACGGTACCTCAGATCCCAATGAGCACATTACCGCTTACACCTGTGCAGTAAAGGGCAACGACCTAAGGGACGACGAGATCGAGTCCGTCCTGCTGAAGAAGTTTGGGGAAACACTTTCTAAAGGGGCAATGATGTGGTATCGCAACCTGGCCCCAAATTTTGTAGACTCACTTGCCATGCTGGCAGATTCCTTCATAAAGGCACATGCTGGGGCCATCAAGGTGGCCACGAGGAAATCCGACATCTTCAAAATTAAGCAAAGGGAGAACGAGATGCTGCGAGAATTTGTATCACGCTTTCAAATGGAACGAATGGAACTACCACCGGTCTCCGACGACTGGGCAGTGCAGGCCTTCACTCAAGGTCTGAATGAGCGAAGCTCGGTGGCTTCGAAGCAGCTGAAATAGAATCTGGTCGAATATCCCGCCGTGACCTGGTCGGACGTCCACAACCGATACCAGTTGAAGATCAGGGTCAAAGATGACCAGCTAGGAGCCCCCTCGGGCTCAGTATACCCAAGCAGGCTTCTGGCGAAGGAGCCAAAGCCAAACAAAGAAAGATATCAGCCATACACCGAAGACGGAAGGAATGCCCTGAGGCGTAACCCACCTCGCAACGATCGAAGGATAGACCGAGGATAGAACCCTCGGGGATCACTAGAGCCAGATTCGATAGGAACGCAGGGCCAATGGAGGCACCTCGCTTATCAGAATACAACTTCAACGTCGATGTATCGGGCATCGTATTTGCCATCAGTAAAATTCTGAGATGCTAGGTGGCCCGGCATGTACAATCAGATCCTCCACAAAGGAATCATAACTTAGTGTGTGAATTTCACAACACGCACAGCCACAGGACCGAGGATCGCCACCAGCTCCGAGAAGAAGTAGCCAGACTACTCAATAAAGGTCACCTCTGAGAATTCTTAAGCAACCAGGCCAAAAATCAGTTCCGGGAAAGAGAGGCGGCCAAGAAGAACGAAACGAATGAGCCACAACATGTCATCCACATGATCTTGGGAGGCATAGACGAGCCACAAGGACCCACGATCAGAAGAATGAAAATATCCATCACCAGAGAAAAACAAACTCGGGGTTACATACCCGAGGACACCCTCACATTCACCAATGAGGACATCAAGACCTTGTCTCAACCTCACAACGACGCACTGGTAATCTCTTTCCTTGTAAATACATTTCAAATTAAACGTGTACTCGTGGATCCAGGTAGCTCGGCTAACATTATCAGGTCGAGAGTGGTAGAGCAGCTCGGGTTGCTCGACCAAATTGTGCCCGCCTCACGAGTCCTCAACGGATTCAACATGGCGAGCGAAACAATAAAAGGGGAAATCACTCTCCTAGTCAACGTGGCCGGCACAACCTAAAATGCCAAATTCCATGTCATCGAAGGAGACATGAGGTATAACGCCCTGCTCGAAAGGCCATGGATACACTGCATGAGAGCGGTACCGTCCACCCTCCATCAAATGATGAAATTCCCGACAAAAGAGGGGATTAAAACCGTCTACGGGGAACAACATGTGGCAAGGGAAATGTTTGTAGTGCACCGATGTAACGCCGACACCAGTGCCTCCACCCTCGAAGGAGACAAAGGATTTTCAAACAGTAAAATAGCGATAGCAAACTACATCCTCGGTTAAGCCCGACTAAACAAAGCAGAGGACCGAACCGCATCCTCACCACAAGCGACTAGAACATATCGGACCTCAAAACATCGCCGACACATCCCACACTGAGGTATGGCCATCTCCCTTTGTATTTTAATACATACTCCATTCAAACCTTTATGCAGGCATCCGACCGAGTCAGTCGAAACGCTAAAACCTAGCTCGAAGACCTTAAGGTTTTAAAGCGTCCGTTGCACTCTTTTCCTTCGACCGGGTTTTTATCCCAAAGAGGGTTTTACCGGAAAGGTTTTTAACGAGGCAACACCTATATGCTACCTAAGGAAAACTCAACAAGTATTCAAGGCTTCTTTTGCAATCAACCTCGAATACTGGGGGGACATCCCCCCGAAAGGTCACCTACTCGGATAAGCCAAGATACGCCGAATGGGGTCTCGATAGGAAAATAATGTACCAGGCCAAATGGTCAAACGAACCGTGTCCACATAGAACAACCAAGCCCCTAATAGCAAAGGCATGTATACTTGTACCAAGTAATCGAAGAATACTTTTCATCAAAGCATTTCACGCTTCAAAAGAAACTCGGCATTTTTTGCAAAAATGGCTCCTCTGTCAAAAACCTCCCGAACACTGGGGGACTGGCATCGACAACTCAAAACAATGCGACCCCCGAGTCGAAGCTCCTAACTCATAAGCCCTCAATGAGGCAACACTGAGATCATAAAACAGCTCCAGAGCCAAAAATGTCCCGAGCACTCGGGGACTGGCGTCAAAAACTCAAGTCCACATGACCCTCGGGTCGGAAACTCCGGAATCGTAAGCCCTCAATGAGGCAATACCAAGTTCACAAGTAATGGCTCCCGAGTCGAGAAACCCTCCACGACTCGGGGACTGCCGTCAATCGCCATCTCCATTGTAATGGCTCCCGAGCCGAGAAATCCTTGATAACTTGGGGACTGCCGTCAATCGCCATCTCCATCGGCTTATCAAAAATCCGAGGCGATAAGACCCCAAATGTGCAGCCTCGGTCTCGTAAGACCTACATAAGGCAACAATAATATCTGTAAGACCTCAAGCAAGGCATGAACCGCACTAGTACCAAGTGATAATATCTGTAAGACCTCGAGCAAGGCATGAACCATACTTGTACTAAGTATCCAAAACTGTAAGACCTCAAAGGCATGTCAAACTTGTAAGACCTTACTAAAGGCATGTACCCAATCTCAAAGTTAAGGCTATATATCGAACTTGTAAGACCCCTAAAAGGCATACCCTCGATATAGACGCCGAAACTACTTCATTCGGGACTAAAAGTGGCTCTGGCCAAAACAAATGACTACAGTCACAAGGCTGTACCAGCCAAACTAACGCGACTCTGGGACGCCCGACCGTCGCTACAAAATCACAGGCCTTCAACTACTTCGAATCTACTTCGAAAAGAACCGATTAAATAGGCTACCCTCGACATAGGCAAAAGAGCTTCGACCATGTTAGCTCCTAAACACTGGCTTTGAGATACTCAGCCTCCGAGCCAAACCTCCCGAGGTGCTCGATCATCGCCATATAATGACTCGCAATCGAAGTTTTTTATTAAACCGTCAAAGAGTTAGGCAAACACTTTCAAAAAATCCTTATCGAGGGAAAAATAAAGCCTACATAAAAGGTCGCATCGACCCAAGGCGTAAGAGCCATTGTCGCCAGCCCGCATAAAAGGTCGCATCGACCCAAGGCGTAAGAACCATTGTCGCCAGCCCGCATAAAAGGTCGCATCGACCCAAGGCGTAAGAACCATTATCGCCAGCCCATAAAAAAGGTCGCATCAACCCAAGGCGTAAGAGCAACTGCCGCCAGCTTAAAATTCAAAACTTGAGGGTAGAATGAGCTCGAGTCGAAACCCGATTCGGAGACTGAACCAAGAACAATTAACTAAATCTGCCTAAGAACAAAAGCGTAAGAGCCATTGTCGCCAGCTTACACTAAAAGGTCGCATCGACCAAATGCATAAAAGCCTACGACCCAGCCTAATGAGCCTCAGGGCCATACCACGAATCTAAGGGCTCCTCTCAACTCAAAGACCAGTTCATCTGGCTAAATTCAAGACAGGAAGAGTTACAGAAGAAACAAAACCACAAGGTTTTCTTTCGTACATATATACAAAAAAACACAAGCTCCATTTACAATATACTTTGAAAAAACTGTGTGCAGAATTAGAAAAAGGAAATCTACGTCACCCATGGGAGCTACGGCCTGTCGGCCTCATCTTCGCTTTCTTCAGTATCGGACAAAAGTAACCGAGCATCACGCTCGTCCACCCTCGCTCGCGCCAACTCCTCCGAGAGGACAAAACCCCTAGCACGGATCTCCTCAAGAATCTTTCTTCGAGACTTATAACGAGCATACTCTTTGATCCTATCTTCGCGGTCGAGGATCCTCCTCAGCTCAGCTTGAGCATCGGCAGCGTCCTTTAAATAGATCTCCATCTCCTGGTCAGCCTTAGTTCGGCTCATTACGGCTTCAGCCCGGGCATCAACGATCTCAGCTTTGACCTTCGAAAGCTTGGACTCGAGCTTCGTAATCACATCTGTTTGAACCGAAGCATTGTCACGAGCTAAGCAAAGTTGAGCCTCAAAGGCGGGAACTTTAGCGAGAGCACCCTTCCCCTCGAAAGCCTGAACCTCCGCCTGAGCTTTTAGCTTATCATGCTCACACTTGGCTCGGCCAGCTTCATCCCGAAGGCGCTCCATGGCCTCCGTCTTTTTCTGCAACTGAGATAAATGAAGCGTTAGCCTCAGAAGCTAGAAGGCGGAACGCATTCTCATCCGGGACAGAAAACTACCTGTTCCTTCAAGTAGCTCTCATAATTTAAGCTCCGACTCACCTCATACCACAAGCGCACCAACTCGACTTCCTTTTCATGACAAAGGAGCCTAAGGGATCTTTCCTCATCCGGAGCTTTTCGCAGCCTAACTTCACGACGAAGCAGCCCGGACTTAAGCTTGTCGAATGCCTGAAAAAGAAAATCTAATAAGGAAGGGAAGACGCGAAACTCAAAAGATCTATGCCGAAACTCACCACGAAGTGAAGCCGTTGGGCTTCCTCGAAGGCCGAGCGCACAACTTCCCAAAACCAGGAACCTCGGGCGCGGTAGGCTCAGGCAATGCTTCCGCTCCGGAGCCCCGGTCCATTTTCGCCCTGCTTCGAGTGCCATCGCCCTGTAAGGGCATCTCTCGCTTATTGTTGCCGTTCTTTAGCCCGGAAGCTAGCGACCCTTCCCCCTCTCCAAAGGGGTGAGGCCTCGGTTCGGAAGGCTCTCCGATGCCTGCAACAGCAAGATTAATACGCAGAAAGGGAAAGTACCTCTCCAAATGAAGGAAGGGAAAGGAAAAAATAGCACAACACGCACCATGATGTTTTGCTTCCCATCTGCCCCGGGACAAAGCTCGCCACTTGCGCTCATCTCAAGTCGAGTGGGTCGCCAACTTTCGAAGCCAATCCGGCAGATCAGGAACGTCGCTCGGCGCCCATGAAACCGCTACAGGAAATGACAAGAAGGCACGTTTACGAAACCGCCTTCGCCATAAACAAAACTGAGAAGGCACGAAATGTACCGCTTACGTGTATAATTCCATTCCTCAGGGAATGGCATAAGCTCCACGGGGACGATGTCAGCGGTCTCCATCTTCCTCATCATCAACAACGAAAGGCGTGGTCGATCGACATCGTAAGGTTAGCAGACCTCGATGATGAAAAGGCCGGCATAGCCTGATAAGATGACTAAGCGTAAATTCAAGCCCTACCTTCTCGACAAAGAACCTCATCATCAACACTATCCGCCAAAATGACGGGTGAATCTGCGCCAAGGTAACCTGATACTTTCGACAGAAGTCAAGCACGACCCTATCAAGGGGGCCCAGCGTGAAAGGATACGTAAGCACATTTAGAAACCCCTCGGTACGGTCCGTAATACTCTTATCCGGGGAAGGTACCTGCTGTACTACCTTTTCCCCCCATCCACAGTCTTTTCTCACCAACTCAAGGTGTCCCTCTCCTATCGAAGAAGTAAACTTCAAGGTATGCTCCCTTTGATCCTGAGCATCAGGACACTTTTCTGACAAAAAGTTCCCTCTCGAAGCAAAATGCTCCGGGCCGGCAAGTCGAGAACCGGAGGCGGAACCCTCTCCTCCCTGCAAAATGGATCCTAATGTAGCAGTCATGACTATAGCGAAATCGGAGAACTGGAGCGGGAATTTAGGCCAGAGCGTCAATACTGAAATAATGAAAAGCCTAAAAAAGGATAACTTCTCAGAATGGTGGAATCTCCAAAAGGGTGGAAGCAGCCCTATATATGGAAAAGCGACAACGATCCGCCTGAAAAAGAGGCCTATTAAAATGTTGCTCGAAATCACTTTGGGAAGATGCGCCGGCGGGGTCGCCCCGATCACTTTACAGCCGTATCGCCCATTTGACAAGCGCCGTGTGACGTTTTGGGGTCGGAGACCCCCCGCACAAAACAAGTCCCGAGGTGGTACCCGACCTCGAGGACCTCCATCAAAGGGAAGTTAGGCTCTAAGAAGGCAACGACATCATCTCAAGTCCCGAGGTGGTACCCGACCTCGAGGACCTCCATCAAAGGGAAGTTAGGCTCCAGGAAGCCATTGGCACCATTGCAAGTCCCGAGGTGGTACCCGACCTCGAGGACCTCCATCAAAAAGAAGTTAGGCTCCAAGAAGCCATTGGCATCATTGCAAGTCCCGAGGTGGTACCCGATCTCGAGGACCTCCATCAGAAAGATGTTAGGCTCCAGGAAGCCATTGGCACCATTGCAAGTACTGAAGTGGTACCCGACCTCGAGGATCTCCATCAAAAAGACGTTAGGCTCCAAGAAGCCATTGGCATCATTGCAAGTCCCGAGGTGGTACCCGACCTCGAGGACCTCCATCAGAAAGATGTTAGGCTCCAGGAAGCCATTGGCACCATTGCAAGTCCCGAGGTGGTACCCGACCTCGAGGACCAATATATGTATGAAGTTAGGCTCCAAGAAGCCACTGGCATCATTGCAAGATCCGAGGTGGTACCCGATCTCGAGGACCTCCACCAAGAGGAAGATTGGCTCCAGAAAGCCATCAATGTCATTACAAGTCCCGAGATGGTACCCGATCTCGAGGGCTTCTCTCAAGAGGAAAATAAGCGCTTAAACTCTACTCACATGGGTTTGGCACCGGGGTACCATCTGAACCAAGGTGAACCCTCGCCCGGGATCTATCTATAACGCCTTAAAGCTAGCTACACTAAGTTCAAAACAAGTTTCCAGGTGGCCCGGATTTGAGCGAACCCCCACTAGGAGACTGCTCTCGAAAGTCTAAAGGCAGTCTCTATTCAACTCGAAGTCAGGGTCCAGACGGCCCGAGTTTTATCAGTCCAATCTAGGCTCGGTCCAAGGAACGACAAAGGGTTTTGCGGGTAGCCATGTTAATCAATCAAAAGTCTAAAGAAATACTTGCACCCGAGCTCGATATATGCACTAATCGATGGGGTCATGCATTCAGAATCTCCTTAAGCGCAAATAAAAGGGGATGTAGCAAACATCAAAGAAAAAATTGGAGAAACATCTTTATATTCATAAACACTTGATTACAAAAGCCCACGAGGGGTCCATACATATGATTACAAAAGCCCAGGAGGGGTCCTTACGCAGAAACAAAAGAGTACACATATAGTAAAAGACAAGAGCCTAATCTATTATCAAGGGTTCGTCCCCGGCGGCAGCATCTTCGAGCACCATCTCCTCGGGCATGCATCCTTGGCGGCAATATCTTCGACCGCTACCTCCTCTAGGGTCTCATCTCGGTCCTCCAAAATAATATCTCCGAGGGAGAAGATGAAGAAGAGGAAAGTGGGAAGATGAAGAAGAGGAAAGTGATGCAGAAGAGGCAGAAAAAAGAGATAGCCCGCCAAAGCCAGAAATAGAGGATTCGGCGAGCACCAACCCTACTTGCACGGCTGCTTCAAGTCCTCCTCCTGGGACATTGTGCCATGCAAGTCCAGCGGCCGGTTGTGCCATTTTATCCCTTGGAAAGCTGAGGGGATGAAGTGCCATACCAGGCCAGGGTAGGAGAGTGAGCAGCGGTGTATAGTCCGAACGCTCTCCCGAGCAGTGGTGTATAGTCCAAATGCTCTCTCGAGTAGTGGTGTAGAGTCCAAACGTCCTCCTAGGTCAGTAGAAGTCGGCCCCCTATCTCATCACCTCGAGCCAACGACGACAGCAATAACAACCATAACAACAACAATAACAGCGACAAGATAGTATAATCTCGCTCGGAAAGGGAAAGCCCAAGCAAAAGGCCATGGCGTGGCTAATGAGAACGCCGCCATGTAACCTTTAGGCCGTGGACCCCAAACATGGAAAATAACAATAGATGGGGATAAAGAGAAGAGAAGGGCGAAAGACTAATCTGAGAACACTTAAATAAAGAAATAGTTCCAGCAGGTTCCCTTTTATAGGGGATGTCAGCGTAATCGGCGGCCCCATTTATGTCTTTGAAAGATGTATTGGCAGGAGCAATCAATGCGTTTTTTGAAAAATGGACTGACGATGATATTGTTGTTCTGAAGAATAAAGGTCGACAGTGTAGTGAATAATTCTGGAAAAGCGGACTGACGGGACGTTTCAGTTATCATAAAGGCTTACACCATCAATATGACATCATCACGGGAAGTTCGAAGAGTTGGATGTCAAAATCGTTTCTTATCGCTCCTCTCCAAGAAACGCGGGGATTATCTGTATACGGTGAAATCGGAGGGTCCAATTCCTCGTCATCGAGGCACCTCAGAAGATCATCTCGAAGGCTCGAGGCTACAAGGCTACGGTCGAGTTTTCTCCCTCGAGGTTTGTTGACGCTCGACCTTGGGACAATGTTGACCTCGGCTATGGTATAAATGGGGAGTTCCCAAGGCATGTGACTAGAGCTGACAAAGCCTAATGAACTAGTCTGAAAACGTATCTGGGCAGTACGTGGCTATACCTACCCCATATCCTTGTAATGAATGCTTTTGTACTATATTCTCCCTCATATATAAAGGGTAACCCTTGTCATTTGTAGGGGACTGGACTCCATACTAAATATACTAGAACATTCTCTCTGCTCTCTTACACTTTCTCTTGGTCTCGTTATCTCATTTATTGCTAATATTTATTGTATTTTATTCATTCTTCATCATTTATTGCTTATCATTGGCCATAAAGAGCCTTCGTTGATTTTATTACAACTGTTAGTTGCTCTTCAACTGCCTTCGATAGCTCCCAGCCGAGCATCGGAATAGACCTCGAGGCCCCCGAATCGACAAGCTCGAGGCCCCGATTGTTAACCTATCGGTTTGGTTATCATCTTATTCCTAACTCTTATCTCGTTTCTAAATCTCACGCATAGCATCAACTGCTTAACAACCAGCATAAAAATAGATCACGTATTTTTAGAATCCCATAATGAAATTTAATTTTTATTACCATTTTCACGGTAAACCGTATCAGAGCAGTTTTGTCCCAGGGAGTCTACAAGCCGTGTCTAGTAGAGTCTTGTTTATGTGAGTGTCGTGCAGCACACTTATAAGCAGTAAGCTACAGGGCATTTTGGACTGTCACTCTTTCTTGTTACTCTAGATCGTGTGGTAGAGCTCAGTTGTAAGAACTCAATTTCCTAACCTCCATCTTATTCATAATATGACGATGTCTGCATCTAGAAAGACGGTTGGTAAGAGATATAGCTGTAGAAGAGTTGAGTCAGAGGAACTTGATTTTTCATGATGCTCATGATAAGTAAATGTAAGGTCTTTAGTAGATCATGTGCGTACTAAGACGTATAAGCCTCTTGATAAATAACGTTAGGGCAAGAATATCTATCCACCTTTATGGGGAAAGACAATGAGAGATTCATAAGATAAATACAAGTTTCAACAAGCAAAAGAAGCAAGATGAAGAAGGGTACGAGGCGCCCAGTTAATGAAGGTTAACAATATTTACAACTCAGGCAGAGGAATATAAGCCTTTTGAGTTACCTTCAACAGTAACAGAGGTATGTACAACCGGCCACAGCGATCTCAAGTATGCCCTATGGGAGCTAATATATATGGTTTAAGAGAAGGACGGGATATCAGAATCCGGCTGGGGTTGGAGTAACCTAAAATGGTGGATGGATTGTTTGTATTAGTTGACGTTTCCGAAGGATATTGCAAAAGTTCTAATAAATCTCCTTGTGAGACATCCGGATGGTGCACTCTAAAATAGTACAGCTAGATATGAGTACTACAAAGATAGGCACTAGAAGCCTTGAAAGGATAAATATTACCTAAGCATGGCTCACGTCCCTAGTAGAGCGAGAACGTTAAGCAATCCGAAGAGCCAGTTGATGGAGCAAGGGGAGAAAAAAAAAGCAAAAGAACGTCTTGTTAAAGTTTTCAGAACAAAGTGATAGACAGAAATATTAGCAGAGAAATAAAAAGAGAGTTAATGAAGCATTATGAGTAAAATATGATACTTGGATGACAACAGTAGATCAAAAAGATGACAGTATTACAGAGTCTATAGTCAAGTGAAGGAAAAGACGAGAGGTGATAGGCCTTGAGAGAACAAAGGAGTATAGGCCCTAAAGTCATATCCTCATTTCGAGAAATAAGTTCGCAACGCTAACGTGATTACCAGAAGAAAAAGTTAGACCCTAGAGTAATAGAAATCAGTATGGACTGATGAAAAAGATAAACTAAACATGAATTAGGGACTGAATAATTTGATGATGGTCGGCATCATGAGAACTTCATATTTCATTTCGGCGATAAAGGAATGGACCACAGAAGAAGATTCATGAGAAATTCGGAGAATGGTTATTCAGGAAGACGCTTCCCTAAAGAAAGCAATGTGAGCAAAGTTAAGCTTAAGGGACTTTATGTGCCAGTTACACTAAGTGTGACCCTCGTGAGTAAGGAATTTTGTTATCCTTGGTGCAGAAGGACCACCGAAAGGCGAGTAAGGGTCATCGATGATGTGAAAGGACGCCAAAGATGAAGAGGTAAAACATTTATAGGTAGATCGTCGTAGCTCCAACTCTTAGTACCTCCTTAAAAGGGGGGGGGGGGGATATGGAGTGATAATGGCATTAAGTCAGAGTTAAGCGGTTCTAGTAATTATGGGATGGTAAAAGAAGAATGCGATAAAAATGAGAAAGGGATGAGGCTACAATTATTCAAAGCTACAGATATGCAACGATTCCAGAACATTATGTAAACATGACGTCGAGGAAAGGAAGTAAGGGTTCCTGCCCGGGATGTTATTAATAAATAAAGAGCCAGTGTGAAAGGTAAGTTAAGACAAAGGAAATAAACCAAGAAAGATTACGCGGAACATTGATATGAGAATAGGCCAACGAGTAGTTGGTAGTTGATTCAGGAATAGCCTAGTTATGGCTAAACAGGAGGTTACAGATGAGTCAGCAGATCGTGCAAGATAAACATGGTAAAACCCAATATAGTGAATTCAGCCTCGCAGTAATGTCATTATAATACTTGAGAAATATTCAGATAGGAGTTAGGGGTAGTTAAAGGTATCGTATGAATGTTATGGAAATAAAAGAGAGTGCCACTGGAAAGACAGTCAAAATATTAGTTCAAAAGAAACCCTACAAGCACAAGGGCGTGGAGGTAAGGACTACGAATAATTATAGGTGAGTACGAACATCAAGAATTCCATCGGGTATGCGATGTAATAAGCTCACAGCTTTACAAGAGTCAGAAGGTCTTCCCTAAGTACTACAACGAAAGACTAACTGAGGAAATAAGGAAGAAGGCTTCAACCTAAACATGGTAACTCGAAGGAGAAAAAAATGGTCATGTAAAGACAGTCTCACTACAATATTGTATGAACACTATAAAAAAAAGTGGCACCTACCATGGCTAATGAACGGGAAGTAAAGTCAAAAGTAATATTCAAAGGATTGAATTAGTTATGTTATGAACGACTTAAGATTTCGGAGTATTATCCATACAGCATATATGTTGATGAGCATACAGCCGTAGAAGATTTTGGTATAAGTTAAAAGAAAGAATTGAGCCTAGGTCATAAACAAAGGATTGAATTGTTAGAAGATTGTATCCTGGATATTCCATAGCATCCATGTAAGGCTAAAGTAATGAACAATACCAGGAGCCACAGATCAGAAGATAGCTTAAGCCTACATAAAGGCTGACCAGAAGAAAGAGGAAACTAAAGAGCTACAACAGCGGAGTAAATCAGGAGTCTGATTATTGGACCCAAAAAATTATAGAAATTGTTATTGAGAACATTGTAGGATCACTCTTAATATCAGAAGTACAGGAGAGATAGTACAATAGTCATATTCTATAATGGTCTACGATAAAGTTAGTTAGAAGAGTACCCGCCTCATAAGAAATCAGTATGAAGCTCCCACCGAATTGTGTATACACCAGAGGTGCAAGTATTATAATAGAGCTTCAAGTTATGGACGTGAATTATACCTATATGGGAGGAAGGTCATGAAAGAGATAGAAGATACGATGCAAGATTTCAGAAAAGCATAAGAAAATCGGTCGCAATGCTAAAGTATGATAGAATGACAAGGTTTTAGAAAGATAAGAGTAAGGATAAGAAAAGGGGAAGTGAGAAGGTGACGAAAATGGATGAGTCCTCGGGATTAAGCCCGTGAAAACAAGGAAGCTGATGGTTTCTCTAAATTATAGAAAGCTTAGTATAGCCTGAATGAACTCAAAGGAGTATAAGACTAGTAGCATTTAGAAGAGATGGAAAGCTGCCCCGGTAGTAGAATAAAGATGTAATTGTGATAGATAAAGAATGACGTTTGGACCTTCGATTGAGTAATGATTTGAAGAGGATTTCATGAATTCTACGGGACTAATATACACGTAAGGTGAATCACATTGGGATGCTATAAAATACGGTTATGAAAGTATAGTATCACTCCTAAGTGGATCAGTCTAATTACTCCAGATGTCCCCGATAAGATGCGAGCCTTAGCGAGATGATGAATCAGCATTAAGGTGAATCAACAATAGATGGATAAAAGTTTAACAATATGAGATAAGATTAGACCATCAGTCTTAAGGATAAGCAATGAGAGTAACCTGGAGTTGGTTATAGACCTCAGTAACGATAAATCGAAGTAAGAATTATGGTATAGTATGGCCTACGTAGATGCAGTAAAGTCATACGAATGGATAACCAGGTCTATGAAATAAGATATAGCAATATTCGCAAGTTCTACAAAGTACTGAGCGAAGAACTTCAGCACACATATTGATGCCCAGAGAGGCATCCTATTAAGCCTTGTATATGTTTACAAAGTAAGGCCTAGAGATTGGCTAAAAGCTGGAGGAAAAAGGAGAGAAGAGTTGCATAGGCACACTTACAAGGTCAGTATCGTATGGGCTACATGATAGAAGGTAATGACAGATTACGAGATTGGAAGGATTCCGACCATAAGTCGTGGTGTGAGAAAAAGGCCTAAAGAGGGGAATGCCCTGGCCTTTGGACCTATTTACAGAATAGTTGCCTAGATGGCAAGAGGAGAACTAACGTATTCGTATGAGCTATGGGTTATGAGAATGATAAGTGCATCAGTCAACATTCGAGGACTAATGTTCCAAAGGGGGGAATGATGTTGAATCCTGCATTTTCGCATGTTAAAGTTTCATCGTAAGTTAATCGACGTAAGTTCGGGAATGGGATTATTTTGAGATTATAAGGATTATGCTATTTCAAACAAGTGATGAGTAAATTCGTAAAGGTGAGAGCGGAAGCAAGTCAAAGAAAATGAATTTTCATCCAAGTTTGGCATGTTGGGATAAAATACGGGCCGAGCAATAATACCCGATATTTATGGACTAGTACCATGCAAGGTACCATATGATCATGATAGTAGAACGTATAAAGTGTATTAAAAATAAGTAGAATTTTAAGTAATTTGAGATAATTGTTAATTATGCGGGTAATTTGTTAATTATCGGGTAACGGGACATTACCTAATTACCTAATAAGTGGATAAGAATTAAAAAATCCCCATCTCACACCCACGTGGCAGCAAGCCAATAGCAAGTAAGTGACTCATGGTCACATTAGATTAGGTGGAATCTTGATACATTAATTGCAAGACACCTCCAACACTTTAAGACTTCCAAAACAACCATACTACAATTCATTCCTAATATTTCAATACTAAGGCATTATCAGAAGGGGGAAACGTTAGAAATTCTTGCAAAAACCCATTCCAGATATTTCAATTCATGGACATTACAACCAGAAGAGAGAAACATTAGCAGTTCCTCTTGCAAATGAACGATTCCAACGAGATTTAGCAACGTAAAATTTTGCGATTCTAAAGGAGTGCGGTGCAACCTTTTCCAAGAACATCATACGTATTTTTTCCTTACTCCAGGTATGTTAAGGTTGTCCCTTCTTTCTCTTTGGCATGATCCATACGATACGACGAAACAAACAAATGCACAATTTCCATAAATGACTCTATTCATAGAAATATTAGAGATGCCTATGTTCTTCATTCCCCATGTGTCATATTATTCTATCATCTGTTCACGGGTCTCAGAAAATACGTAAGTTGATAAAGTTTATTTCATAATATTAGTCAGAGGCATAATGGTCTTATAACGTCCCGAAAGATTTTATTAACGTACTTCTCATGCATAGCATTCATTTACATATACGTTGACCCATGACCAGATGGCATTATATACATGTATATATGCATGTATATATATGTATATAAGATATGGAAAAAGGTTACGACGTTATATACGCACCACCACTTGATCAGCTGGTATACGTTGATGATTTGCCCACAGTGGCAGAGATGATATCATGGGATGCCCTCAGAGGCTTGATGATGTTATGAACACATGTACGTATGCACTACATGACATACATACACATATGCATGACATTTTGAGCATTTCATTATCTACAGAGTTATTCAGACGTACATGTCGAGTCTTTTACTCCATGTTTCTCTCATGTCTATTATTTACTGATTTTCATTCCTTACATACTCGGTACATTATTTGTAGTGACGTCCCGTTTGCCTGGGGACGCTGCGTTTCATGCCCGCAGGTCCTGATAGAGAGGTCGAGAGTCCTCCAAGTAGGCTATCAGCTCAGCAGGAGATGTTGATGCACTCCATTGCTCCGGGGTTGCTTATTTGGTCAGTATGATTAGTACATGTATTTGTTGGTACCGCGGGGTCAGTCCCGACCTTTATGATAAGTATGTACTCTTAGAGGATTGTAGATAGATGTCATGTGTACAGATGTTCGTATGGCCTTGTCGGCCTATATTTAAAGTATATAATGGATCACGTTAGCCTTATAGGCCTGTATGTCACAGGTATAAGTTTTTATATCAGGTTGCGTCATTCTATGTCGGGTATTCCCTCATGTTTACTTTGGTCGTATCATGACGCGCCTTCTGGCCCACCTATCTATGATGATGTAATAAGAAAGATACGCTACATTGGTACTCGGTTGCGTAAGGTATCGGGTGCCCGTCGCGGCTCATCGGTTTGGGTCGTGACACCACCTCCATCTTCAGGACCGTCAGCATCCGTTCCCTCCACTTCTACTCCGGTGCCTATGCCTGCTCATCCACTTTCTGCGTTGCGAGTCTCCCAGATACTGGAGAGCCTCAATAACTGGATGCAGACAACCACTGTAAAGATGTTTGACCTATCCCGTGCTATCGCAGCCCAAACATCTACCCCGACACCCCAGATTCCTTCGGTGGTGGAGGACGCTTTGAAGAAGATATAGGAGAACTAGAAGACCATCATGGACACTTTGGTGGCACATGGAGTAGTGATTGAGGAGCTTAGGAAGCAGGTAAAAAAGATGAGAAAATCCCAGACATCCAAGAAGTCAGTGGACAGATTGAGGAGAGAGGTCACCAAGATAGCAGCCGCTGGGGACCTTCCATTTGATTTGCTGATGGAGACAGCTCCAGCAGTACCAGTAGACCTAGCAGCACCATCAGCACCAGTGGCACCAGCTGGCCAGTCTGAGGAGACAAACCTTGCTTCCCACACTGCTGAGGTGGTGTGACAGATGTTTACCTTCCCAGCTACTCCCCGAGCAGAGTATGATGAGATCCAGTTGGAGGAGCCCGAGGGCGGTGACGTTGCTATGGACAGAGAGAACATAGGGAAACCTCTTTACTCTTTCCCTTATTCTTATTTTGTTAAGCATTGGGTATAATGCTTTTTCTTATCCGAGCTATTTCTTTTTCTTTTTATTCATGTACATATTCTTCTCTCTTTCTATTGATGTATATATTTTCTTTATTCCTCTCTCATTTTTGTATATTCATTTATGCTTTCATTAGCTTGCTTTGTAGCTTCTTTATTTTGTTTTTTTAGTAGTCAATGTTTAAGTTAATAACTTTTTTTAATATAGTAGTTTCTTTTCATGTTTAAGTGATCAATAAGACTTTGGTTTTCTTAATGCCACGGTTCTTTCCTAAAGTAGTTTTTGTGTGAACATGGTGACTCTTCCCAACGATGGATGGTGTGACAACCTTCTTAAGGGTTTGAGTCCATTTTTTATGTTTAGGTAAGAATAGTAGTAATAATGAATAAAAAGACCTAATTGAGTCAGACTAGAAGAGTCAAGCATGCTTCACTTGGTACCAACACACTTAACTACGTGCTTATGATTAAAAATAAGTTCTTGGAAAGAAATAGCTCTAGTTAGTGGTCTTCTAACTCTTGTGTTTACTTAAGCAATCATCGAGTGGTTTAGTCGAACCATTAGTTGATTTTAATCTTGAATATGGTTGTTGTGGGCCCTCGACTCTATCTTCTTTAATAATCCAGCTGTGTGAGAAGTGAGATGTTTTGTTGCAAGTCCAAGTACCCGTGTGATGGTCTAGAACTTGCCCCGAATGTATTTCTAGGTGAAAGGTTAAGTTTTGCTTGGCTTGAGAAGTGATTGTAGGATCTCCTTGACTCGCTTGAAATTTTCATGTCCCACCAATGTTGTTATCCCTAGTCAACCCATTTGAGCCTAAGACCTTTCTCATTTGATATCCATGTTACAAGCCTTTACCCATTTTGTAGTGACCCTCTCTTGGCACCCGAGCTTTCCTTAACACTCTTGAGAAACAATTGGCTAAAACATAAGTTTGTGGGAGAGACGAGGAGTTTGAAAGAGGTATCAAGGTACAAAACGAGAAAATAAATGAAGAAAAGGAAATGCAAAGAAAAAGAAAGAAAGCACCAAAGAAAAATGCAAAAAGAAAGTGAATGAGTTGAAGAGTTGAAGGGATTCAAAGAAAAGCAATGATGCAACACATGGAGAAAACAAAGAAGGAGAAAATGAATATCATGACAAAGAAAGAGTGACGTTAAGTCTCTCTAGTTCCCCTAAGGAAAAAGAAAATGCCTCAAAGAGACGGCAAAACATGAGCCAAAAAGACAAAATGGAGTGCTTTGGAAAGATGAACCCGTTCTATTTCAACATATCCTACCTTAGTCCAAAAGCCTTCATTACATTCCAAAATAGCCCTACGTGATTTCAAGCCGAGTGAACTTATATTAGTGGTGATTTACATGAGGATCAAGCATATGGTACTTAGAGACGTACTTGTGACATTCTTTTGAGAGAGATGAATGAACTTTTCACAAATCTTTGAATTGAGTGCTACATTCTTAAGTGAGATATGCTAACAGACAGTAGAGGAGGAGGAGTTTGGGACCCACAATGGCCTACATGAAAGAGCGAGCTTCCTTGATGAATAAAGTCAACTCTTGATTCCCAAGTGTCACATTAGAACTATTTGTGCTTAAAACTTCAAATCATTGCCTTTCTGATAATTCATAAGTGTTGTGGGTAATTGTTCGTCCCAATTGATATGTGATTGATACTCCTTAGATTAGTTGGAATACCTCTTAACTTGTGGAGGTGGGAATTACCTTATTTGCTTGAGGACAAGCAAAAGCTTAAGTTTGGGGGAGTTGATAAGTGGGGATTTTGACTACTTATTAGTGCCTTTTAGCTTTCGTTTTATCCAAAAGTGTTTAATTGTATTCCCAAAAACTGATGAAATATGCTTGATTGTAGGAGTTTTGGAAAATGAGCCACTAAGATGAAATCCAACTCAAGAAGGAGTGATCTGAACTCAAGGAAAAAAATCGGGCACAAAAGCTCAAGTGCGGACCGCAGATTTCCATCTGCCGCCGCAGAATGTAAAGGAAAATATATCAGAGTCCTAGTGCAAAATGCAGACCGCACATGAAATGTGCGGCCGCAGACGCAAACCAAGAGCAGAAGTTCAGAGAGTTAGCATTTCAGGATTAAAAGAAATGCGGACCGCACAATTATTGTGCGGCCGCAGAAGTCAGCTACGCGGCCGCACTCAGAAATGTGCGGTCCGCAGAAGAGCCCTACGCGGCCGCACCAAGATTTGTGTAGACGGAAAAATAGGAGAGATGCGGCCGCATTTCAGAATTGTGCAGCCGCAGATTCAACTCCAGTCAAGATTGAAAAAAAGTGTTGACCGCACATGGAATTGTACGGCCGCAGAACGTCCGAAAGGGCATTTTTGTCTGAAAATTCCAGCTTTGTATAAATAAAATAGTTTTGAAATTAGGTCAAGTTTTGAACATTCAAAGTGCTGTACCCGTTTCTTCTTACTTCTTTAGGAAATTTTAGCTTATTTATGTGATTTAACATTAAATTTTTACATTTTAATCTTGCAATATGAGTTTTATCATCTTTTCTTCTATACCCACTATGAGTAGCTAGATTCTCACTAGGGTTGTGACCCAACCCTATAGTGTAAACCTAATGGGTTTTTGATTTATGGCTTTTTTCTGGTTGAGTATTTATTATTTAGCCTTGTTCTTGCTTTTAATTGTAGAATTAATGATTGCAAATATTAGTTCATGCCTATTTGACTTGGTTTCTACTTGAGAAAGAGAGACTTAGTCTAGGAAAACTTAGCTAACAAGAATTTTGCACAAAAATCAAGAGATTGATAGTCCAAATTAAAGGGTTGGACCTAGGGATAGTAAAACCCGACTTGAACATTTTATCAATTGTTTTGTTCAATACCCATTTGGACTTGAGAAAGCCAAATTGGGCAAAACCCCTCTTTTACCGAGAGGTATTGAGTGGGTATTTGAGTGTTGATAGCTATAATACACCCCGACCAATAAAAAAAGCTTTAAAGTTTACAACCCGTTATGCAAACACCTAGGTGAAGGTCATAGCCTTTGGCCTTTTACATTATTAGAAAACGAAAACAAAAACAATTTCTTAGTTTCGATTATTTGTCTTGCAATCTTAGTTTAAACTAGACCTAGGATCAACCAATTTTGTGGAAGTGTAATTTAAGATAGTTCAAGCTCATTAACCACAATATATACCTCTAAATCCCATTCATATAGCTCCCGGTGAAATTCGACCCCGACTCTCTGTTGGGTATTACTATTGCATCGACCGTTTCATAACCTCAAATAGAGGTGTGACTTGGACGAGATCAATCCCCACTGGCTTGTAAGGGATATTCTTTTGTTTTTCGGAAACCTATTGATATCATGATACCATGGCTCGCCATTCGTTTCCATTTTTATTGCATTGCAATAAACGTGCCTTTCTTGAACTTGAATTTTTAATAGGTCAATATGAGCATTACCCGGGTACGGAAGCATTGCAGCCAAAGTAGCTAGTGCATCTGCTAGTTCATTGTGGAATTGAGGAATGTACTTGAACTCGATTGCCTTAAAGTATTTACTGAGGTCTTCCACATGTTTCCTGTATGGTATGAGTTTGATGTCCAGAGTTCCCCACTTACCCTGAGCTTGTCGAACAGTCAAGTCAGAATCTCCTATGATCAATAATTCTTACATCCAGATCAATCTCCATGTTCATGCCCATTATGCAGGCGTCATACTCGGTGGTGTTGTTTGTGCGAAAGAACCAAAGCCGGGCTATGACCGGATAATGCTGACCGGAGGGGGAAATGAGAATTGTGAAAATCCCTACAACTTTTTGGTTTAAAGCCCCATCAAAGAACATTTTCTAGGCGTTTATTTTTAGTGGAACTATTTCAACAGAATTTACTTCCTTGCCCAAGAAGTAAGTGTTCAACGGCTGGTATTCATCATTGACCATATTTACAGCTAGATGATCCGCCAAGGCTTGGGCTTTCATCGCCGTGCAAGTGACATAGACAATGTTAAACTGAGTGAGCAAGATTTGCTACTTCGCTAATCTCCCAATCGGCATTGTCTTTTGGAATATATACTTCAGGGAATCCATTATGGTTTTGAGGTAAGTTGTGTAAGCTAACAAGTAATGTTTTAGCTTCTGAGCGACCCAAGTTAGGCGCAACAGGTTCTCTCAGACAAAGTGTCCTTGACCTTGTAGTTTGTGAACTTCTTGCACAGGTAATAAATTGTATGTTCTCTCTACCCAGTTACATCATATTGCCCTAAGACACAACTGATAGAAACAAAGCGTCCACCAAACTGTATAGAGAACCAGGTTCTCTATAAGTTACCACATTAAGAAATAGACTATAAAACCAAACAGTATATTGAACCAGGTTCTCTATCTGTTCCCGTAGTAAATCGACAGCAAATAAAGAACACGCGCACACTGCAGTAAGTAAATGACGCAGAGGAATTTTATGTGGAAAATTCCCAACTCAATGAGATTAAAAACCACGACCTACCCTTGTAGGATTTCAACTTCACTACTCAGAAATCTTTAGATTACAACCTATTGTAACCTAGAAATTAACCTCTTAATCCCTCACTAACATGTAACTACACTATTACAAGCCATTTTATAATAACTCTATTACAAAGACTTAATCACTCACTAACTTGTAACAACACTATTACAAGCCACTTTGTAATAACTCTATTACAAAGACTTCATAACTCGACTAACTCTAGCCAAGACACAAACACAAGGGTTTATGATTTACAAAGGGTTTCCTACACAATGCTTCTAAGTAAGCTAAGTAGGAATTACAAGTAAGAACTTCAACAAAGATACAACACAACTAAGGACATATAATAACTCAATATGGGGAACTGGTCCTTTTCTATGTTGTTCTTTGTTCTTGGTGCCCTTGAGAATCACTTGCAAGATGGACACACACTTGAGAGAATGCTTGATAAGTTCTTGAATGTGCAATGATTTGTTTTACCTTTGCTTGATGTTAATATCTCATTTGTGACATTACTTGGATGATGTAAGCAAGGTAGGTAAAAAGCTTTCCACAGAAAGTTGACTGTGTCACTGTTCCTGTACTGTAGCGTGTGCATGCAGCAACTTTCCAACTGGAGAGTCGACTTTGTACAGTCACCTCGGGAACTGGTAGGGACCTGTTCCCTCAGCTGTTCCTTCGACTCTGAAGAGTTGAGCCATATCCCAAACTGGATCCCAACCTGGAACCTTGTGATCTTAAGGTGTTGAGAATGTTTAAAGCTGTAGAGTTGACTACACGACGACCAGGGGAACTAATCCATATCTGTTCCCTCTGCTATTCCCTTATTTGATTACATTGAGAATTGAACCAGACATCTGACTAGTTTCTTTAAACGCAAGAGAACTAATTGTATTAGGTTCCTTATCTGGTTCTCTCATGAAATTTGTAAAATCATCAAAACAAAAGACGCATAACTTATCAATTTCCCCCTTTTTGATGATTGCAAACTTAGAATTGATATTCCCCATGAGAACCAGATCTCCACATTTTCCCCCTACGAATGAGCCATATTCCCCATGAGAACCAGACCAAAGGAACTCATCACAACTGGTTCTTCAAGATTGTTTGGAAAATCATCAAACACAAAATAACATAACTTATCAATTTCCCCCTTTTTGATGATGACTAAACCAAAATTAATGTTCCCCTTGAGAACCAGATTCCTCACATTTGTCTTTGCGGATCAGACCTAGAATCAACATGTTATCTGCAACGTCCCCCTACAAAGTAGAGCTATCTTTCATGCACAACACAACATATCAATTCGATTCTGTTCCTCCCCCATGTTTATATCTATATAACTTCCCCCTTTTGGCATCATTGAAAAGAATAACAGAAGAAGCACAACTAAAAAGAAGTTCAGCAACATTAACTCATGCCACTTGAGCAATACTTCATAAACAATAACAAGAACAACAAGTGAATGTCATTGCACAAAATAGAGTGATTGCCCATAGTAAAGTGATTATAACAAGCACAATAGTTTCAACAATACAAGATATGACAATTTAAACAACTAAAGTACCAATGTCATCANTCGTAACTTAACGTTTCCGTTACTTACTTACCAACTAACTCTTAGTTAGTACACTACGATCATCTGCTCTCTCAGTTCCTCCACCTGTTTCCTCAATCATCCATTCTCACCCTTCAACTTAGCTTCTATTCTGTCAAGGGTCCACGGGGACCCGGTTCTCTACCTATTTGAGCAGGCTGAACCATCAATCAGATCACCAAGAATCTCCCCAAGTTTCTCTTCATCAAGAACAAACTGAGTCCCATGCACACATAGCATCAGAGTAACACATACAACATAGAAGTTTTTACTTCTTCTTCATAAACGCTGGGACTTGGAGGAACAAAGAGGTGATTCTATTTTTGGAACTCAATAATGTCAAGAAGTTCCTCCAGTTTTCAGTAATATCACAGTCAACACTCTGCCTAATAACACTTTTTGAGAAACCAGAGTCTTCTACCTCTCCAAACCCGATAACTCAACCTTTTGCTTATGTAAAGAACCAGGTTCCTCACTCACATTGCCCTTTCTTCCCCTAAGCGGCCATGTCTCCCTCTTCTTTTTCTCAATCTGTTCACCCTTATCATCTGCTGCATCTTTCTCAGCCAACTTTCTTTTCTCCATTTTTTTTGAATTCTTTCTCACAAATGGAGATTTTTCCACTTCATTCTCTCTTCCACAATCACCACATCAGCAGGTCACACCACTTCATCAGCAACCGGCTTACGTTTATCAATCTTTTTTACTGGATCAGAGGTTCGTTTAAGCATATAACCCAAGAGAAAAAGATCATCATCAGAATTAACATCCAAAGAAGGATTTGAGGGACCAGGTCCCTCATTCAGTTCCCCCATTTTTCCAGCACATTCATCAGTTCCTCCATCCTTCAAGGCTTCTACAAACCCAACATCAATTTCAGCCTCACTTTCTAGAATATTAGATCCACCCCATTCCTTTTCAGTTAAAGTCCCATCAAAATCTACCAAAGACTTCTTGGGTTTCAGTTCAGATGGAGTTAGGATTTTGGAAGGTGATAGAGTTGGATTCACTTCTGGCATATTTGGAGAGATGGATTCTTTTTGAGATAAGGTTGATTTGGTTTTGAAGAAAATAATCGGTTTTTGTTGGGTGTGAGAGAAAGAAATGGTTTTTCGGGGCAACAAGCCAGTTCAGAAAAGGTTTAACATTTTAGACTTCAAAAATTTGGAGAGATATGGGAATAACTTAATGACATTACACTTCAGCAGTTTAAAAAGGCATATAAGTATTGAAGAGACTACTAACCTGAGTCATAGGAACCAGGTTTCTTGACGGTTTTTGAAAATTTGAGTAAAGACTCCCAGAAGGGCAATGTCACTCTTACTTATTTTGTCCTGAAACTGCCATGTATGTATAACAGTAACAGTATAGATTTGAGTTAGATGTCGCCAAAAAATACTTTTTAGCATTGTACCTTTTCTTCTTAACATAGCCAATCATCGAGGGACCATGTCTCTTAGTTAAGCTTGATCAACCCCAACTCCAGAGGATTTCTTTCAAAGTGTTCAATGCCAGCGCCTTGGTGAAGATGTCTACTACCTGGTCCTCCATCTTCTAGTACTTCATACAAATCAAAACCTTTACAACATTATCCCTCAAAAAGTGATGTCGCACATCAATGCGCTTTGTCCTCTTGTGTTGTACCCCGGGTTCAAGCTGTAAATACACCAAAGTCTTTAAGATGTTTCTTAGGGGTGTTCGTCGGTCGGTACGGTAAGGTATTTAGACACTTCGGTTCGGTATTCGGTTTCTTAAAATCTTATACCAATACCGTACCTAATAAAATTTGGTATGGTTCGGTTTTTCTCCTTTCGATTTCGGTTTATTCGGTTCGGTAAGTTCGGTTTATTCGGTTTGAATACTAATTAGTGCATAGAGCCATAGACTCTAATATTCCTAATTAATGTACTCAAAATTACAAAACTGAAAATGTTTGTTGACAAAAATTTTGTCCAAAACTAGCAAATATCGACCCAAATAGAGAAATTGTACAGAAAAAAATATTTGATCATTAAAAATGTCTTGTTACTTGTTTAGAGTTAATTCATGAAGTTAGAGAATAAAGGAAAGTAAAATTTTAGATTTTTTATATTTATGTTATAATTGATAATATGTGTTTTGTGTAATATAATATATATTTCGGTACGGTATCCGTATTTCGGTATTTTATTTTAAAATACCAAATACCATATCTAATACCACTATTTTAAAAGACTTAAACCAAATATCATACCAAATACCAAAATACCGTATACCAAATACCAAAATTTTCGGTTTTGGTACGATAATTTGGTATTTACCAAATTATGCACAACCCTAATGTTTGTTGAACTGTAGTAGTTGAGCAAAACAAGAAGCAACAACCATGTATTTAGCTTCAGCAGTAGAAAGAGCCACACCGTTTGTTTCTTTGTACCCCATGAGATCAAGCATGACCCCAGAAAATGTGCCGTTCCGGATGTGCTTTTTCTATCCACCAGATATTCAACATAATCAGCATATCCAACAAAGTCAAAAGAATCTCCTGAAAAATAGACGAGGACCAGGTCCTGCGTTCCCTTTAGGATACCTCAAAATTCCCTAAGCACCCTTCAAGTGAGAGTGTTTTGGGCCAGGTTCCAATCATGTTCTGTATGAAGGCCTAGGGACCAGGTGCCACAATTGGTTCCTCTCAACTGATGGAGTTCTTCTTGCATAGCAGCTATCCAGTTAGAATTTTTCAATGCTTCTTTGATGTTTTTAGGCTCGATTTGAGACAAGAACGCTGAGAGGGAAAACATGTTCCTTGCCCGAGAACTAGGTTGAATACCAGAGTCTAAGGATATGATTACATTTTGAAGGGATGTGAGCTCTATTGCTTCTAGTTGGATACTTGAACTTCAGAATTTGAAGGACCAGGTTCGTCCATATGTGAATCATCATTTACATCAACACAATTATGACTTCCACTCTTTTGTTCTGCATCAGGAGTACCTAATGCAGCATTAACAACCCTATGTTCAGCTTAAGTCGAGGTGATAGAGGGACCAAGTTCCTCTGTGCCTTTTGGAGATTCTACTGCATCTCCTTCATCGTTCTGCTTGACTTGACTCATCAAATCAGTCTTTCCATTTGCAATATCTATAGCTTCACCAGGAGCATTTGTGAATTCTCCATCTTCATTTTCTTTTTTATGTGACCTTTTGCCACCATTGTTAAGAACAAAACATTTTGCATCCAAAGGCTCTCAAGTAAGTCAGCTTGGCTTTTGTCCCATTGAGCAGTTCATAGAGAGACTTCTCGAGAAGGGACCTGATCATGCACTTGTTAATCAAGTAACAGGCAGTGTTGACTGCTTCATCCCATGAACCAGGTCCTCCATAACCAACTTGTTCAACATCTATAAACTCACATGCCCCAGTCATCTTCGCTATAACTCAGCATCATCATCAATGACACTTAGGCATGTTAGATCACTACCATGAAGAGACTTAAAATCAACATCGTAAACATTCTTGTATCTTTTGGCCACAAGTACCACCTCACCAGTCACAAGATTTCTGACTGTGCATGTCTTGGACCAGAATTCCACTTTATTTCCCTTGTCACATATCTGAGAAACACTCAAGAGACTGTACTTCAGGCCATTGACATAGTACACGTTCCCAATTGAGTGAGTGAGTGACTTCCCAATCCTTCCAACTCCTAGAGTGTACACCTTTTAGCTATTTCAAAAGGGTACACTCTCTCCTTGTAGAGCCTTAAGTGAAAGGAAATTGTTTGTACTTCCAGTCATATGCCTTGAGTAGCTGCTATCCATGTACCGTTGTAGGCTGCCCCCTTTCACTGTTCCCTGCACAAGAAAATCAAGAGTTAGACTTAGGAACCCAAACGAGTTTGGGTCCCTTGTAATGAGGAAAGGGGTGAATTAGGGCTCTTTTGGTCCAAACAGGCATTATACATTTTTTATGTGAAGGACCAGGTTCCCTAGCAGTAGTTACTTTTTAAGCAAAGACTTTGTTTTTCTTTTGAGATTGGAATCTAATCTTACAGGTTTCCTTAAAGTTCCCAGTATTGCCACAGTGAGTGCAAAGCCAATTGTCAGGTACAGTAACTACTTGCTATGAGGGTTGTAGGGAGTTGTTTCCCTTTGGAACCCGATTCCCTGCCTGTTTCCCCCATTGTTGGTGTACATGGCAATGATAGCATTAGAGGACCAGGTCCACTTAAGTGATTTTTCAAGATCACTCTTCACTCTTCTTAGTTCTTCCTGAAGTTATTTGTTTTTCTCAAGATCAACACAAAGACTAGACTTCACTGAATTTAACTCACTTTCAAGCTTAATGTGTGCCTCACTTGCAGCTTCCTTTCCCTTTTGAGAATTTTCAGGCCTACTTTCCATTTTAAGTTCCCTAATTATTTCCTTTAGGTCTACAACCACCACTAATAGGTCATCTCTCTCATGCTCAATGTTAGCATTACTCTCAGTTAAAACCTCTTTTTCTTTCTTCAGACTCTCAATGGTTTCCTCTAAGTCTACCACCACAACTACTAGATCTTCTTTCGATTGTTTGCTTCTTCCAGTTCCACAGTTAAGGCATCTTTATCATTTATAAGACTATGATACGCATCAATTAAAACATTTGCCAAAGACATAAGTTTTTTCGGAGAATAATACTTTAGGTTTCTTTGAACATCTAAGAAGTTTACCTCATCATCATCATCATCTTCTTCATCCTCATCAGATTTTGCCATCAATGCAAATATGGAATCATATTTTGCAGCTTTACTTTCAACGGCTATCATGGAGGTGTCTTTCTGTTCATCAGAACCCTCGGATTCACTAGAGGAATCTTCCCAGGCATCCAGAGCTTGTTTTACAATATTATCAGTGAGCTCTCTTCTCTTGAACTGATTGTCGGGGATCGGCTTCCTCTTAACCATCTTGTCAGCATTGTGTTTGTAATGGTCCTGATTGTGGAGAGGACAATCTTTGATAAAATGTCACAGCTTTCTGCACTTGTGACAACAATCGTATCCTTTTAGTACTTCTGCTAGAGCTGCCCTTATCGGGAATGCCTCCATTTCTACGAACCATTTTCTGAAATCTTGGTGGTCTGTCGGTTGATTGACTTTCCTCGATGTTTGGTGGAGCAGACATGTAGATCCTTTCTAGGTGTTAACCTTTTTGAAAGAACATGCTCTGATACTAATTAATAGAAACTAAGCGTCCACCAAACTGTATAGCGAACCAGGTTCTCTATCTGTTCCCACAGTAAGCAACAAACTATAAAACCAAACAGTATAAGGAACCAACTTCTGTATCTGTTCCCACAGTAAATCGGCAGCAAATAAAGAACACGCGCACACTGCAGTAAGTAAATGACACAGAGGAATTTTACGTTGAAAATTTCCAGCTCAACGGGATTAAAAACCGCGACCTACCTTTGTAGGATTTATACTTCACTACTGATCAATCTTTAGATTAGAACCTATTGTAACCTAGGAATTAACATCTTAATCCCTCACTAACTTGTAACTACACTATTACAAGCCACTTTGTAATAACTCTATTACAAAGACTTAATCACTCACTAACTTGTAACAACACTATTACAAGACAATTTGTAATAACTCTATTACAAAGACTTCACAACTCGACTAACTTTAGCCAAGACACAAACACAAGGGTTTATGATTTACAAAAGGTTTCCTACATAGTGCTTCTAAGTAAGCTAAGTAGGATTTGTTACATCCCGTACTTTAATATTAGGACAAGTCGTAGTTAACCATATGAGCTCGAAGGGATTAAGACCATTCATGAGATTATAGAGGATTCGTATATGTCATTGTAAGACACCGTAAGTTTAATAACCTTGATACCGTCATATATATTTGATATGATATTTTGAGTGCAATATTTTTGGGTTTAGTATCATTGAAACCTTAGCATTCTACTTTACTCGCACACTTCTTCATTCTCAAATATAAAACTTGTTTCTTCAATATCAAAAACTCGAAAGTGCTAATCAGCTGGAGGCAAATTTAGAGATTTCCTGCCTAGACAGTTGTCACCACAATATCTGTCCTCCCCATACTTATTTCCCTCACAATAAAAGAAAATGGAAAGAACCGTTTTCTCATGCTATTTGTTCGTCAATGATATGATTGCCTTTCAAGTCGCTAAGGGGATTCATGAGTCGACAGCGCGTGGAAGAAAAACCTAGAGATTCAACTAAGGTAAATGACATATTCTGATTGCCGTTACGACTGATTCATGGAGAACACATCACAAGGAAAATGCGCACTACAATTGTAAATTTCTTTTTCTTGTCTTGCTTACAATAAAGAGGAATAGTTTATTTTCATTTACAAGTTGGTTCTTTTAAATGACGTTTTTTGTTACATGTATAATTATAGGGGTATCCTAATTTATGTAGAAACATCATGATTTTATATAGTTATTAATATTACTATTTTTGAATATGCTTTAAATTTTACACATATATAATATGAGAGTGTTTATGAAATTTTCTTTATTGTAAAGATAGAAATTATTTTCTCACAAGAAAAGAAGGTTATCTTTTTACCATTTTAAGAATTAAGCGTACGAAAATTTGTACTCTTTATATGAGATTAGGAAAATTAGAAGTTGAGAAAATATATGTATTTTTATATGGATGTTTTAATAAAATAATAGTGTATGTATTTATTTTATATAGTACCACATGACCATGATATAAGTTATGTAAAGTGTATTAAAAATGAGTAGTATTTTAAGTAATTTGAGATAATTCTTAATTATGTGGGTAATTAGTTAATCATTGATTTAATGGGATATTAGCAAGATAATTAACAATTAGTGGTGATTAATTAAGGCTTTAGATAAGCCATAACGTGGCAGCAAATGCCATAGGAAATGATGACTCTTAGATCCTTGGGATAGGTGGCATAATTAGAAAGAAGTTTCTGAAAGTTATTAACTTTATATACACACCATATATAGTACTAGATACTGATTACCAAACACAGACAAAGATTCTCCCTCGAAACAACAAAGAACTCTCCTTCACGTTTGTGGGGTGATTTTCTTATTTTTCTGCTAAACCCATCTTTATTTCTTGTTGAAAAGAATTAAAGTTTGGAAATTGATTGATAGAGCAGGGTATCTGTATCTAACTCAAATGTTAAACATTACAAGTCTTGAACGAAAATCATTGGGTTCTGTTTTGGTATGTTTGAAATATCAGCAGACTTTGACTTGGTCCTATTCTATTATCCATTAAATAAGTGTTTCTTTTAATTGATATGCCACTTTTGTTACTTCAATTAAGACAATGACTTGCGTAGCTATGCTAAGGATAATAAAATGCAAATCGGAATTCAAAAAAAGTGTGTTCTTTCCGTAGATGTTTATTTCGTTGAAGCAACTTTTCATTACTAGGACCCAACACTTCTTAAGTTCTGCAAAGTCGTGTTAGAAGGATTGTCTAGAGAATCGGCTCAGGCATGTTAAGGCTATCCCTTCTTTATTTTTTGGAATGATCCATATGATACAACGAAACGAGCAAGCACGCAACTTTCAGAAATAATTCTATTCTAGAAGTACTAAGGTTGCCTATGTTCCAGATTCCCCATATGTCCTACTGTTAGACCTCCGCCACTTTGAGCTTGACTTGACAACAAGAGTGTTGTCATGAGGCAGCAAGAGTGTTGCAAAGCTAGGTGCACGAGTAGCACCAAAGTCAAAAAGGGAAACGGGCAAGTGATGGCCAAGGCTTTGACGGAGGCGAGGCAGCTTGGCAATGAGTTGCGGTCTAAGGGTGACACTTGATCATGGCAAAGGCATCAAGGCATGAGGCATTGAAGCCAAGGCAAGGCCGAAACGAAGTGACAAAGCAGGCCAAAGTGCAACGGGAAGGCAGTGCCCGGGCAGACTTGTCATGACATTGAGTTGCGGCAAACAGGCCAAGTTCGTGGGCGATGGCATAGGCAAATTGGGGCACAATGCAGCTGGATACAATGGCATTGGCGCCTGGTCCAAGCCAAGGCACGAAATTGGGCAGCAAGCTTTGGATTGACTAAGTCAACGGCGGTTACGGCACATGCTGTGCACATGGGCAGCAGTTGGCTTTGTCCTAAAAGCTGGCAGGAGTGTTAGCACGTTTTTGGGGGCCATGATCCCATTTACTTTAGCATGATTTACATGATCCTAGTAGTTGGGGGTGTCAACTACGCTAAAGTAAAGTAGTGGGCTGAGTGGGCAAGTGTCTAGGCCTAAAATGGGGCAACTATTGTAAACATGGGGCTGTTTCATATATTATAAATGGGCAGCACCCTTTCCTTTTGTGGCATGAGGGGGAAAAACGTGTAGAGTGCATGTTTCTGATTTAGGAAGAGTCCTAAGTCTTGTTTTCAAGAGTGAAAACACTAAGGCTAAGAGTAGTCTTGTGAGGGTCAAGAGCGATCTTCATTTTTGCACACGGATGTACTTGAGTTTGAGTTTCTTTGTATGCTCGAGTTAAATACAAAGTTGGGAAAAGAGTTTCCTGTAATATTGTGCCTTTTGTTCACATTTATTTTCTGTCCCTTCATCATATTTTCGTTGCCTAAATCAGTGTCTATTTACTACGTTAGAAAGCTGCCTAAATTTATCTAAAGTCCAAAGTTGCTGAAATTTTGGCCGAGTGTTGGAGTAGGCTGAAGTCAAGGCGAGTCTTGGCTGCCGCGCGGGCTGTTTTTGTGAGACATAAAACGCGCCCGTGACAATAGGCATTTAGCACTATGTTGCGCAACAAAGACAGCCAAATCCTTCATTGCTACAACTGGAAATACCTTTTCTTTTAATCAAGTACAACTGGATATACATAAGAACCTATAGTCCCAAATAGGCCATGGAGTCAGCAACTCAATGCAATACAAGGCAACAGGCTTGGGTGATAGGCTAATAGCAGGGAATTTTAATGCAATCGATGAACAATTGCACTCCGATAGAATGTTCAAGTAGGGCACCGAAGGGTGTGACCAGTATTTTAAAAGGCGTGGACGTAAGGCGTGGCATTTTACATAAGCTCCGAGGCACGGGCCGTAAGCCGCATAGGTATTTAATTTTTAATATTTTATAAAATAATATAATTACAGTAAATATTCTTAAATAGGTAAAATTGCATAAAAATTGAAGAAAAATATAAATAAGTGAAAAATATATATAGATATGTTCCATCCCCACAAAAAACTAGTCAACACAATCCATTATACGCCATTTACAAGCCCAAGTAACTTGAGTTGAAAGGAATAAAGTTCTCTACGTGGAGGAACAAAAAGGATGACGAACCTGCAATTTGAACTTTGAACTAGCTGCTATGGAGGAGAATGAGTTTTCTTTGTATTTGCAGGAAAAAAAAATTGATTGTTCGTTGGTTTTGTGATATAGTAGCAGACTAGCGGACAAGATAAAGAATTGGGAAAGACCATAAATTAGGGTTCTAGCAATAAAAAAAAGGTCTTGACTTTTAAATTTAATGTTTCAGTTGCTTTTTAAAACTTTTGAGTAATTACAAGCTGACTTTTGAGAATTTGGGTATTGTATTTTTAAGGACTTATTCAGCAAATTTTATTTTAACTTGAAAGTATCCTGGGCTTACGCCTCACTACAAAAATGTGCCTCAACGCCCGGGCGTGCGCCCCGAATTGTTGGGCGTACGCCTCCTGAGTCTTTCGTCCCCCACCATCGCCTCGCGGCATGTTTTGTGCGCCTCGCCCCAAGACTCGCCCTGGGACTAGCCCCGAAAATGCCTTTTAAAACACTGGGTGTGACCTAGCGATAAATAAAGTAGAATGAAAATCAAGGGAGAAAACGCTAGTTGAATTCTTCCGATCCAATTAAGCTTTAGTAGTAAAGCTACTTGTTACATGTGCTGATAGAAGATAGCATGTACATGGTGATAAGTCGAGGTGCGAGCAAAATGGCTAGGACACCACCACCGTTATGAAAAGATAAAATAAAGTTAGCAGGGAGGTCACGGAGGATTGCTTATATTACCTTTTTACTAGTGGAGTCGTGATTATACCTTTATCTAGGAAAAAGTTCATGTGGATGAATAGGACAAGAGTTTCCATAATAGAAAGACTTCTGATACAAAACTAAGTGGAAAGAGAGATTCCTAAATTCACACGGATGAATAGTATAGCTTCTTGAGTTGCCTAAACCAATATCTGAGATTGGCCATATTTATTAGAGAACAGGAAAAATACACAGAGGGCTTTCATATTTCAGATCCGAAAATACAACATTACAGCAGCAAAACTTCAAAATGATGGTTAAAAGAGTAAAGAGATAGCTATTCTGTTGGAGGAGAACCAAGCTTCAAGAATCTAAGGAACTAAAGATGTACAAAAAGCTGTTCGCAAGGGTAGAGACAAACATTGAAAATTTGTTCAAAGGAATTGAACAATCCGAAACGGAAAGACGAGAATAATGGGAAGACTTGTGATGACAAGATCAGGCAAAAAAAACTAATTCCTTTCTCCAGGGGCGAAGCTACAGTGCACGAAGGGTGGTCGAAAAATTACACTGTTTATATAGGTAAAAATTTTGAATTTACATACATGTAATACATATTGAACACCCTTGTAACAATGAAGAGGCATAGCCCAGTGGCTAAGGGTGGTCAAGAGAGCCTCACGGGCGCGGGTTCGATCCCAACTCTCCACAATTTTTTGTTGCGTCGCAATATTTTTTTTTTTTAAAGACAAACAGACTAAACGACGTCGTTCGATCTGTTTTGACTTACTTTTTAAAATAAAAATCTGGAATAAATAAATCTTTATAAAACAAAAATTTGGAATAAACAAATCAAAATCCCTAAAAGTCAAAATCGATCCATCTCAATTTCTCATTCCTCACGCAAACAAAAAGAAAAAAACTAGGTAATTTTGGTCTCCATCTTCTCCGATCTCTCTGCTAGTGACAAGTGAAGTTCTGGGTTTGGAAGTTGTGGTTGCTCTCCGTCGGCGCTACTCATCACTCCGACAACTCCATTACTCCAGTCTCCACTCTCCATTGAACTGGTTAGAACTTAGAAACTCTTGTCTTTTGTTTTCTTTTTTTGCTTCAAAGTTTCTGTTTTGGTATTAATGTTCTCTGATTTTTGGTTTGGTACTGTGGCTAAAAAGGGTCTACTCAAGAGATTTGAGCACAAATAGAAAGACGTGTAAATTCTTGAAATTTCAATACCGTGGGTCTACCACTAGTTAAATTAAATTTTGGGAAATGGGTTATGGGTTTCTAATCATTATTAAACTATTTATCTTTTCCTAATTTTGGGGTGGTAGTAGAGTTCCAGACTTCCAGTATTTGTAGGTGGAGAACACTTCACCACTTTGGTTTTGCCAAAAGTTCCATAATTCAAGTTAGGATAATGTTGGCATAGTTGACGACATATAAACAAAGTAACAAACTGATTGCTCTTAGCCTCTTAAGATAAACTAAACCAAAATAATAGGTCCCTTTAAGAATACTAATCAAAGGTAACTTCTGGAAAAAAAATTGGAATTTGATTTCTTAACTATGAACAATGGATAATGAGTTATAGTTAAAGTTTACTGATTTTGTGTGTGTGTCTCCTAATGAGTTAGGAATAATATGTTTTAACTACTTCATACATTCAGGGAATTGAAGATGCAATGAACTTGTTGAAATTTTACAACAAAGTACCAAAAATAAGTTCGGTGTCTCAAAATCAATCTAACAGAGAAGATAATGCCGATCAAGAAATTGATAATATTGCTCCAAAGTCCGATCCAGCTGAAAGAACTCCAATATTGGAGTATCATCCAAACCATTGCGATGAAATAAGGAGGGCATACATTCAAGGTGGTCCTTGCCAACCTCGGTATCATGACTTCCCTCAGTCTGACTTTTCTGGATTTAAGCGTCGTTTTAATCCTATATGGTTTGATGATTTTAATTGGTTGGAGCATAGTGTAAGTACCGATGCTGCATCTTGTTTACCTTGTTATTTATTTAAGGGCGAAAGTATTCATCAAGGTGGTGGTGATGTTTTTTCTAGTAAAGGGTTTAGGAATTGGAACCGAAAAGAATGTTTTAAGAAACATGTTGGTTTGCCAAATAGTATTCACAATCAAGCAATTAGAAATTGTGATGATCTAATGCGGCAACAACAGTCTATTATTGCTGCATTTGACAAACAGTATGATCAAACTAAGCATGAGTATTGGCTTCGCTTAAATGCTTCACAGTTGATATGGTAAGGATTCTCTTGAATCAAGGATTTGCATTTCGTGGTCATGACGAAAGTGAAACGTCATTGAACAAGGGTTCTTTCATGGTATGCGGATAAATGTGATAAGATTGAACCCTTTGTGTTGAAAGGTGCTCCAAAAAACAATAAGATGACTTCTTCAGATATTCAAAAAGAAATTGTGACCGCATGTAAGATAGAAACTATTAAGGCTATAATAGAGGATCTAAATGGTGACTACTTTGCTTATTAGTTGATGAGTCTTTAGACGTGTCACGCAAAGAGCAAATGGCTATTGTTTTACGGTATGTCAATAAAAAGGAAGTGTGATGGAGAGGTTTATTGGCATTGTTCATGTTCGAGATACTAGTGCTTTATCTCTAAAGAAAGAAATTGTCAATGTACTTGTTCATCATTCTTTAAGTTTATCTTCTATACGTGGACAATGTTATGATGTGGCAAGCAATATGCAAGGTGATATTAAAGGTCTTAAGAAGTTGATTAAACAAGAAAGTAGATGGGCTCATTCTATTCATTGTTTTGCACATCAACTTCAATTGACTTTTGTTGCAGTTTCAAAGAAGTGTGTTCAAGTGGTGAACTTGTATTATTGGTTTCAAATATTCTGAATGTGTTGGGAGCTTCTTTTAAACGTGTGGATGAATTTCGAGATTCTCAAAACGAAAAATTCCAAGAGGCATTAGATATGGATGAACTAAAAACAGGTAGAGGCTTGAATCAAAAACTTGGTCTTGTTAGAGCCGGTGATACTCGTTGGGGATCTCACTACAAGTCATTTGGAAACTTTATTTGTATGTTTGGCTCTATTGTTGATGTTCTTGATACTCTTGTTGAAGATGCAAGTACTTTATATGATAGAGCTAAGGCATCGGGGTATCTCGAAGCTTGTCAAACATATAAGGTTGCTTTCTTGTTGCATTTAATGACATTTAATGACAGATATTTTGGGAATCACAAATGAGCTGAATGTATCCTTACAAAAAAAAGAGCAAGATATTGCAAATGTCATGCTACTTGTTCAAGTAGCAAAGAAAAGATTGCAAACTTTAAGGAGGGATGATGAATGGGATTTGCTTGTTGATAAAATATCTATATTTTGTATCAAGCATGATATTTTGGTCTCTAATTTTGATTATCTATATGTTAACTCTGGAAGATCACGGCGAAAACCTACTGATTATACTGTTTTTCATCATTATCGTGTTGATGTGTTTTGTAAAGTTCTTGATTGGCAACTTCAAGAACATAACGATCGTTTTGACGAAAGGACGACTGATTTGCTTCATGGAGTTGCTTGTTTGAATCCAATTGACTCATTTTCAAGTTCTCATATCAGAAAGATAATGAAGATGGCTGAATTGTATCCGGATGACTTTGATGAATATAGGATGAGTGCTCTTGAGAATCAGCTTGCGAGTTATATTATTGATGTTCGTGATTTTGATGAAAGGTTCTCCAATCTAAATGGGCTTTCTGATCTTTCAAAAAGATTAGAGACAAAGAAGCATTCAGCTTATCCTCTTGTATTCCTCTTAGTGAAACTTGCGTCGCTTTTGCCTGTTGCCACTGCAACCGTTGAAAGAACTTTCTCAGCAATGAAGTTTATCAAGAATGACTTTCGGAATCGAATGGATGGTGACCTTTTAGGCGGTTTAGTGCCTTATGTAGAAAGAGAAGTATTCAGTATTGTTTCTAACGAGTCTATTATAAAAACATTTCAAGAGATGAAGCCTCATCGAGTACAATTGGATTTATCTAATTGTTCATACTATAACGAGTCTCTTTTCGATGCTTCTTTATATTAGTTTGGATTTATCTAATTGTTCATACTATTACCCGTATTTTTATAATTTAGCTCCGGTATCACGTTGTTTGATTTAAATTTTTTGGTGCACCTACTTGTTGAGAAAGAAAAGAACTTTAAAAAAATACTAAATTTAAATCTAGAGCTCCTAAAAGTAAAAGATATAGCTTCCTTGAAAATATGTAAATTTAAATCAATGGACAATAGCTCCTAAGGATAATGAAGTTAGGGGAAAATTTCTACAATATTTACAAACACTAAATCATGAAGTATAATCTTAAGGCCGGTCACGGAGGTGTTGAATTGCAGAGTATTAGCCTAAGTTGCTCGGACTCCGGTCCGTGTTATATGTGCGGATCTTGAGGTCGGATCCTTCATGATTTAAAATTCAGAGCCAGGGGTACGGATCTAGGTTCAAATACATGTGCGGGTATTTGACTAAAAATAATTTAATTATCTAAAAATAGCATTATAAAAATATGCTTAAATTTTGAGACTTATCAATATTATAAGAAATAACTTTTGCACAGTTATCTTTGATTCACAATTGAAAATTGATTTTTATACTTTTGGACTGGAACTCTAATTCTTATAGGAATAAAGCTCTTGAAGACTTAGCAAATGTGTCAAGCTTTCACTATATTGATTGGGGAGATCAAAGGTTACAATAATTTTTATTAGGTAAACTCCAATATTAAGCCTCATTTAAGAACTCTATTACTCCTGCACTTTCCCCAATTCCCGACGTAGAGCTCTTCTCTTCCCAAAGTCCCTCTTCGAAGTTCTCTGCTCCTCTCCCTCAAAAAAGAAAAAGAAACAAAAGAAGCAAGAACTGGTTCTTGCGATATCCATTCAAGGCCTTCCACAACGGCGGCAATACTCACATCAAAGCTAACCTAAATTTGGTTTGATTTCAAGAATCAAACTGTATCTTGTCTCGAATTTCTCCGTAGCTTTTGGTCAAAGTACCCAAAATCAATTTACCAGATCTAATACAGTTCTCACACCCACACCAGCATTGGTGTCATGCTGAAACAGGTACGGCACCGAAAGTGAAGAGCGCGAGCAACTTAGGTATTAGCCACGAACAAAAGGTAGAGCTTAAGAAAACTTCTGAGCTTTGATAACGTCTAACAAACTGTAGAGAGTTGCTCGGGCTCAGATGATAAAGCACCTGGACCGAATGGTCTCGCTAAAACATTTTCTCAACATGATTGGGACATGGCAAGAAATGACGCAATGAAGTGCATGGATCACTTCTACCAATGTGTGTTCTTTGAACGAAGCTTTAGTTACTCATATATAATCATGATTAGGGGGGGGGGGGGGGGGGGGGCAGTGGATATTAAAGATTTTTACTTTAACTTTTCTAGGGATGTAGAAGATTGTAGCAGAAGTGTCGTCAGTAAAGGTCTCATATTATAAGCTCACATCTAACAATCAGATGCTTTTGTTTGAGGGAGAGAGATTTTGGATGCGAGTATGCTTGCTAATGAGACAATAGGCTAGGCGTTGAGATGTGATAAACCAGGGTTATCAAAATGTTCTATGACCATGTGAACTATATGTCTTCTTCTCACAATGGGCTTCGGGGAAAATAGAAGAGGTGGAAATATTTTGAATATCCACTGTGAGGATCTCTAGGTTGCATTAGATCAGATATCTACAGGAAAATCTTTTTATTCTGGTTTAGACTTGTTTGTGTCGGGATGAGTGTGAGCTTTAGAGAATTTCTAAATTTAGAAAACCCAAATTGCTTTAAAAAACAAATTATACAGTTTGAAATTAAACATTGTAAATAAAGCGGAATGAATATAGAGGATTCATATAGCTACTTGGCAATCGAGATATATACATTTATTGACTGATTGAGTAGAGGTAGTAGACCTATTGACATCATTGGTGGATTGGTGGAACAATCATAACTAGAGGTTTCTTGAGCGGCTGTGAGGTAAGCAATGGAGGAACAAGATGACATCTCTATTTCAGCTTTTATAGCGGTCTCGTCCATCCTCTGAAGCACAGACAAGACAGGTACGATTCTTGTGCAGCACATGATTTGGTTTGAAGTTGTATCTGGACTACACATAAACCTGGGAAACTCAGAATTATTACTGATTGGAGAAGTACAAAGCATTCTAGAATTAGCATCAGCTTGTGGTATAAGTTGGCTAACATTTCAGCTACATACATGGGCCTGTTTCTAGGAGGAAAATTTAAGGACACTGAACTGAGACTACCATGATACAGAGGATTGAATGAGATTGGAAGGATGGAATAGACAATTCTTGTTTGAGGGCAGCAAAAAATTCTTGTAAAGGCGGCACTTATAAGTGTCCCCACATGCTTCATATCATTGTTCAAGCATCGATTAGCATGAGGATTGAAAAACTACAAAAGGACTTTTCTGCAGTGGAGCTTATGGAGAAAGGAGCTAGCATTTGTAGGGTGAGATAAGATCATAGCCCCAATTAAAGCAGGACGATGGGCATCTGCAAAGAACATATTAGACCAAACTCTGATGAGAAAATCGCTATGGAGATTTGCATGCTTGGAAGATGCCATGTGGAGGAAGGTTCTGTTCTCATGCAACATACAGGACATGCTCGTGGGAAGGAATCATAAAGGGAAGAAAGAGTTTCTCTAAGTTCATTTGGCTTCATGGTGGGTAATAGCAACTGTATGCAATTTTGGTCTGACATCTAGCGCGGAGATTGACCCTAAAGAAAAGTTTTCAACTTTATTCTCAATCACGACTAACAAAAGAAGTTACGTCCACCGACTAATAAGGAGAGATGGAGATCAAACACGTAAAGAAATTATCAAATTTCAAGTAATCTGGTTAGAGTGACATTGTCATACACCACATGAGATTAGACATCCTAGCAAGTGCAACAATTTTATGTCAACTAAGAAATAAAGTAGAACAAGACCGTAACCTCAAAAGTTTGCACAACAAGGGTGAAAGAAATTAACGCAATTGAACTTACGATGCTATAGCTTGTTTTACCCGTGAAAAGTGCTTCAATTTTTCTTTGCATCCTCCACAGTATCATCAGAATCAGAATCACTTGCATTATAGCCTAAAAAGGAAAAAAAGATAAGAAAAAGATGAAGACCTAATTGGACTAATATACAACAACGCCAAACCAATATAATCAGTAAACGAACGTCTACATACCTGGGCGTTTATCACTCACTTTCCACGCTGATGACCGACTCTTTGAAGCTCGGTTAATCCAAGCTCTTCCCTGTACCCAAATGGATCAATCAGTAGAAGCATTTCCCACATCCACAGACACAACAAATAGAGAGAGAAAACCGAAGAACTGTCAATCTTTCAAACATACCTAGAACTCTAGTTCTGGGCAGATGAAAGATTGGTGCCATTTTCTTATTTACTTTGAAAACTTTGAGCAACTTTTAGTGAGAGTAGACAAGTGGGTACACTCTGGTTTTTCACTTCTTGAATAAGAGATAAGATAAGTAAGCACGTACGTGATGGTACATATCTTAATTATGGTGTACCTTGATTAAGAAGAAAATAAGCACTTGAACTGAGCAGGCACACTGTAGTTTTTTTTTTCTTTTTTCTTGAATTATTAAAGAGTTCGGGTTCAATTCCATTGTTGTCTTCACAAGGTGGACACATTCTCCTAATTATGTGTATCTTCTAGTATTACAAGGCAACCACAAGCTTGAATTTCAAATTTGAAGATATTTCATGTGCTTGACAATGATAAACATTTGTTCTCAGCCATTTTTCCCAAAGTTCAACAGTTCAACTTCATTCTGTATAAGCATAAAGAGTGTCAAATGTTCAATTGTAAACTCCACGCAGACAAAAAATACTAGGCGATTTCTTCCTATCTACCTAAGTCTTGGCGGATGGAGTTACCTGGTACCTGAGCTACAAAGGGATTTTTTAAGTAAACCTCTGACAAGCTTACTCAATTTTTATTTTTTGTACTTGTACCGCGCATGGCGGGAGCTCAGTGCACTGGGATGCCCTTTTTACTAGTGGTAGATAGCAGGTAACAGGTGGAATAGTCAAGTTCCATGCAAGTGGCCCGGACACCATCCTCATCAAAACAAAAAAAGTTCAATGCAATTCTAAGTTCAGAATGCTCTCCAACAATATGTTTTATGGGGTTTTCTCTTGTCAATAGAAAGCATGAATTTCCAAAGTAGGTTATTTATACATCACTAAGTTTCTAGATTCTAAGAGAACTACGAGCACTATATAGTGAACTAAGACAAGCCAAAAAAAAAAAAAAAAAGAGATCAACGGAAGCAAAAATCAATCACCTTCTGTGCATCTCTGGAAATACCATAGCCACTATAATACATCTGACCAACAAGGACCTGCATGCTAATGTCACCGGCTTTAGCCTCCTTGAGAGTATCCTGGAACCACCGCTTCACACAGTCAGCCACCACGTCAGCAAGGGGTACCCGTTGCCGCTGTTGGTTCGACGAAGAAGTATTCGAATTGGAGTTAGAGCTTGCTTCTTCCATGTTCTTCGTCTTCAACTTTAGCCGCCGCTCCGATGAATCGCCGCCGACCACCGCCCTGGACTTCGCGGATGGAACTGACCTAATTCTGGATGCGGGTGGTTTGACCTGGGTCGGGCCGTGGATTCTGTTATTGGAGCTGCTGATAATTCTGGCAAAATCTTGAATTCTATTTGGCGAAGGAACCGATTTCCCCATAAAACGTCACAAGAAAAAACCCACTAGGCCTCTACTTTTTGAATTTTGAGTAATTGTAGAGTGCCTAAAAAGGAATATTTATTTTTAATATCACTATTTGTGAACACCCACAGAATTGATTTTAAAATAGAAATTGGATCTTTAATGTTCTTCTCTTCCTTTTTAAAAAAATCTTTTTATCTTTTCTTTCCGTAATGAGATTTGTATTGCTTAGACGATGGGACTTGGACCGCACTCATTGATTTTTTTTAATCAAGTGGCCATAGAAGATGTTTTAATATCCATCAAAATTAAGTACTCAGCAGAAGAAAAGGTTTCCCATAGCTGATTTTTGAAAGATTTGTTTATTTGACTGTAGACAATAAATTACGTCAAAAAAATATTCGAGATCGAAAAAGTATTGCAATAATCGTAGTATTTGATTTGGAATATTTGAGTGTTACAATCTCTATAAATCTTCTGATTCTTCTTTTCAATAGTAAATGAATTCAAAGGTCTTTGAGCTTGATCCTGATCTTGTTCTTCGTTCTTGAGGTTGAACTTGATTTGTTCTTCATTCTTAAGCTTGAACTTGATTTGTTCTTCGTTCTTGAGCTTGAACTTGATTTGTTCTTATTGCTTGAAGGTTGAAACTTGTAGAGAAATTTGTAGTGTTTGATCCACGAGCTCTTTCTTGCTTCTTATTATCACTTCTAGTATCTTGGGTTATGAAGACCCCTATTTATAGTTGTGGGAGGGAAGAGTTATGATAAGAACAAACTCTTTCCGACCAATCAAATTGAAGTGTGACAAGGCCGCATTTGATTGGCCAGAAATGTCACTTGCACATGTGGCGCGATTTCATTGGCCTTTTAATATGACTTGGCATGCCTTGTCATTTTGACACGTGACACGATCCTATTGGCTCTTCCTTTTGACTTGGCGTGCCACGTCGTTTGACGCGTGGCGCCAAACTAGGCCTCTAAGAAGATGACAACTTGGGCTTAATGAAGTGGGCTTATCACTTTAGTCCAATTAAATGGGTTAGTCAATGGATTAAGACTTATTTATTTAAGAGAAATTTTCATAAAGCACTATCTTTTAGTGGTAATTAGCTATCTATAGATACCATTTGCTATATTACGGGTTGTAGATACGTTTTTTGTTGTTATAAGATGTATTAGATGTATCTAAGCTACTGTATTCATGAATACAGTAGCAAAAATAGGCGTGAATCAGGGAAGTCCAGCTAATCAGTTGTTGTATTCGAGTGTATTCGACTGTGTTCATGGCGTGAAACATGGGATTACAGCTGGACATATTATCGTATTCGACTGTATTCGACTATATTCACGGCGTGAAACTGGGGATTACACTGTTTTTAAACGGAAAGTGAATCAATTAACATAAAAGACTCCTAATATAACTCAACAAACTCACTTATAACACACAAATTTTGTATTTTCAGTTATAAAAAAGATTCTCAACCGAAAAATAACCCAAAAACATAGTAATCTTCAGAGAAATTATATAATACATCTGAATACATAAATTATATTAATTTAAAAAATATATATGAATACATTCATGGCATATAGCGAGACAGTGAATACAATGAAATACATAGAATACAGCGGGATACATTGAAATACAATGAAAAAAAAGACAGTGAATACAATGAAATACATGAAAATACATTGAAATATATTAACAGAAAATCAAGTTTCTCAGCCCCAAACTCCGTCATCTTTGTTCAAGAAAAAACCCTAATTTTCGGCGAATCCGTTGTTCCGTTCATCGCCGTGAACCACAGCAGAATAGCGGCCAACAAAATCATCATCAGAAGAAAAAACATTGCATGTGTGCGCTGACAAATCATCCAGGTTCATTCCGTTGTAGCCTTCACAAGAATTCAAATCAGACCAAATATGCCCATATCAATACGGCGACGACGACGAAGACGAGTCATCAGCACTTGAATTTGAATATTATGCGGCGGTCGGCTATGGTGAATTCGCTGGTTCGGATTGGAGCAATTGAAGATGGCGAATTGATAAAGAGGAAACTTACTGCTTTCATTATTGAATAGCGTATCAAAGTAGAGAGAGAAAGAAAATAGTATAACTGAATAGCGTATTTAGTGGCTTAGGGGTAGGAGGTAACCAAAATTAGATATTTGCTATAAACATTAAAAGGTATCTATAGAATATAATTTTTTAAAATAGTATTTATTTAAAATAAATAAGGTGTTTTGCTATAGGAGGTAAAAATTCCTTTATTTAATCCATATATATTGGACTTGTATAATTAATTTAATTATATTAGCCCATAATATTTATTTGGACTAGTATATTCAAACTTTAGTCCAAATTATCTTATTGAATTTAAATCCAATAAATTTTGTATGCCTACAAATGTTCCATACTTCAAGATTTGTCAAAGTATATATTTTGTTCATTAAAGACAAGGCTTGAAGTGTCAACTAATATAAAGAATCACGTGGCATATATATCTATATTATTATAAAAGCATGAATAAAATGTTGGATTATAAAAATAACCCTTTAATATTAAGCATAATAACTCACAATAAAAGGACATAATCAGAATTCTAGATATTAGCCTTGTAATCCTATTAGTTTTAGGACATAATACTATACGTTAGGAATCCTACATGATTACCTTTAAGAATCCTATTAGTATAATTATTTTTTGGCATAAATATATAATACTACATGTTATACCTTTAGGAATATGTTAGATTTTATATAAATATAATTACTTTCGATATATGGACATATTTTTAGCCATGTAATTCAATTACTTTTAAGATATACTTCTTAAAAAATTCCTATTACTAATTTAATTTGAAAACGTATTATATTGTCCAAATCCATTTAAAAACATGAGAGCCCATATATATTATTATAAAAGCACGAATATAATATTGATAAACCAAAATAGCCCTAAAATGTTAAAGAGAAAAACTCATAGGGAAAGGATATAACTGTAATAACTTATTTTTTTGGACTATAACTTCTATGTTACTTTTTTTAATATTTAAGATTTTGAAATTAATGCAATCTTGTCTATTGAATTCTTATTAAAAATATGTAGTAAGGTTTAATAAAATCAATTTCACAAGAATCCTCCATATTGGTAATACATTACCACTCTATAATTCAGTACAAAAAAAAATAACGCTAAACGGACTGCATAAAGCGTTGAAATTGAGAAAAAAAATACCATGATAATATATTATTATATTATATTTGAACTGTTTTCCTACTCAAATAATATTTTTTTTGTTATTAATTTGTCGTGTAATATAGAAAAATATACTCAATTATTAAAGAACAACTAAAAAATTTTTTAAGAATATAAATGTGTGAGAAAAGAAAGAAAAGGTTGGTAAGAGCCAATACCACTAATGATTTTGCAAACATAAAGATCTAAAAGTGGAATGTCAAATCGATCTTTTTACTCTTTAAAAATAAAATTTTTGGTGGATAAAATTATAATTAAATATTCAAACTTGAGATTAACTAATATTAAGAATCTAAATCAACAGAAAATAAATTATATTTTATGTTAAACCAAATAATCAAAATTAATTATTTAGCAAGAGAATTCAATTAAATTATTTTTTAAATTCATCATATGAGAAAAGTTATTTTCAAGTTAAAACAAATCTTATGGTACATAAATTTATTCCATAAAAGGAGTGCTAGAGATTAAAAAAAAATAGATCACAAAGTAAACAATATCAGTATAATATTAAGAAGGTGTCACGACCCTAAACCCAGACCCGATCGTGATGGCGCCTCTCATGAAGACAAGGCCAGCCGACACAAACCCCAAGTTTAATTAACAAATATAATGATTCATAATCAAGTCATTAATAATGATAAATCCCAAAATAAAGCGAAATATATCAACTGCGGAAACAAAACACAGCCCGACATCGGGGTGTCACAAGTCACGAGCATGTACTAAGGTCTGAACACAACTAAGAATCTAAAATGTACTAGATACAGTATAAGGAAGACAAGAGGGAGAAAAGTAGTGCTGCGAATGTCGGGCAGCTACCTTGCTAACACCACTGACTCTGCCACTGCGCAATCAACACCCGCTACCGGGTTCAGAACTACCTGAATCTGCACGCAAGGTGTAGGGAGTAATGTGAGTACGCCAACTCAGTAAGTAATAAAAGTAAATGAAAGCTGAGCAGTAAGAAAACACGTAAGCCACGTCATAACGCTACAGCAAATGCAGTACATTTTCAAAACAGTACAGAAATCATTTACTTCGTAAATCAAGCTCAGTTTCAGTAAAATCTCTTAAAACAACTTTCAATAGTTTCAAACGAGTGATAAAACATTGAGTAAAATAATAGAAACTTAAACAGCCCCTCGGGCGAATATGTACCATAAACCGCCCCTCGGGCATAATATCAACAGAACCAGCCCCTTGGGCTACCTCACAATCACTCATAATCAGCCCCTCGGGCATAACATGAATCAAGAACCGCCCCTCGAGCAACATGGATCAAGAACAGCTCCTCGGGCTTCAATATGAAACAACAACAGCCCCTCGGGCTACACCACATCACTCACACTAGGTACCCGTGCTCACTGGGGGTGTACAGACTCCGTGAGGGGCCCCTTACGGCCCAAGCGCAATAATAAGCCATCTCGTGGCATAATCAATAGGCTCTCGGCCTCATATAAATCACAAGCCACCTCATGGCATAATAAATCTGGCCCTCGGCCTCTCATATATCACAATCGGTACCACATGCTGCGGCGCGCAGCCCGATCCCATAGTATCCTCACAACACAGGCCCTCGGCCTTACTCTGTCAGAATCTCACAAGCCACACGGGTAACAGTAAATCAAGTACTCGGCTCAAAATCATTTATGAAATCAAAAGGGGTGAATAAAACCGAGCTATGAAAACAGTAAGAACATAGCATGACTGAGTATAAACATTAAACCAAAAAAGTGAGGTAAAACAGTAGTAAAAGCCCCTAAGGGTCCAAACAATCGGCACAAGGCCCAAACACGACATTTAGCCCCATACACAATAATATTTTCCAAGATATAACGATATCAAATAGTTTTCAAGTAAATACGCGACTTAATAGTCGTTCGGGATGGACCAAGTCACAATCCCCAGTGGTGCACGACCCCGCGCTCGTCATCTAGCGTGCGTCACCTCAAAGTAGCACAACGATGTGAAATTCGGGGTTTCATACCCTCAGAATAGTATTTACAATCATTACTTACCTCAATCTGGTACAAATTCTAGCCCGCGATGCCTTTGCCTCTCAAATTGGCCTCCGGATACTCCAAATCTATCCAAAAATAGGTTTATACCATCAAAATATGCTAAGGGAACAAAGCCCACTCGAAAATATCCAATTTATACCAAAAATCCTGAAATTGGCCAAACCCGGCCCCGGGCCCACGTCTCGGAATCCAATAAAAATCACAACAATAGAATCCTTATCCTCTCACGAGTTTGTACATACCAAGATATCAAAATCGGACCTCAAATGACCCCTAAAATCCTCAATTTACACTCTCAAAATTCAAGCCCTAATTCCCCAATTTTAGGCTTTAAATTCTACATATATCATGTTTAAACAAGCAAGAATCAACATAGGATCGAGTATTAAGTCCATAAATCTTACCTCCAAGTCTTCCTCCTTTATTCCCTCTTCAATCCTCTTCAAAAAGCTCTAAAAACGCACAAAAAAGGTGGAACTTAGGCTAAAAGTCGTGGATATGGCCTTTTAAAACATTCTGCCCTGCTGATAATAATCCTTCTTCGCGAACGCGGTCAAAGACTCGCGTTCGTGAAGCACAAAATACAATTGACCAAAATTTCTCTTACGCGAACGCGACCACCCTATCGCGAATGCGATGCTTCAGCCGCTCGAACCTTCGCGAACGCGATATCCCCATTGCGAACGCGGTGAACAATGACCCAACCCTTCGCGAGCGCGGGACCACCTTCGCGAATGTGAAGGCCATATTCCACTTCCTCACCTCCTAACCCTTCGCGAACGCGGGACTTGCATCGCGAATGCGAAGGTCAAAAACCTGCAACACCAACAGCAGTTTTTCTGCAACTTTTTCCAACATGAAATGATCCGTTCGACCACCCGAAACTCAACCGAGGCCCTCGGGACCTCAACCAAGCATGCCAACATATCCCATAACATTATTCAAACTTGTTCCTACCTTCGGAACGCTCAAAACATCATCAAAACACCAAATTCACATCGGATTCAAGCCTAAGAACTCCAAAAACTTTCAAATTCCGCTTTTGATCAAAAAGTCCATCAAACCTCGCCCGAATGACCTAAAATTTTGCACACACGTCACAAATGACACCACGGACCTACTCCAACTTCCGGAATTCCATTCCAACCCCTATATCAAAATCTCACCTATCAACCGAAAATCGCCAAAATTCCAATTTCGTCAATTCAAGCCTAAATCTACTCCGGACCTCCAAAATACATTTCGATCACGCTCCTAAGTCCCAAATCACCTAACGGAGCTAACCAAATCATAAAAATTCCAATCCGAGGTCATATACTAACAAGTCAAAAGTTGGTCAACCTTTCAAATTTTTAAGCTTCCAACTGAGAAATATTCTTCTAAATTTATTCCGATTACCCTGAAAACCAAAACCGACGATTTACATAAGTCATAATACATAATACGGGGCTAGTCATGCCCGAGAACTAACGAGCGAAGTGCAAAAGCTCAAAACGACCGGTCGGGTCGTTACAGAAGGCCATGCAAGTGTTTGAGGAAGCACAATCAAAGCTAAATCCTTAACAAGAATAAGTTTTCAAGAATGTATTATAAAAAGTCGATTCTGGTATAGTGGGATTATCCTTTGTAGATGCCTCCAGCGGAATCGAAACAATATTCCTATGTCATGCATTATTTGCAAATGTCAGATCAAGAATCATGATATCGTTAGCAATAAAAACAAGTGGTGTACCAGAAACGACTTTATTATAAGGGTACAACTCACTTTATATTTGATATACCTCTTCAAGTAACTGAAATGACCATCAGAAATATATCAAAGCAGAGTAATAATGCTAAATTTATGAGAAAAGTAAAAGTGATAATATGAGATGAATCGCTTTTGGCTAAGCGTCAACGACCGAAATAGCCGCCTAGAGTTTTAGAGATATATTGGATATTGATGAATCGTTTAGTGAAAAAATAATTTGGGAGGTAATTTCTGTCAGGTACGATAAGTGGTTCCAATATTGACCAAAGCAGAAACTGTAAATACTAGCTTACCAAAATTATACTTATTGACCTCAAATGAAAAATACTCAAATGACAAGAAATATAAAAGTAAGAGTAGATCTAACATTTAGTGATTTCTTGCTTCTTGTCGTAAACGAAGAAGAGCATCCAATAAAAGATGATTTGGTTCTTCTAGAACACTTGGTTATCAACCCCAATGGCAATTGTAGTGCATTTAATAAGGAAAATAATTTTATCATTAGATTAAAACACAATCTGTGCAAATTACATAATAAAAATTAAAGAGCTATCTTAGCTAGCAGAAATGAATATGTTGATCAACTAAATAAAAGATTTATTGCTAAATTTTATGGCAAAAATAAAATATTTTTCAGTTTTGACTCAGCAGAAGATGATAAAAACAATTACTACCAAGAAGAATACTTTAATACAAAATGGCCTTCTACCGTACATGTTTGTTGTCAAGTTTATTATTTCTTACATGTGTTAATGTCACAACATATATAATTGACTAAATTAAAATTGATCTTCCATTGCATATAGGTTGATTTTGAAGAAAAATATGTTCGTCATGCTACTGAAAACGTAGATCCCCTGAAAAGCTTATGTAATAGTAGACATATGGAATATAGAAGTTTTGACAATAACGCCATACATGCACAACTTATGATACTGGTCAGTGTGCTTCTAAGTATGTGTTCATCCTCGAATTCAACTTTCGTCTTCCGAAACCAAAGAATATCCTTTTAATTTGTGTGAAAATTATTTTCAGTATGTTTATGTTTTGTAGTTATAATAAATAAAGCACAAGGGCAAGCATCCTAAATATTGGTATATTTACCACAATATATTTTCTTACATGAATAACTTTTATATGTTTCACTTTCAAGAGAGGTATCAATATCGAAAACAAGAGTTCTGGTATGACAGAATAACAAAAGTATTAGAAGGAAATATATACAAAACAACACCGTCTAAAGAAGTGTTCGGTAAGATATCATCACAATAGATATCTTTAAACTACAATACATAATTATCTACTTAGCATAACTAAAATTGTTCATTTATGTAAGTTCGGATGATGTCCTTTCATTTTTTTTGGTAACTATCAACTTTCATTAATTACCAAGTAAAATATTTACAAAACCAGTTAGACTACAAACTCAGTCTGCTGTTCATTTGGTAGACATATCTTCACTAAGAGAGGCTATCCTATACATATTATTGACACTTAGCATGGTAATCTAAAATTCTGTAGCGTCATCTTAAGGTTTTCATCAGCACGAACATGACAAGTATAGGCTATCTCTCTAGCTAAAACATCACTAGATTTCAGTTTCTTCATGAACACTCTGTTATTTCTTTCAATCCATATTGCATAGATGAATTCCGTGTATAGCAGCTTCAGTATCTTTGCTTGCTTTGTCTTCCCTCTTGTCCTCTGCTCTATCCAGCTCTGCAGTTCTTCACATGTCATCACTGATGGCCAGTCAATTTGAATCCATACCATTAGTTTTCTTCATACTCTTCTGCTAACTTCACATTCAGCAAATAGATGATCTTTGCTTTCCTCTGCTTGTTTGCACATTTGACAGTTTGAATCTATCTGTATTCCCCAGCTTTTTAGCCTTGTAGCTGTGAGTAATCTGTCTTGAACTTGAAGCCATGTGAAAATGTCCTTTCATTTTGAATTCACGCATTATGCTAATGTAACAATATTTTCGGTATTTAGATGATTGTTGTAGCATTATACATAAAAAATTTCTCATTAATTAAATTTTATCGTTCATTCATACAAATAAATATTTAAACAATCATGTGCCATTATTAACGTGCAACGCACGTTTATAGATACTAGTGTGTGTGTGTGTGTGTGTATATATATATATATACATACATTTGAATTTAACAATTGCCGTGATTAACTTTGAATTTATACAAAGCCTTAGTTTTCACATGGCATTCTGCTAGCCATAAAGTTACTAGCCAATTTTTACTTCTTTATTAGGAATCTATTTTACTATCAAATTCCAATGGTCAAATTTAATGTCTAGCACCAATTCTTAATTGGTTTAGACTTTCAAATTAATACACCACAATCTGTCGCCGGCAGAATGCAATTAGGATTGTAATTCGATCTCAATTTGGAGACGAAATCTTTGCCGCCTTTTAATTGATCCAACATCATAAATAGTCTTTCCAATTCCGCCCTCATCTCAAGCTTATTAAGCATTAACCGAAGGCGTTCACAAGCTACTCTGGTCCGCGTTTTGACGACCAGTGCTAAGGTAATTTTTTCTTTTGCTCTGCGCTTTCTTTTGTTTTCCTATTTTTTCTTTCTTTATTTTGTAGGTCGAGCTAAGAGTATATTCTTACTCAGAGAGATGATCCATGCATGAAGAAGGGTGTTTTAGGGTGTGAGGGGATGGGTACTCATCCCCGTCCGAATATCGGAGAGATTACTTTCAATTGTGGCCCGAATATCAGAGAGATTACTCTCAAGGTGATCCGACTATCGGAGAGATTACTTACAATATGGCCCGACTATCGGAGAGATTACTCTCAATGTAGCTCGACCTTCGAAGAGATTACTCTCAAAATGACCCGACTATCGGAGAGATTACTCTCAATGTGGCTCGGCTATCGGAGAGATTACTCTCAAAATGACCCGACTATCGGAGAGATTACTCTCAAAATGACCCGACTAGAAGAGATTAGACTCAAGGTGGACCGACTATCGGAGAGATTACTCTCATGTGGCTCGACTAACGGAGAGATTACTCTCAATGTGCCCCCGACTATCGGAGAGATTATTCTCAATGTGGCTCGACTATCGGAGAGATTACTCTCAAGAGACTTACATGTCCACCTTAAGATTGGAAAGTATAGTTTCCTTTTAAGGACAAACCCACGAAGAGGCCAACTTAAGGTGCAAAGGGACTCATATGTCCACCTTAAGATTGGAAAGTTATAGTTCTCTTTAAGGACAAACCCACAGAGAGGCCAACTTAAGGTGCAAAGGGACTTATATGTCCACCTTAAGATTGGAAAGAGATTGAAAAATTATAAAGCTTCAACTCGAACACTTCGTGGACTTGATGACGTCGATTTGACACTTGGAAAACTTCGGAGATTTGGCGGACTTTGTAGACTTCAACTTGAAGACCGATAAACTTGAAGATTTGATGGATTTGAATATTCGGCGGACTTTGATGCTTCAACCTGAAGTCTTTGAGGGCTCAAGTACTTCAACTTGAAGACCGGCGAGTTTGAGGACCTCAACTTGAAGACTTGGAGGCTTAAATATTTCGACTTGAAGACCCAAGAACTTGAAGACCCGCAGACTTAAACAGCGAACATGAGACATAGTGAACCCCCGAATTTCAGCGCAAATACTTAGTAGCCTCCGAAAAGACTATAATCGTCCCATTGAAGATACTGGTTTACCATGGAGGCTTGCCCCTTTAAATCAAATGGGATCCAAAGTTCAACAGAAGAATGGTATCTCAGCTCGATTTTCAAGTGCTGATTGGATGAATCACATTCCATTGTACTTCATTCGGACAACGATTGGGGGGGGGGGGGTTATGTATCTTTTGAACTTATGCGACTGAACTCGAAATGGAACTCTAAGCTGCTTACGGACCTCGGTGAAGAGGATCAAGCCATACCGTAGTTCAGAATGGGTGATTTTCTTTTTATTTTATTTTTTTAATTTTTTTTATGTCCTAACTTTTGCCTAGGCCGCCTCTTCCGAGGTTTTCAACCTAGCGGACTTTTTTTTTTTAGTGTGTGTGGGCCGTACACAGTTTAGACTCATGTGGGCCAGGAGTGTAGGAACATGCAGTTTAAGGCTCATGCGTCAAGGAGCGTTACGACTTGCAATTTAGGCTCATGCGTCAAGGAGCATAATAATTTGAAGATTTAGCTTATGTTTCAAAATATTTCAGAACTTGAAGACTTGCTCAATTTTGAAGAGCTTTGCAACTTGAAGTTTGGCTCGAATTTGAAAAGTTGTGCGACTTGAAGTCTTTTCTCGACTTTGAAGAGCATTTGACTCTAGTCTTTGCTCGAATTTGAGGAGTTTTTAAACTTGAACACTTTGTTCAAATTTGAAGAGCTTTACACCTTGAAGACTTTGCTCGAATTTGAAGAGGTTTACGTCTTGAAGTTTGGCTCGAACTTAAAAAATTTTGCAACTTGAAGTCTTGGCTCTACCTTGAAGAGCTTTTGACTTGAGTCTATGCTCAAATTTGAAGAACTTTGCAGGAATTTGAAGAGCTTTACGTCTTAAAGATTTAGTTCAAAATTGGGGAGCTTCGTGACATACAATATATACTCATGTGCCAGGAAGCATTATAATGTGCAGTTTAGGCTCGTGCGTTGAGGAGCATTATAACTTGCAGCTTAGGCTTGTGCGTTGAGAAGCATTATAACTTGCAGTTTAGGCTTGTGCGTTGAGGAGCATTATAACATACATAGATTCTTCGTTTTCATTTTCGGATGAAAACTTGCCCCCATCCTCGTCTTCTTGTTTTTCTTCGTCGTCGTAAGTCTCAAAGATAGGTAGCCCTTGGTCTCCACTTGTATCCATACTTAGTTCCATATCATGAGCACGAATTGCTAGTTCTTCAAATGTTTTAGTTTATGCCTTGTAAGATATAGCAAAAACCCCGACGCATACCTTGAATGCACATTTCGATACTAGAAGTTTCACTAAGGCAATCTTTGCAGTTGAGGCTTAAGCTCCTCCAGTGGTTGATGAAGTCAATAACTGGCTCATCCTTTCATTGATGAGAGTTTGTAAGTTCGGTCATACTTACGATGCGTCTTGTGCTACTTGCTCCAACTGCTCCCAACTATCGATGGAACCAGATTCGAGATCTGTGTACCAATCGAATGCATTACCTTTGAGAGATAGAACAAACTGTTTGACAAGATAATCGCCAAACGTTCCAACATTGTTGCAAGTTTCAACAAAGTGTGCTATATATTGTCTCGGAGTTCCCTTAATGTCGAATTGTTGCAACTTAGGAGGTTGATAACCAACACGCATCTTCAAGTTATCAATTCTTTGCGTATATGACTTTGCATATGTGAGTGATAATTTGGACGACTCAGGTTTATCTTTGATAGACTCCATGATGAAGTCCTTTAATTTCTCAACGGGAATCAAACCTTCAGCGGAGACTTAAATCTCCTTGGTTGTCGTTGCTTGCTTTTCGGAGAAGTCTTCTTTCTCTTATGATCTTTGAAGATTTAAAGGTGTTTGTGTCGATTCTCCCTCTACTATGCTATCCAATGTATTTGTTAACTTTAAAAGTTTAGCATCTTGATCTTGCATGTGCTTTGATAAGCTTTCAATTGCTTTAGTTAAATTTACAAGTTGTTCTTCTACAGTTGAAGCTTCAATAACCATTGCTTGCATGATCGCCATAGAGGATGAATAATAGTATGGATCATTGTTGAGCTTAGAGGCCGCATTAATTGAGACTGGAGGAGATCCAACGCTCAAGTTATCATCATCAGCTTGCATGAAAGGTTTCTTGGACTTAGATAAACTAAGTTGAGCAAGAACCTCTTCGATCCTTTCGGTGACATCGTTCCCTTTTTGGGTTGCGCCTATAGAGGATCTTGTTCCTTTTGGGGATGAAGATCCTACAATAAGGCTTCATACAGATGACACTTGAAGTGTTTGTTGTCCTAAAGAGCTTACTTTGCTCCTTGTGACTGGCCAAAAGCTTCCAAAGGTAATATTGAGGATGTCTTCCACATCAGCATAGAACTTGGAATTAGCAGCTTTAGTGGAAGTTGATCTAGAGTTGATTTTCTTTGAAGCCATTTCGATGTTCTTGACCTTTGGCGAATGAAAAGTTGAGATGAGAGGTAGAGATTGTCCCACTAGGCATGCCAGAATCTGTAGACAATAAACTGCGTCAAGAATATATTCGAGATCAAAAAAGTATTGCAACAACCGTAGTATTTGATTTTGAATATATGAGTGTTACAATCTCTATGAATCCTCTGATTCTTCTTTCCAATAGTAAATGAATTCAAGGGCCTTTGAGCTTGATCTTGATTTGTTCTTCGTTCTTGAGCTTGAACTTGATTTGTTCTTCATTCTTGAGCTTGAACTTGATTTGTTCTTCGTTCTTGAGCTTGAACTTATATTTGATTGCTTGAAGCTTGAAACTTGTAGAGGAATTTGCAGCGTTTGATCCACGAGCTCTTTCTTGCTTCTTGTTATCACTTCTGGTGTCTTTCCTGGGTTATGAAGACCCCTATTTATAATTGTGGGAGGGAAGAATTATGATAAGAACAAACTCTTTTCGCCAATCAAATTGAAGTTTGACAAGGCCGCATTTGATTGGCCAGAACATGTCACTTGCACACGTGGCGCAGTTTCATTGGACTTTTAGTGTGACTTGGCATGCCTTGTCATTTTGACACGTGACACGATCCTATTGGCTCTTTCGTTTGACTTGGCGCGCCACTCATTTGATGCGTGGCGCCAAACTGGGCCTCTAGGAAGATGACAACTTGGGCTTAATGAAGTAGGCTCATCACTTTAGTCCAATTAAATGGGCAAGCCTAATGGATTAAGACTTATTTATTTAATCCATATATATTGGACTTATATTATTAATTTAATTATATTAGCCCATAATATTTATTTGGACTAGTATATTTAAACTATAGTTCAAATTATCTTATTGAATTTGAATCCAATAAATTTTGTATGCCTACATTGAAATTTGACAAGTTCATTTTGTGCATTTTGGGCGATGACTCAAAATTAGGAAGATAAAGCATGCTTCCTAATGGGACCAAAGCTATTTGTTGGTCGTTTACTTTGCTTTTTCATTTCTTAAAAACAACTAGAGACGGTGGTTGGTGGTGATTTTGGTTAACGGTGATGATATTTTGGGTAGTAGCTAGTGGTGATTGGTAGCGATAGCGATTATGATTGAGTGTATATATATATATATATATATATATATATATATATATATATATATATATATATATATATATATATATATATATATATATATATATATATATCAAC
>NC_031991.1:31777350-31810854 GCF_001879085.1 Nicotiana attenuata
TATATATATATCAACGTGGTAGTTGGTGGTGGTGATGGCTAATGGAGGTATTTGTGAGTGTCGACTAGAGTCGGTGGTTGGTGGTGATTTCGGTTGATGGTGGTGGTTTTGGGTAGTAGTTGTTGGGTTTAAGCTTGTTAGAGCTTAAAATAGAGTGAATGAAAAATGGAGGGAAAAATAAAAATTTTAATTTTCCCTTTTTAGCAAAGTGACATTGTCCCATATTGGAGGAGGAAAAGAGTTTTGATGGTTATATATATAATTGCATTTCTTCTAGCTCTTAAAGAGTTGAGAAGAAGGCGAGTCTCGCGTCGTCGTCGTTGTCGCTCGGCTTCGGCTTCGGATTTGAATTAATTTTTTGGATCAAGTTTATTGTTAATATTAAGATTAACACAATATTATTTCATCCAATTAGCCGTTTCTGTAACGGTAATTTAATTTTTCCTTCATTTGAATTTTTCCTTTATAATTTAAATCAAGCGGTTTGCATAACAACCACTTTGAGTTACAAACTTAAAATGAAGAGTTGCAAATCTTCGATAACTCAACTTTTTGGCTACAAATACATGAACTTTCCCACAAATTTTCCTTACGAAAATTCTGATTTCTCCTTCGTCCTTCTGCATTATTTTTTAACAGAAAGAAAGCAATAAGTGTGATTCGCTATTGATCTTTGAGTTCGTTGGTCACTAGGGTTTGAAGTACCGCTACACCAGTGAGGGTAATCTATTCAATCCTGGAAGGAAATAATCCTAAACCTTGAGTACTAGGCGGAGATTAAGCTCCTTAAGAAAATACTGTGAATTCAGTAGGCTCGGATTAATTTTCTGTTTCTTATACATTTCTGTTTTTACGTTGCTATTTCTTTTTGAATATATTTTCGAATACAGATTACTAACAAGTTTAAAAAACTTAATTTCTTTTTGTATTCATCTTGTATTCTGCCAGTGATTTCTATTCTTATTTTGGAGACTAAAATCTTCGAATTTTCTACTCCTTGGTTGGGATTAAAGCACTTGGGACCTTCTATTCAATTACGAGATTAAAATCTTTGTGATTTTTTTACTCTTTGTGTATTCGCTTTGAAGATATAAAATATTCACAGTGATATTTAATCTGTTTCTGTTAAAGTTTATTTGGTTCGATGATTTTAAATACTTCACCGTTAATTAATTTGGTTTCTGTTTTGTGATTAATAGAAATGACAGAAACAGGAGCCCCCGTGGTCGGCTCTACGAGCTTCCACTTGTTCTGTACCAACACCGGCTCCGGCGAAAAGTCCGAAAAAAATTTCGGGATTGATTTCAAACGCTGGCAATAAAAGATGTTCTTCTATTTGACTACTTTGAGTCTACACAAGTTCATCAGGGAGGACGTTCCGGTTATGCCGGAATCAATTCCTGAAAATGAATATTTTATTGTGATTGAGGCATGGAAGCACTCAGATTTCTTATGCAAGAATTACATTCTTAGCGGACTGAAAGATGATCTTTACAACGTCTATAGTAATGTGAAAACTTCGAGGAACTATGGGATGCGTTGGAAAAGAAGTATAAAATCGAGGATGCCGGTTTGAAGAAGTTTGTTGCAGCCAAATATTTGGACTATAAGATGGTAGACAGCATGTCTGTCATTAAACAAGTTCAAGAGCTGCAAGTTATAACTCATGATCTCCTTGCTGAAGGTATAATCCGAATTAATGCTTCTGTCGAAAGTATTAATTTTTGTCACGACCCGGAATTTCCACCTTCGGGACCGTGATGACGCCTAACATTTCACTTGCTAGGCAAGCCAACATTAGAGGATCTTTAAGACAATTTAATCAATTTCAATAGGTAAAATCAATTAAGCCGAAATGAAACTAAAATTGAGTGCGGAATGACATAAAAACCAATAATATCTAAGTACAACCCGGATCTAAAGTCACAATTCACGAGCTTCTAGAGTTTCTACATACAGAGTTTGAAATAAGTACAACTGTCTCGAATGATAAGAACAATAAATAGGGGGAAATGGAAAGGTACTTCAAGGTCTGCGGACGCCAGCTGATCTACCTCGAGTCTCCAAAAGCAAATCCGAGCTGAAATGCCTCACGGACAGCTGGGACCAGTACCAAAATCTGCACAATAAGTGCAGAGTGTAGTATGAGTACAACCGACCCAATGTACTCCGTAAGTGTCGAGCCTAACCTCGACGAGGTAGTGACGAGGCTATGACAGGACACCTACGTCAATAAACCTGTACGGACGGAAATATAGGAGCAACATAGCAACAAATAAAGAATTAACAAGTACTATTGGGAGGGGACATGCAAAATGGGTGCAAGATACAGTAATAACAACAGGGAATGATAATAAGAGATAGGCAATAAACCTTTAACCAACAGGATGAACAAACATAATAAATAAAACTGCAAGGCATCACCCTTCGTGCTTTTACTCTCAACCTCACCATGGAACAGTAATAATAGCACGACATCACCCTTCGTGCTTTTACTCTTAATTTCATCTTGAAACAATAGATACGACACGGCGTCACCCTTCATGCATTAACTCACAAATATGGCACAACATCATCCTTCGTGCATTAATACTCACTTATGGCACGACATCACCCTTCGTGCATTAATTTTCAAATATGGCACGACATCACTCTTCGTGCATTGACTCTCAAATATGGCACGATATCACCCTTCGTGCATTAACACTCAATTATGTCCCTTACCATGTAACAATGAACATATAACAAAAGGGAGATAGAATAAGCAAGAACATGCCTTACGTCAACAATGGTTCCACAATACCAACCTCAACTTCGGAAATAATACTCAATTATCATAGATAGCTCATAAATGCGGAAAGAATGGTTAGTTTAGTAATTAACTAGTCTAAGCATGGATACCATGATCAACGAAGGAGATAAATTACAAGAAACAAGTCCCACCCGCATGTTTTGACCCAACAACAACGCATAAGTACTCGTTACCTCACATATACATTGTACCTAACAATTAGACATGTAGAAAATAGACAAACACGTCTTAATCCCTCAAGTCAAGGTTAACCACGATACTTACATCGCTCCAAAGACCAACTCAAAGCTCAAGCACGACTTTGCCTTTCAAGCAAGCCTCCGAACTAGCCAAATCTGGCAAATTAACAACCAAACGATTCAAAATAAGCCTTAGGAACTACCCCCGAATGAAAAGGGTTCAATTTAGGTCATTATTGAAAAAGTCAACAAAAGTCAACTCCCGGGTCCGCTTGGTCCAAACCCAAAATTCGGACCAAAACCCGATTACCCATTCACCCCCGAGCCCGGTTATGTGATTTGTTTTGAAATCCGACCTCAATTTGAGGTCTAAATTCCAATTTTATAAAAATCCCTAATTCTACTCAAACCCCCAATTTCCATCATGAAAATTCTAGGTTTGAGGTTGAAATCTTATAAAATGTAACAGAAAATTGAAAATAAATAGGTTAGAATCACTTACCAATGAATTGGGGAAGAAGAGTTCTTGGAAAAATCACCTCTAGGGTTTTCTAGTTTTGAAAATTTGAAGAATGAGAGAAAATCCCGTCTAACTCAGATTTTTGATCAGTTGCAGATGTCACAATTGCGACCTGGGGTTCGCAATTGCGAAACCCCGCAAATGTAAAAAGTACCTCGCAATTACAAATCCTTCGCACATCTGCTTTCATCGCATTTGCGATGAAATGTTCGCAAATGTGAACTCTGGTCCCCCGCAAATGCGACCTTTTGATCGCAATTACGATCCCTTGCTGACCCAGGCATTCTTCGCAAATGCGAAGAAGTGGTTCGCAAATGCTAACCTGACAGGGATTTGAATGTTCACAATTGCAAACACTGACCTCGCAATTGCGAGATCAGAGACCAGCACCAGAACCAGATACACCGACTATTTTCTTAAGTCTTAAACTCACTTTGTAGCCTATCCGAAACTCACCCGAGCCCTTGGGGCTCCAAACCAAACATGTACACAAGTCCAAAAACATCATACGAACTTGATCGCACGATCAATTTGCCAAAATAACACCTAGAACTGTGAATCGGACACCAAACCAAATGAAATTTCCAAGAAAATTTTGGAACTTCTATTTTAACAACTGGACGTCCGAATCACGTCAAACCAACTTCGGTTTTCACCAAATTCTACATACAAGTCATAAATATAGTAATGGACCTATACCGATTCCGAAACCAAAATACGGATCCGATATCAATAAAGTCAAACATTTGCCAAACCTTTGAAGTCATTAAGCCCTTTAACTATCAAATTTCGACAAAAAGCGATAACTCGAGCTAGGGACCTCCGAATTTAATTACGGGCATACGCCCAAGTCCGAAATCACGATACAGCCCTTCGGGACCGTCAAAACACAGATCCAGGTCCGTTTGCTCAAAACATTGATCGACGTCAACTAAAATGGATTTTTAAGGCAAAATTTTTATCAATTTTTAATATAAAATCTTCCGAAAAAACCATCGGACTGTGCACACAAATCAAGGAAGGCTTAAAGAAGATATTGGAGGCATCACTTTAGGCTTAGAACTCTAGATGACCTATCGGGTCATCACAATATTATTACTAATTACGAATTTTTAATTGAGGGTTTGGTCATCAGTGAGGCATTTCAAGTTGCAACAATGATTGAGAAATAGCCTCCTTTATGGAGGGACTTTAAGAGATTCTTGAAACACAAGCTCAAGGAGATAAAAGTCGAAGATCTCATCGTTCGATTGAGGATCGAAGAGGACAGTAAAGCTGCAGAAAAGAAGACACGTGGAAACTCAACAATTATGGGAGAAAATATTGTTGAGATTGCTCCAACTAATCCAAAAAAGAGGAAGAAGTCTTCAAGACCAAAGAACTATCCCAACAAGAAGAAATTCAAGGGAAACTGCCACAACTTTGGAAAGCTTGGACACAAAGCTGCAGAATGTCGTGATCCAAAGAAAGAGAAGAAAAAGGGCCAAGAAAATGTGGTTGAAATAAATAATGATATTGATGACGTGTGCGCTTTGTTGTCTGAATGCAACTTAGTGGGAAATCCTAAGGAGTGATGGATTGATTCTGGAGCCACCTGCCATGTTTGTGCTGTTAAAGAAGAATTTGTTTCATATGCTCCCGCTGGACTCGATGAGACCATTTTTATGCAAAATCATGCAACGGTCAAAATTAAAGGTTATGGAATGTGATTCCTGAAGATGACCTCTGGCAAGGTGGTGACATTAAACAGCGTTTGTCATGTTCCTGAAATAAGGAAAAACTTAGTTTCTATGTCACTTCTCGTCAAGAACGGGTTTAAGTGTGTTTTTATTTCAGACAAAGCTTTAATAGGTAAGAATGAGATGTACTTAGGAAAATATTACCTTACTGAGGGCCTTTTAAAACTGAATGTAATGGTTGTTGACAATAATAAATTTCAGCTTTTTGATAAATGTGTGTACATTAAAAATGTTCCAAATCACATAGACATTATTTGCTTATATGTGGATGATATATTGAAAACGAGTAATGACATTGTCAACATAAATGCGACTAAGCGTATGCTAACTAGCAAGTTTGATATGAAAGACTTAGGAGTTGCCGATTTAATTTTTGGTATTAAGGTCAATAAGGCACCTCAAGGTTTGTAATTGACCTCGAATTGAATTTCTGATGGTTCCGTTAGCTCTGTTGGGTGATTTTGGACTTAGGAGCGCGTCCGGATTGTGATTTGGAGGTCCATAGAAGAATTTGGCTTGAAGTGGAGAAAGTTGGAATTTTCCAAAGCTTGACCGGGAGTGGACCATTTGATATTGGGGTCGGATTCTGATTCCAAAAGTTGGAGCATGCACGTAATGTCAAATGTGACTTGTGTGTAAAATTTGAGGTCAATCGGACGTGATTTGATAGGTTTCGGCATCGGTTGGGGAAGTTTGAAGTTTCGAGTTCATTGATTTCGAATTGAGGTGTGATTCGTCGTTTCCATGTTGTTGTGTGTGTTTTGAGGCCTCGAGTAGGTTCGTGTTATGTTATGGGACTTGTTGGTATGTTTGGAGAGGGCCCCGAGGGGCTCGGGTGATTTTCGGATAGGTTTAGATTGTGTTGTGCTCGTTTTTTATGTTTCAACGTCGCTTCTTCAAGCATAAATGGTAATACATTAAACAAATGAGCTCCAATTTCTGTTTTTATTGATGCATTAGATCCATATCGTAATTACAGAGCCATATAAAAAAGAATCGTCGAATTTGGACATCATATGAGGATTTTATGGTCATTTTACTAAGAATTGAGTTGCTAGATTTTTCAGATTAATTATGAAATTGTCTCTGAGTTCGTATTTAAAAATCTGCACTATTTTCAAATATTGAAACCAACATATCTCCTTCGTTATAAGGTTAAATGGAGTGATTCAAGAGCCTAACTTGACTAAACTTTCACAAGGAATCCATTGGAGGCATCAAAAATGAGTTACGGGATCGTTTGGCATGAGAAGTGAGGTAGAATAGCTGGCAGAAAAATATATAAAACAAGGGCTTGTTCATTTGGTCATATTTTGAGTTGGGGAGCTCGGATTTGGGCAATTTCGGAGGTAATTTTTATCATATGGATTGGAAAGTGTTCTCTACTCGGTTTTGGTTATATTTCATGAATCCATCTTTATTTTTGGAATTTGATTGATGATTTCAAAGTAAAATTTGGGGATTTTGCCTAAAGTTTCATAAAGTAAAATTTTAAGTTTTGAACATCGATTCGGAGTCGGAATTGGATGAAATTAGTAGGTTGGACTCATAATTAAATGGGTTATCGGATTTTGTGAGTTTTGTCGGGTTCCGAGATGCGGGCCCGAGTTGGGCTTTTTGGCCAATTTTGGGCTTTTGATTAAAGATTCGACCTTTTTCGATTGGGATTGGTTCCTTTAGCATTGTTTGAAGTATTTGAGTTGTTTTAGGTTAGTTTCGAGCAATTCGGAGGTCGGAACGCGCGAGATGGCATTTTTGGAGCATCGTTTGGCTTGCTCAGTGTTGGAATCGGCTCGTTCAAGATAAGTAACTCTTCTAAACTTAGTGTTGAGGGTATGAAACCCCAAATTATATGTTGTGTGATTAGTATTGAGGTGACGCACATGCTAGGTGACGGGCGTGTGGGCATGCACCCTATGAATTGTGACTCTATTGTTTTCCCTAGCACTGTTTAGTGGCCCTAGTTTGTTGATATATGTGTTTTCACCATGTGAATAATTAATTGAGATGCCAATCATGCTAGATATCATGTTTAGGCTTTATGCTGATATTGTTAGACCCATAGTGGTCGTTTCTTGCTGTCACCTTACTGATTTCATTGATATTTCATACTCAGTCATATTCATGCATTCATATCATATCTCTGTCTCAGTTGTTATTTATTGATACATCATCTCATTGTTGTCGGGCTAGTTTCATGACATTGAGAGCCCGAGAGATTGGAGAGATTGATGACTGAGTGAGGCTGAGGGCCTGATTGTGAGGAAATTTATGCGATCGGGCTGCATGCTGCAACGTGTTTTACTGATTTATGCCTGAGTGAGGCCGAGGGCCTGATTGTGAGGATATATATGGGATCAGGCAGCATGCCGCAACATGTTTTATTGATTTATGCCATGATTGGCTTGTTATAGCGCTTGGGCTGAAGGAGCCCCTTCGGAGTATGCACATCCCCAGTGAGCGCAGGTACCTACTGAGTGCGAGTGTCGAGTGATTCGGAGGACTGAGTGACTGGGAGGACTGAGTGAATTGATACTCTAAGAGGATGCATTTGGTTTTATTACTGAGTCGCATTGCGTTTGACATGCACATGACATACATGCATAGAGATGAACTTTCCTCATGCTGTACGGTATCACGTCATTCATGAATTTTTACACACATTGATTTGTGGTTATGGAGAGGTATTTCAAACATGCTATCTAGAAAGAAAATGAAAGATCATATTTACCGTTGAAAGAATTTTTGTGAAAAAGTTATAGTTTTCAAACTTACTCATATTTTTAACGATTTCGGTAAAGGATTTGGGCTTTCATTGGTATACCAAAAATTGGAACTGTTTTTGAAAAACTATGAAAAGGCTGAGCACTTTATCTTTGAGCTATTTCTTGATTTATTTGCTTTACACTGTTATGAATTGCTATTTGGTTATTGGTGTTGGACCCGACCTGTGTTCCAGCTCGTCACTACTTTCAATCTGAGATTAGGTTTGTTGCTTTTTGAGTACATGGGGTCGGTTGTACTCATACTATACTTCTTGCACATTGCGTGCAGATTTCGGATGCCGATGTTGTTGTGTTCGATGAGAGTTGGATTGGAAGATGTGCCTGCGTCCCTGTTGTAGCAGCCTCTTGTTCATAGTAGTCTTAGATTTAAAACTCTGTTTATGTACTTTTCAAAAAGAAGATGTATTTAATTCATATCGGCTTTGTAAATTCTATTCTTAGAAGCTCATGATTTATACTAACAGTCCTCGGGAATAAGATTTAGATAATTCTCTTATTTAAATTGTCAAATGGAATATTGTTGGAATTGGATAGGATAGTTGGCTTACCTAGCGGGTTGGTTAGGTGCCATCATGACGAGTGGATTTCGGGTCGTGACAGATTGGTATCAAAGCTCTAGGTTCGTAGGTTCTACAAGTCATGAGCAAGTGTCTAGTAGAGTCTTGCGGATCGGTATGATGACGTCCATACCTATCTTCGAGAGGCTACATGGCGTTTAGGATATACTTCCCATCTTTCTTTCCTTATCGTGCGACATTGATTCAGCCTGAAGCGTAATCCTTTGAATTCCTCTCGCATATTCGTATGCGCACTTGAGCGCTCGGTATCAGCTGTGCATCGACGGCTTGTGATTCCCCAGATGAGTTGCGAGATGTGATTTCTGTGTGTTGATGATGGGCCAGTCTATAGGACTTGAGGCCGGGTTTTGACTGTAGCTTGATTACAGGATTTTTGATTGTGTAAGCACGTGCTTTTGGAATTATATGTCCGATAGAGTCTTTATTCGTGGAATTTGTGGCCGGATGGCTATGTGATTAGTATGATATGACTGTGAGATGTGTTTATATGGTTTGAATGTGATGAGAAGGGTTTGCTTGAGGTGTAGAAAGAACTATTTGGTGCTTGATTTCCATCTTGATTAGACGTATAGTCTCAAGTTATAGGTGTGTTGAAGGATCATTTTCATGTTGTTTAGTTGAAGAGTGGAGTAGATTTCATGTCATGATATGAGTTCAGACTCAGGAAGATTAAGTGGTTGCGTAATAGTTATGACTGTGGAAGGGTATAGAAAGATGTCAATTTGAGGCTAAGCAGGTGCGTTATCTCCTACGGGATGTCCTAAGGTTGTATGACCCCTATGCTGTTTTGTTGAGAGTTCTCTTTTACCAGTGAATTATATATAGTGCAATTTGAGTTTGGATCACTTGTGAAAGTTGGCTTGACTGTTACGAGGATGAATACGAGATTTACAAATGATTTGAGGTATTATATGGTTTGTGTTACATGAGCTTAAGAAGGATTTAGTTGAATCATATTGCGGTGTTATGCCAGTATGGGGGTGGCTATTGTAAGTTATCATATGCTTTATTCCTTGGCTTTGAGCCAAGTGGGAGAGTCTGCTATCGACAGGTTGATTGCACGATTATGTGTTGCATTGGTTTCAATTTGAGGTATATTGGTGAATCAGTTATGACTTGCAGAGGTCGAGATCAGGGGTGACTCGAGTAAAGGAAATTTTGGATAAGGGTTGTATTATGCTTTATTGGTATATGAGAAACATTGGATGATAGAGTTGTTATTTGTAAAGGATGTAGCGTGCATGGAGTAGGGATTCACTCGGTTGCTTAGAAGAGTGGATTACTTCCTTGGGTGTTGTGCTAATGGGGCACAGGTCGTTCGGTCGTTTGATCAGTTTAATTGAAATTTGAGTAAAGTGGAAGACTCTCAAGAATGGTTCTAATAGATGAAGGATCTAAATATGACAATTGAGAATTTTGTGGATTTGTACATAGCAAGAATTAGAGGGTTACATTGGATGGTGTCGAGGCTCGCACTATTTCTATATCAATGTGGATTATACATTTTAGTATCAGGAAGGTAAAATGAATAGCTTTAAACTCACAGAAGGTCTCTTCAGAGTGGGTATCTCAGTTGTGGTACTTGTGGGGTGAGAGCATTCAGCCGCTTATGAGCCTTAGGGCGGTGTGGTTTTATGTTTGGGTCTCGTGGTGAGTCTTGGTTGAGGATTGTGGTATTATGGCGAGGAGAGGTATCAATTTGAAGGCAATTTGGAAGGAACTCAGAGAGTTAGGATAGTTTGGTAACGGGTTGGATCAGCATGGTAACGGGTTGGATCAACATGGTAACGGATGCGATTGGCTCTTTTGGTCCTTATGATGTAGTGAGTTTCTACAGGTGTTTTGTGGCGATACTCTTGGGTTTTTACGACGTGCGTAGCTTGGTTGAGTTAGAGCGATTCAGTCCTGACGGTTTGGTTTTGTGCAAATGGGATTCGGAGAGTTCTTGATGGTTTCTACCACGGTTAGAGATGTATATTTCCTACTGGCGTGGGGAGCATGTGATGTATAGTTATTTTCTCCTGGATAGGATCAAATGGAAAGTTCTTGGCTAATTAAGTATGCAGTTGCTTGTGACTCGGAGTGGATTACGAAGTTCTCGTATTTTTTATAGGATGGCATGGTATATACGGTGTGTTGTGTAGGATCAAGATTGGCATGTGCAAGGTCACGGTTCAGTTTTGAAAGGAAGGTCATAATTCTTAGGCAGGATGGACGGTTTCATATGACTAGGTAAATGACATTACTATTAGATATGGCTTGATGAGGGTGTAAGTTTCAGAAGGGGCAATGTGTTGTGATTCATGGATACTTCATTGGAATTGCGACACTCTCCTGGTTGATCGACTGCTGATGCTCACATTTTGCTTTGTTGCACAAAGAATTTTCGAAGTATTCCTCGTGGGATGATCATGTATGAGAGATGTGTTAGATATTCGGGTGGTGGAGTTAGAGATCAGATATGGTGATTCGTGTGTTCTATGGATTTGGAGACTGGTAGTTCTCATGAGTACATTGTTCCATGGTTATGGACTGTGAAGTTGTGGCCAAAGCTAGTTAGAGGATGGTGTGTGTTATGGTTGGGTCATTATGGATCTTTGGAGGGTTATTTATCTATTTGTGGGTTACTAGAGCGTATTTGGGGTTCCCTTGGCAGGCCCAATTAGGATGTGTGTTCTGCATCGAGTCGGATTTGTTGACTCCGAACTGCTATTGTTAAGGGATGTGCCATTCAGTTGATGCTGAGCTTATTCGTGTTCTGAAATGATCTGTGAGTTACTCTTCTATGCTACGAGGAGATTCGTTGGTTATATGCATATATGGTGCGATTCTATTGGGGTCTTATAGAGAAATTGGAGCGAGAAGAGTATTGTGTATTGCTTGGTTGATGGCGTATTGGTTATGCTCTTTCGGGTTTTGTGTGGCATTGTGTTATTTGCTTCTCTGTGGTTATGGTAATGCGCTTTGGGTACTTGATGTCGAATTTTGTGTGGTTATTGATTTTGAGCAGGGTGGCTCGAGGTATATAATATGGACCAACGTTTGGATGGGTCATGCATTAGCGGAGTTATGTTGATACATGATCCTTTGTGTTAGATTCGTGTGTTTTGGTTATATGGTGTGTGATAGGTTCTTAGCATTATGTTGTGACGGTAGCTGTTGAGCTTGCGAGATAGTTTTCTCGTCTGAGTCATTTTCCATGATTGAGTACATTTGGAATGTTGCTTATTGGTGCACGAATTGCACTGATTGTGCATTTAGATTGTATTGATGTGTTATGTCACTAGAATGGCCGTGTCGGATGAGATGAGATCATTGGGCCTAGAATGGATACTATCGAAATTGATTACAGCATGGTTGGAAAGATATTGTTGCTGATCGGCTAAGAAATTTGCTATAGTTCCTATCGAAGGAGATAGAGTTCCACGACTTATTGATCTGATGAATGGTTATGAGTTTCTGCATGTTTCTTTCATCATTGGCAGTATATGAAGGTGTTAGAACGAGGCTTTGTTTGATATGAGGTTTATTATCGGCATTGGGTTGTTTTGAGCAGTTACTATGATTAGAAATTATTGCTATGAGTATTTGAGTTTTGAGGTATATCATGTGATTACATCTTTGGTTATGGATATGGCTTGATACAGCTTGTTCAGACTTATACATTGTGTAGATGCGAGATTCTGATCTTATAGAAAATTCCGGATGTTGGAAATTGGGTTATAAGAATTATGGGCTAGGTTGGATTAAGAATTCAGTCATGTTGTGTTATCGGACCTATATGGGATAGGGTCACGTGGGATCACCCCGGGTATGTGCAGGGTAAGGTTACACGGCGACTTGATGGCTTTTGGAACAACTCCGGGCACGTTCGAGGACGAACGTATGTTTAGTGGGGGAGGATGTATCGACCCGATTAGTCGTTCTGAGCAATTGCACTTCGCTCTGTAGTTTTCGGGCACGAGTAGCTCCGTATGATGTATTATGACTTACGTGGATCGTCGGTTTTGATTTTCAGGTTGTTCGAAATTGATTTGATAGAATGATTCTTAGCTAGAAGCTTTAAATTTAAAAGGTTTGACCAAGTTTGACTTTTTAGAATTTGACCTCGGATTGGATTTCTAATGGTTCCGTTAGCTCCGTTGGGTGATTTTGGACTCAAGAGCGCGCCCGGATTGTGATTTGGAGGTCCGTAGTAGAATTTGGCTTGAAATGGAGAAAGTTGGAATTTTGGAAAGCTTGACCGGGAGTGGACCTTTTGATATCGGGGTCGGATTTCGATTTTGGAAGTTGGAGCAGGTCCGTAATGTCAAATGTGGCTTGTGTGTAAAATATGAAGTCAATCGGACGTGATTTGATAGGTTTCGGCATCGGTTGTAGAAGTTTGAAGTTTCGAGTTCATTGATTTCGAATTGAGGTGTGATTCGTCATTTCAATGTTGTTATGTGTGTTTTGAGGCCTCGAGTAGGTCCGTGTTATGTTATAGGACTTGTTGGTATGTTTGGACAGGGTCCCGAGGGGCTCGGGTGAGTTTCGGATAGGTTTGGGTTGTGTTGCGCTCATTTTTTATGTTTCGACGTCGTTTCTTCAAGCATAAATGGTACTACATTAAACAAATGAGCTCCGGTTTATGTTTTTATTGAAGCATTAGATCCATATCGTAATTATGGAGCGAGTTTCCAGATCATTTGGTACGAGAAGCGAGGCAGAATAGCTGGCAGAAAAATATATAAAACAATGGTTTGTTCATTTGGTCATATTTTGAGTTGGGAGCTCGGATTTGGGTGATTTTGGAGGCGATTTTCACCATATGGATCGGGGTATGTGTTCTCTACTTGGTTTTGGTTATGTTTCATGAATCCATCTTCGTTTTTGGCATTTGATTGATGATTTCAAAGTGAAATTTGGGGGGGTTTTGCCTAAAATTTCATAAAGTGAATTTTTAAGTTTTGAACATCGATTCGGAGTCGGAATTGGATGAAATTAGTACGGTTGGACTCATAATTGAATGGGTTATCGGATTTTGTGAGTTTTGTCGTGTTCCGAGATGCGGGCTTGAGTTGGGCTTTTTGGCCAATTTTGGGCTTTTGATTAAAGATTTGACCTTTTTCAATTGGGATTGGTTCCTTTTATAAAGTATTTTTGTTGCTTTTGGTTAGTTTCGAGCCGTTCGGAGGTCGGAACGCGCGAGATGGCATTTTTGGAGCATCGCTTGGCTTGCTTGGGGTTGGAATCGGCTTGTTCAAGATAAGTAACTCTTCTAAACTTAGTGCTGAGGGTATGAAACCCCAAATTATATATTGTGTGATTGGTATTGAGGTGACGCACATGCTAGGTGACGGGCGTGTGGGCGTGCACCCTGTGAATTATGACTCCATTTTTTTTCCCTGGCACTATTTAGTGGCCCTAGTTTGTTGATATCTGTGTTTTCACTACGTGAATAATTAATTGAGCTGTCAATCATGCTAGATATCATGTTTAGGCTTTATGATGATATTGTTAGGACCCATAGTGGTCGTTTCTTGCTGTCACCACACTACTTTCATTGATATTTCGTACTCAGTCATATTCATGCATTCATATCATATCTCAGTCTCAGTTGTTATTTATTGATACATCATATCAATTTTGTCGGGCTAGTTTCATGACATTGAGAGCCCGAGAGACTGGAGAGATTGATGACTGAGTGAGGCCGAGGGCCTGATTGTGAGGATATTTATTGGATCGGGCTACACGCCACAACATGTTTTATTGATTTATGCCTGACTGAGGCCGAGGGCCTGATTGTAAGGATACTTATGGGATCGGGCTGCACGCCGCAGCATGTTTTATTGATTTGTGCCATGATTGGCTTGTTATAGCGCTTGGGCTGAAGGAGCCCCTTCGGAGTCTGCACACCCCCAATGAGCGCATGTACCTACTGAGTGCGAGTGCCGAGTGCCAAATGATTGGGAGGTCTGAGTGACTGTGAGGACTGAGTGACTGGGAGGATTGACCGAATTGATACTCTGAGAAGATGCATATGGTTTTATTGCTGAGTCGCATCGCGTTTGACATGTACATGACATACATGCATAGAGATGCATTTTCCTCATGTTGTACAATATCACGTCATTCATGAATTTTTACACACATTGATCTGTGGTTATGGAGAGGTATTTCAGACATGCTATCTGGAAAGAAAATGAAACATCATATTTACTGTTGAAAGATTTTTGGGAAAAAAGTTATAGTTTTCAAACTTACTCATATTTTAGCAATTTCGGTAAAGGATTTGGGCTTTCATTGGTATACCCAAAATGTGGAACTGTTTTCAAAAATTATGAAAAGGCTGAGCACTTTATCTTTGAGCTATTTCTTTATTTATTTGCTTTACACTGTTATGAATTGCTATTTGGTTATTGGTGTTGGACCCGACCTGTGTTCCAGCTCGTCACTACTTTCAATCTGAGGTTAGGTTTGTTACTTTTTGAGTACATGTGGTCGGTTGTACTCATACTACACTTCCTGCACATTGCGTGTAGATCTCGGATGCCGATGTTGCTGTGTTCGATGAGAGTTGGATTGGAAAATGTGTCTGCGTCCCTGTTGTAGCTGCCTCTTGTTCATGGTAGCCTTAGATTTTAAAACTCTGTTTATGTACTTTTCAAACAGAAGATGTATTTAATTCATATCGGCTTTGTAAATTGTATTCTTAGAAGCTCATGATTTGTACTACCAGTACTCGGAAAATGTATAAGATTTAGATAATTCTCTTGTTTAAACTGTCTTATGGAATATTGTTGGAATTGGATAGGATAGTTGGCTTACCTAGTGCCATCACGACTAGTAGATTTTTGGGTCGTGACATCTAGGCATACACTAAAGTTCGGTGATTCAAAGATATCAAATCTACCGATTGACCGAGTATATCCGACGTAAGTTCACTTACGAAAAGTTCAAAAGAAAAGCTACTTATCCATATGCAATTAATCCTTGCTTATAAATCACACAGTTTTTCATACATATTTCCGTGATATGGCCATTCCCCATTCATGTGGGGAATTGTTGGGTTTNTTTCTTTTTTGTTATTTGAATTCAGGGAATTAATTGCATGATTTTGTGATTGTTTGCATTTTTGTGCATATTTCAATTGATATAACTCATAAAAAATACAAAAATAGCACATTTGCATTTGGAACCCAATTTTATATTTTTAGGTTTACTAGTTAATTAGTACCAAAATAAGAAAAAATAACAAAAATAGTCTTTTTACATTTTTTGTTTAGTTTTCCTTTTAAATTGGGATTTAGTTAGTTTTAGGAAAATTAATTAGTTTAATGTTAGTTTAATCCAGGTTTTTGTTAGCTTTAATTTTTGCTATTAACACAAAAACAAAGATCAAAAGAAATGAAATGAATTTGAATTGAATTTAAATAAAAGAGAGAAATTAATTGAAAAGAAAATAAAGAGAAGAAGAGGAAACATGCCAGTCTTTTTGGGCTATTATTCACAACATTTGGCTAGCCCAATTGAAATAATGTGACAACCCACGCCTGTCCAAGCCCAAAACCGCCCCTAGTCCGGTCTAGCTTCCCTTACCACCAAAACAACGTCGTTTTGTTTATGATTAATCCTAGCCGTCTATGTTTCTTGATCCAACGGACGGGAAGCTGGGATCAAATAATACATATATGTCCGAACGCACCCCCTACCCCCCCTTCGCACCATCTCTCAAACCCTAGAGACACCCCTCCCTGAGCCGCAGTCTGCCGGCGCCGGAAATCGCCCACGGCGGCGGCGAGTCTCCGATCTCGACCAATTTAACACCACAAACCCATCCTGGCTTTCTCATCTCAAATCCACCATTGTTTTCCCTCAAAACCCTCCCAAACTCGTCGAATAATCGGAACCCTAGTAGCCGCCTCTGCCATGTCCGGCGTCGCTGCCACCTAATTGCTCTCAACTTCATACCCTTGAACCCCCGTCTCTCCCTCAGTCCAAATCCCTACTCATCCTCCTTCAAACACCCCCGGAGCTCTTCGAATTTCCAATCGAAATTGGGTCAATGCCGGAATCTGAGTCAAAATCTTTTCCTGGGCCGTTAATGGGTCAAAACCCATGCTAATCGACTATTCTATGTAAGAATGAGAGATTGGCATGGATTTTGACTCATTTTGAGGTCCATCAGTCTATGCAAAGTCATTCCAGGTTCAATCTCATTAGGTATTTTTCTCTGTTTCTCATTTTTGTTCTTTTCTTTTCTATTCATTTTTCTTTTGTTCATACTCGTCTCCTTCTCTCGTCATGTCCCGGAATGCTTCTCTTTGGGTCTGCTTACCTTCATCATTTTATTTACTTTTGTGCTTGATTTAGGGTTCTAATTTTTACATTACAGTCATGTAGTTTAATTTTGTTCTTATTGTTGGCTTGATTGTTTGTTTGATTGTGGTCGCATAATTCTATGTTCGTTTCATTGTTTTACATGATTCTGCTTTTTTTTTTTTTTAGTTTGTTTGATTCTTAACTTTGGCTTGATTGATATTAGAACTAATTCTGGTTGTTCAGGTTCAATTTTATAGTTGGTTTTGATTTTGATACCTAAAATAGGATAATTAGACTCTTAGTTCAATTTTAGGTCTTCTTTTAGTATAATTGGAATTGTTTGGATATAGCTGTTTAATCCAGCAGGTGTTTTGTTTAACCATAGTCAGTCTTGACCAAGGTAATAGGGCCAGGGTTAGTGTGATATAGGTTAGTGATTTCAAAAATAGTTCAAGGGTATTTTAAGTATTTCAAAGTAGAGAATCTTGTAGTAACTGAAAATAGAATTCCCTAGAACCTTCTAGATGGGGTTTTAATTTGAAATTCAGAAAGTTAGTAGTGTTACTTGGCCAACAAGGCATAAAATGAGGGGTTTAAGTAGTTAAAATCTGAAAATTAATAAGGGACTAAGGTGTAAAGGGAAAATTTGAAAGTTGCCATAATATTTGCCTATAAAAGGCAGTCTTTACTGCCTTGCAGACCAAGTTTTGAAATCTGAAAACATTCCTACAGGTTTCTAGAAGCAGTAGAGATTCAAAAACCCTGAAAATTTTGAAATTCAAATCCAGATCTTAGAAAAATCTGAAAATCCATACAAGTTTTGGAGATCTAAATATTCAAAAATTCAAATTCTAGAGCTTAGGTAAATCAGAATTCAAACTCAAGTTCCAAAGCTACTGAAAACTACTGGAAAATTCAAAAAAAAAAGAGTTCCAAATCTGTTCTCATTCAATTGCATTAGCTCATCAAAGCCTATGTTTCAAGTCCAGCTTGAGTTTTCCTTGATCAATTGAAGTATACTTTAGGGCTCCTGCATCTTTTCCATTGGTTTTCCTGGATCTGGGCCTGGACTTGTTGATTTCCTGCTGGAATTTACACCTGTTCTTATACTGCTGCTTAGCTGATACTCCTGTCCCTTGTTGTTTCAATTTCCAGGTATTTTTCAGCTTCAACTGATGTATGAAGAGCTGAATCAGCCATGTACTTGAATCATTGAAGAAATGACATACTCCTCATGTTATCTTCATGTTTAGTTTACATGTAGGCATATTAGTTTGAATGTTATGTTATACAGGAGTAGTATTTGAAGCTTAAATGATCTGGATTTTCGATAATTGTAATAACTGGACTATTTTTTCTTTTACTTTAGAAATTATACAAGTAGGATATTCAATCGTATTAGTTGTTGCAATTGAATCTCATTAGAGTAGTTAGACCTTATTGAGTTAACTCTAGACTATGAACTTTAGCAGGATTTCATTTGTTTGTTTAATAATTCAAATACTCAGCAGTGTATCAATTCAGGACATCACTGTTTGCCATTCTGCCTAGGTGCTCATTATTCAATTTTATTTTTATTATTAGTTGGAACTCCATAGGATTCAGATGCTAGGTCGTAATTTGAGCATCATTATGCTCGTTGTTATTCTGGTAAATATTGATAATCCCCGTTTAATGTTAAAAATGGTAATGAGTTTATAGATTAGATCACCATTAATTAATACCAGATTTTTTTTGAAATAAATCATCAGATCCTTGATATGTTAATGCTGACTTTGCTTGTGTTCATGATATTTGGACTATGAAAATTGGGCCCAACGCTTGGCCAGATTACTTAGTAAGCAATTCGAATTCCATTAGCCTATGGACCAGTACTTTCACAATTGGGCTGGTGCTGAAGCCTAGTTGTGGAAGCTGAATGCATTTCTTTTCTGGGCTGGCTATGAAGCCCAATAGGCTGAAGGCTTAAAGTCACTAAGTTAATTTTGTAATGCAATTCTAGGCCTTCCAAGTTAGGTAGCGAATTTAAATTAAGAGGTTTTCCTCTTGTTTAAGTTCGAACTTGAACTTGAGGCCCGAATGTTATAGTGATAATTAATTAGGTTTTTAGAGACATTACTTAATAGAAAATCATAGTTTCTTTAAGTTGGCCTTTAAAATAACACGAGGTGCGCCACGCCAAACAAAATTCATAAATTGCGTGGCCCTCTCTAAATACTCATATTAAAATACTTATAAACCGGGACGTGCCGTTTTGCGAATTTTCATGGCCGCCCGCAAAGTAAATAATACGCTAGTCGCTGTAGGCGCGTTCTTTAATAATCTTACCTTCCTAAATTAGGGTGTGCATTTCATGCAACCCAAATCCAAATCCCAAAACGTTGAATAAGAATGTGTTGAGGATACGGGTGCATTTCATGTGACATGATCCAAAAATACATTTTTAAACGACGTTCACTTTCTTTAAATTTTTTTAACTAAAAGCGGTAACATGATTCTAAAATTACACTATAGGTTTGAACCTATATAAAAATCAGATTTTAGCCATTTATAATAATTTAAGCGACCGTGCTAGAACCACGGGATCCGGGGTGCCTAACACCTTCCCTCGGGTCAACATAATTCCTTATTCAGAATTTCTGATTCGCAGACTCCAATTGGGAAGTCGACAATTTTCCTCGATTTGGGATTTAAGTTAAACCTGTGACTTGGGACACCAAAGGCCAATCCTTTCCCAAGTGGCGACTCTAAAAATAAACAAATGATCCCATTTCGAATAATGTCACTTTAAATGGAAAAACTCCCTTATACATTATCCTTCGGGGTAGGTGTGTAAAAAAGGGAGGTGTGACAGCTCTGGCGACTCTGCTGGGGAAACGAACCCAGAATTTCGATTCAAGGTTCAAGAATTCGAGCTTAGTATAATTGTTATATTTGGCTTTATCTGATTTTTCTACATTTTCCATGCTATATGTGCTAAATGTTTTACCGCTTTGATATTTGTTGAAATTGTATGTATAAACTGTCGCGAATCCCTTCCTCTTTCTGAGTCTTCTACATCATGGAGAAGGGTGCACTTCGTGTAGCTTCTCTTCTGCTTAGAGTCTTTTCCCATTTAGAACGACGTTTGGATAAGTTGCAAAGCCGGCGGAGCTTCTGTATCCCCAGTACGCTGCCTCCCCCTTGGCTCGAGTTGTCCGCTCGGGTAAGCCAGGTCTAGACCAATAAACCTAAGGTTAAACCTAGAAGAACAAAAACTCATGCCGGATCCCTAGTAGGACACTTGTTTGCATCATGTGCATTTGACTTAGGGGACTCAACACAGGGGTTGGGTCCGTCTAGGACAGGTGACCTGAAATGAATTGACCATCCTGATGCATCTTACGTGCTATTTGCACATTTATTTGCTCGGCTTTGCATGTTGACCGGTTTGTCTAAATGAGTGAAAATTGTGAAAATAAGCAGTGATAGGACTAAGTGAGGGTGACCATTTGTTTTGAATAAACCCAATACCCAAATAGTACCGAAATGCTGCCGGATTTTTGAAAAAAAAGAAAACAACAAAAAGAAAAAGGAAAATATTTGAAAGAAAAAATTGTTGGTCAAAATAGTTTTGATTTTGGCAAATATGCCCAAACTACGCGGGTCTGATTCTCACCGGATGTGAGATACGTAGGCAAACCTCATCGGTTCCGACCCCAATTTTCAAAAAATCCAAAAATATTTTCTTTTAGTTCCTTCATTAAAAATCTTTCTTTAGAAAATTAAAAAAAAAAAGAGAAAATAGTTTTTAAAATAAAAAAAAATGGTTCCCTTCTTTCTAATGTTTTTCATGGAATAACAAAAAAAATCAATAAAAATCAAAATCCAAAAATGCAGGTTTCCTTCATTTTGAAGTATTTTTCCGAAAATCCAAAAAAAAAACCCAGAAACAAAAATCCAAAAATACTCTTTTCTTCTTTAGAAGTCTTTTTTTGTAAATGTCAATAAAAATTTTGAAAAATTGAAGTCCAAACATATTTGTGCTTTTCCTTAGAAGTACTTTTGTAAATAAATAAAAGCTTAGAAATTCAAAATATTTTTCTTAAAGAAGTCCCTCTTTCGAAAATTAAGAGGTTACATCCAAAATCCAAAAATATTTTCTTAGAAAAAGAGAAAACAAATGAAAAAGTCAAACAAAAAGTATTTTCTTTTTACTTTTAAAATTCCCAAAGTTCATATAAAAAAAAAAAAAATTTCAGAAGTCTTTCTTTAAAAAATAAAATCAAAATAAAAAATCCAAAAAAAATTCTCTTTTTTCTTTTAAAGCACTTTTTTAGAAAATTCCAAGGGAAAAAATCAAAACTGTTTTTCTTTTGCCTTAAATCCAAAAATATTTTCTTTTAGTTCCTTCTTTACAAATCTTTCCTTAAAAAATTTCAAAAAAAAGAAGTCTTTAATACTCAATTCCCAATCTGCCCGAACTACGCTGGTTTGATTCTCACCGGATGTGAGATACGTAGGCAACCCTCATCGGGACCAACCACACTTTTTGCAAAAATAGCCAAAAATACCAAAATTTTAATTTTTGTCACAAATAAGTCAGGTGAGGCCATTCTTGCTTAAAATAAGCCGAATGTCCCCAGAAAAAGGCGCCGGAAGGCTGTTTTTGCAAGAACAGCCACCTTGGGTCATTTTCAATGGTTAGCGGGCACAACCTTAAAATCTTCTTTCCCCGAAGTGCTGAAAGGCCGTATCCGCAAAGCCGGAGTTTTGTTTTTGAAATAAAATTAATGAAAAATCAAAAATCCAAAAAAAAAGAAAAGTATTTTTCTTCTTTTTCAAAATTTCAAAAAAAAATCCAAAAATCCAAAAGAATATTTTCATTCTTCTTTCATTAAAAAGAAATTTTAAGAATCAAAAATATTTCTTTTTTCTTTAGAAATAGTTCTTTCATAAACTGAAAATAAAATCAAATTATTTTTAAAAAAAAATAAACAAATCGAAATTTGAAAAACAAATTCTTTCATTCTTTATAAGTCTTTTTTTCGAAAATTAAAAAGAAAAAACTCAAATCAAAATAAAAAAAAAAACAAAAGAGTTTGTCTATCTACTTTATTCCTGATCTTCAAGAACTACGCTTGGTCTGATTCATGCGGGGTCATGATGCATAGGCAATCTCCATAGGATTCGAACGTAACCCTAAGAAAAAAGAGAAAAAAAAGAAGGAAAATACAAAGGAAGGAAATAAAAGAAAAACAAGAGAGCAAGAAGCGCAAAAAGAGAAAATAAGGCATTGAGAGAGAAACCATGGCCAAGAAAAAAAAAGGAAAAAAAAAAGAGCGGAAAATGAAATAAAGAGAGAAGAAGGAAAAGAAAATGAGAGAAACTAAAACAAAAAGAGAAAGAAAAGCGAAGGGGACGAAAGAAAAGCCGGGATGACGCATGCAACTGAAGCAAACATGTAGATATTCATTTAACTGTATAGGTGCATCACACTCCAATGTGCGGTTACCTATCCGTTATTTGTTTCTAAACTAACCGTTGTTGCTGTCCATATTCCAGCTGAGCTTTTAGAAACAGTGGTTGGTTTGTGGTAAGCTGGCCTCACATCGCTATTTCACTAGATCCAAAGGAAATACAGAGATGTCATCTGAAATGACTCTGTCTGCAATCCCCATACCCGAAGACAGCCCCATCTCGGGGGTCCTGGCCTCTGAGTCCCTTACATCTGAGGAAAATCGGGTATTGCGCCTGCGACTCATGGAAATGTGGGATGCTTGGAACAATGGAAAGGAACCCCCAAGCACCATCCCCGGATTCCCGGAGCTATTTCCTAGATCTGGACGTGCTACTATTGTCCCCATCAGCCGCCCAAACACTCCTTTGGGGCAACCTACCATAACTGATCATTTCCTAGGAACACCTTCTGAGGTTCGCCCCCAGGTGTTCCGATCCGGAGCTGCTCCCAACATCTTCACGCCTCCACCCTGCTCCGCAACAACACAACCATCACTACCCAAGCATGCTTTCGACCCCTCGGTCTTCACATTCCAAAATCCCGTCTTTCAGGCTGACCCCCCTCATTATCCTCAATATACTTACTCTCAGCCACCACCGTACGAGCTTACACCGGGGCAAGACAAAACCCCCAAAGCCCCGAAGCAAGATGAGATGGCAAAGAGAATGAGAAGCCTCGAGCAGAGCATAAAAAATATGCAAGGCTTGAGCGGGCAAAAGAGTGTCTCCTATACAGAACTGTGTATGTTCCCGCATGTACATTTGCCCTCAGGGTTCAAAACACCAAAATTTAAAAATTATGACGGGCACGACGACCCTATTGCTCACTTGAAGAAGTATTGTANCCTGACCTCTGAATCTTTTACAGCTGAGGAAAATCGGATCTTGCGCCTGCGATTGATAGAAATGTGGGATGCTTGGAACAACGGAAAGGAACCTCTAAGCACCATTCCCGGATTCCCAGAGTTATTCCCTAGATCTGGAGGTGCTACTACTGTCCCTATCAGCCACCCTCATACTCCTTTGGGACAACCTACCATGACCGCTCACTTCGTCGGGACACCTTCTGAGGTCCGCCCCCAGGTGTTCCCAGCAGGAGCAGCTCCTAACATCTTAACTGCTCCACCATGCCCTGTTATAACACAACCTTCACTGCCAAGGCCTGCCTTTGATCCCTCAACTTTCACCTTCCAAAACCCTGTCTTTTCGGTGGATCCTCCTCAATATCCCACATATAATTACTCTCAGCCACCACCATACGAGCTTATACCAGGGCAGGACAAAACCCCCAAGGCCCCAGAGCAGGATGAGATGGCAAAGAGAATGAGAAGCCTCGAGCAGAGCTTGAAAAATATGCAAGGCTTGAGCGGACAAAAGAGTGTCTCCTATACAGACCTATGTATGTTTCCACATGTACATCTGCCACCAGGTTTCAAAACACCAAAATTTGAGAAGTATGACGGGCACGGTGACCCCATTGCTCACCTGAAGAAGTATTGCAATCAGTTACGGGGAGCCGGTGGCAAAGAGGAATTGTTGATGGCGTTTTTTGGAGAAAGCTTAATCGACATTGCCTCAGAGTGGTATATGGATCAAGACATCTCACGTTGGCATATCTGGGACGATCTTGCTAGAGACTTTGTTCGACAATTTCAGTACAACATAGACATTGCGCCAGACAGGAACTCCTTGGCGAATCTAAAGAAGAAACCCTCAAAGAGTTTTCGAGAATATGCAATTAAGTGGCGCGAACAGCATCAAGAGTGAAGCCTCCAATGGATGAGGTAGAGATGGTCACTGTGTTCCTTCAGGCCCAGGAAGCAGACTACTTCCAGAACGTGATGTCGGCCATGGGCAAGCCTTTTGCAGAGGCGATTAAAATTGGTGAAATGGTAGAAAATGGTTTGAAAACTGGCAAGATTTTGAGTCAATCGGCTATTAGAGCAACCTCCCAAGCCATCCAAGGCGGGTCTGGAGGAATGGCCAAGGGTAAACAGAAAGAAGAAATGGTTATGGCAGCATCAGGGGCAAGAAGACACCGGGCCCCTAGGCCCATCTTCTCTGAAAGAACCCCTCAACGTCACTACCTTCACCATGACATGGCTTATGCTCCTCAACCGTATGCAGTCATGAATGCTCAACCCTTTGCTCGGCCGCAGCCACATGCCAATAGAAACCAAGCTCCATTTCAAAGAAATCAGCCTCCTCAGCAAAACCACTACAACCCCCATCCTCCGCAGAATAACTTCCGTCCTCGGGAACCACCCAGGAGACCAAACTTTACCCCAATTGGTGAACCTTACTCCAGTCTATTCCCGAAACTTGTCCAAATGGGTCTACTGCAGCTGGTTCCTCAGAACAGACAAAACCCGGCATCGCCTGCCTGCAGAGCTGGTGTCAGGTGTGCATACCATTCAGGGGCGGAGGGCCATCATACAAATGACTGTTGGACTCTGAAACAAGCGGTGGAGAACTTAATAGAGCAAGGGAAAATTGTGTTGAGGGATGAGGATGTCCCAAATGTGAACAATAATCCGCTGCCCGTTCACAACAACGGTCCAGTAATCGGGATGATCTGTGAAGACAAAGAATTTGATCCAGTATTAAAAGCTATAATTGCTATCGCTGATATAGAAAGAAATCCAAAGGTGGCCCCGAAGCAAGAGAAAGGGGAAAAGAAGAGCAAAATCACCAAGACAGAACCAGAAAAGAAAGCTGATGTGGTGCGGGGGACAATCAAACCACCTCGGCTGAGTGAGCCAGTGGTTATTGGACGCGTACCATAGAAGTCTATGACGAACCTTGCTGCGGTACCATGGAATTATCATCAGACGGTGGTTACGTAAAAGGGTAAAGAGATCTTGGGAGAGCTGTTAGAAAACCCCCCTGTTGAGAAATATTCAAATGTAGAGGAGATAAGCAATGCCACCAGAAGGCGTTTCCCGCCTAAGAAGCCTGTGAGTGCTGAGAAAGCAGAAGTGTTCTTCCAAAAATGAAAATGGCTGATTATGAGGTGGTACATTTGTATGAAACTTTTGTCAAGCCTAAGTACAGTAAAGAGGAGGATGATAAGGTTTTCACGGCTGAAGAAATTGAGGAAATACGTGGGGCAATGAGGAAAATGCTCTACGGAACCCACATGGTCCAGCCTAGAGAGGGCACTAGCACCGCTGAGGTGTTACACATGGGAACAAGCGCCAAGCATCAAAACTGGAAGGCTATGCCATTCCCGATCAGGCGGGAGTCCCGGTAGACCCGTCCTGCTACTTTTTCTGCATCCCGAGTTATTCCAGGGTGTAACTCGGATGTTTCTTTTAGTTTCTTGTCTTTAAGTTCCCGAATGTGAACCCTGTTATCTTCAAAATTCCAAGAAATAAAATCAATATTTCATCGTTCGTTTTTTCTTTATCTTTTTTTGATTTTGCTATCTTTCTCCTTCATTTCTTCTCTTTAGCTCTAATACTGCAGCTTTAAATAACATGACATGCTTGCGGACTTCATGCCTAGATCCCAGAACGCTGTCAGATTTTGAAATAATGAATCAAGAGTCAAAATGCAAAGAAGGTAACCTTGAGGAAATCAAAACAAAGAATTAGAACAATTGAAGGAAAATTGGTTCGCAGGTTGGAAAGGTCCATACATTATAACAAAAGAGTGTGCTGTACTCAGGGCACATCCGGGCAGTTGTACCAACAAAGAATGGCCCGCGCTTACAACAAGAAGGTGCGTCCCAGGAATTTTGAAGTGGGACAACTTGTGTTAAGATGCATTCTCCCTCATCACCAAGAAGCCAAAGAAAAATTTGCTCCTAATTGGAAAGGTCCACACATTATCCGGAAAATATTACTGAGAGGAGCATTGTATCTGGGAGACATCGAAGGCAATGATCCCGAAGCAGCTATGAATGCGGATGCAGTAAAAAGGTACTATGTCTAGATTCTCTGCGGTGACGACTTTGTTCAATTGAGATGACGAAGGCTTTCATTCCCGCTATCCAAACACTATCAATCCTTCGCAAACCCTTTGAGCCAGTTACCTTTCCTTGGTTACCCTCTTTGGAACCCGGAAGTATTGTCAAAAGAGAAAAAAAAACAAAAAAAAAAGAAGAAAAAGAAAATATGATGAAAAAAAAAAGAAAAGAAAAAGAAAATATGATGAAAGGAAAAGAAAAGAAAAGAAAAAACAAAAGCAAACAAAACAAAAACCAAAACAACAAAAACAAATGTTTGCCTGAACTACGTTTGACTTGATTCCGAAAGGATACGTAGGCAGCCTCTCGCTGAGGTTCAGTCACACCAAAACAAAAATCCCAATTTCCCCAAAAGATGAAACTGGGGCAGATGATATAATGGTTCGGCCATGAATCCGCCGAAATGGTTCCAAAGTTGTAGTTCCGCCCAAAATCCTTTTTACCCCAAAACCTTGTCCAAGTCCTTCCGATCAATTGACAAAGGCATGGAAGTGGCAAACGTTATTGTTGGAAGTTGGTATAGTCCAAATTTGAGAGAAATAAAATGAGAGAGTCTTATCGGTGAAAGCCTTCGGGCACCATAAGGCGATGGTGAGTAGAGAAACTGAAAATGAGAGAGTCCGCTTAGTGAAAACTCGCAAAGAGCACTATCGAGCGACGGTGAGAAGAGAAATGAGAGAGGTCGATTAGCGAAAACTCGCAAAGGGCGTTGTCGACCGAAAAGAAGACATCTCATCACTAGAAGAGTCCTGGCAAGGTTCCCTGGTTTTGAAATGAGGATCAATGGGTTCACGAGAAACTGGAAAGTTTGTGTGGGTCGGGCGTCCAGTCCAAGAAGCATGTCATGTTCATTGGAAGCCAGCATGCACCCCAGATAAGTCCTCCTTTTCCCCCGAAAGGGACGCTTCTCTTTAAAATCATATGCTTGCCTTTTGCATACTTTTTCCTTGAATCCCTTTCGGTTTAATTCTGATTCCGTAACTAGTGCAAAGAAAAGGTGGTAGAACCGGCTTCACAGGGCTCCGCCTGGTCAGAGTCGAAGAAAATACCCAGCCTCAGCGAGTGCGTCAGGCCAATCCCGACTGACCATGGTGGTTGATGCTTTCATAGCAAAAACATTGGAAAAGAAAGGAAGTCAAAGGCAAAGGTCCCAAGGGCAGAATAAAGTGAAAAGGCTAGAGCCCACACGGGCGAGTCATCATGAAGTCCTAAGACTGAATCCGATCGGTTTGAAAAGAGATTCACCCTCAAGGCAAACGAGCAGCAAAGTTCTCAATGGAAAGGGGGCCGGGATCTAGCAATTGAGATGATCAAGGCCACAAAACCAACCATCGTTTCAAACTAACAAATTGTTCTTTGTTGAAAACAAGTCTAATTCAAAGCAACCATGCAAGAAGCAGGTGCAATCCNCCCCCCCCCCCCAAATTCTATCATGCGTTTTGCTAAATAAAAAGGAAAACATATAAAGAGGAAAACAAAAGAAAAAGAAAGAAGAAAGGAAATAAAAATGAAAATCCCAAAAGAAAAACAAATCACGGTAGCATAGGATCCCATTCCTTGAATATCCCGGCCAAAAAACCGAGGATCTCCCAGCCAAAAAACCGAAGAGCTTGTTCTTTCCAAATCCCGGCCAAAAACTGAGGATCTCCCAGCCAAAAAACCGAGGAGCTTTTTCTTTCCAAATCCCGGCCAAAAAAAAAACTGAGGATCTCCCGGCCAAAAAACCGAGGAGCTTTTTCTTTTCAAANAATTAGTTTAATGTTAGTTTAATCCAGGTTTTTGTTAGCTTTAATTTTTGCTATTAACACAAAAACAAAGATCAAAGAAATAAAATGAAATTGAGTTGAATTTAAATAAAAGAGAGAAATTAATTGAAAAGAAAATAAAGAGAAGAAGAGGAAACAGGCCAGTCTTTTTGGGCTATTATTCACAACATTTGGCTAGCCCAATTGAAATAATGTGCCAACCCACGCCTGTCCAAGCCCAAAACCGCCCCTGGTCCGGTCCAGCTTCCCTTACCACCAAAACGACGTCGTTTTGTTTATGATTAATCCTAGTCGTCTATGTTTCTTGATCCAACGGACGGGAAGCTGGGATCAAATAATACATATTTGTCCGAACGCACCCCCTACCCCCCCTTCGCACCATCTCTCAAACCCTAGAGACACCCCTCCCAGAGCCGCCGTCTGCCGCCACCGGAAATCGCCCACGGCGGCGGCGAGTCTCCGATCTCGACCAAATTAACACCACAAACCCATCCTGGCTTTCTCATCTCAAATCCACCATTGTTTTCCCTCAAAACCCTCCCAAACCCGTCGAATAATCGAAACCCTAGTAGCCACCTCCGCCATGTCCGGCGGCGCCGCCACCCAATCGCTCTCAACTTCATACCCTTGAACCCCCGTCTCTCCCTCAGTCCAAATCCCTACTCATCCTCTTTCAAACACCCCTGGAGCTCTTCGAATTTCCAATCGAAATTGGGTCAATGCTGGAATCTAAGTCAAAAAATTTTTCCTAGGCCGTTAATGGGTCAAAACCCATGCTAATCGACTATTCTATGTAAGAATGAGAGATTGGCATGGATTTTGACTCATTTTGAGGTCCATCAGTCTATGCAAAGTCATTCCAGGTTCAATCTCATTAGGTATTTTTCTCTGTTTCTCGTTTTTTGTTCTTTTCTTTTCTATTCTTTTTTCTTTTGTTCATACTCGTCTCCTTCTCTCGTCATGTCCCAGAATGCTTCTCTTTGGGTCTTCTTACCTTCATCATTTTATTTACTTTTGTGCTTGATTTAGGGTTCTGATTTTTACATTACAATCATGTAGTTTAATTTTGTTCTTATTGTTGGCTTGATTGTTTGTTTGATTGTGGTCGCATAATTCTATGTTCGTTTCATTGTTTTACATGATTCTGCTTTTTTTTTTAATTTGTTTGATTCTTAACTTTGGCTTGATTGATATTAGAACTAATTCTGGTTGTTCAGGTTCAATTTTATAGTTAGTTTTGATTTTGATACTTAAAATAGGATAATTAGACTCTTAGTTCAATTTTAGGTCTTCTTTTAGTATAATTGGAATTGTTTGGATATAGCTGTTTAATCCAGCATGTGTTTTGTTGAACCACAGTCAGTCTTGACCAAGGTAATAGGGCCAGGGTTAGTGTGATATATGTTAGTGATTTCAAAAACAGTTCAAGGATATTTTAAGTATTTCAAAGTAGAGAATCTTGTAGTAACTGAAAATAGAATTTTCTAGAACCTTCTAGATGGGGTTTTAATTTGAAATTCAGAAAGATAGTAGTGTTACTTGGCCAACAAGGCATAAAATGAGGGGTTTAAGTAGTTAAAATCTAAAAATTAATAAGAGACTAAGGTGTAAAGGGAAAATTTGAAAGTTGCCCTAATATTTGCCTATACAAGGCAGTCTTTACTACCTTGCAGACCAAGTTTTGAAATCTGAAAATATTCCTACAGGTTTCTAGAAGCAGTAGAGATTCAAAAACCCTGAAAATTTGGAAATTCAAATCCAGATCTTAGAAAAATCTAAAAATCCACACAAGTTTTGGAGATCTAAATATTCAAAAATTCAAATTCTAGAGCTTAGGTAAATCAGAATTCAAACTCAAGTTCCAAAGCTACTGAAAACTACTGGAAAATTCAAAAAAAAAAGAGTTCCAAATCTGTTCTCATTCAATTGCATTAGCTCATCAAAGCCTATGTTTCAAGTCCAGCTTGAGTTTTCCTTGATCAATTGAAGTATACTTTAGGGCTGCTGCATCTTTTGCTTTGGTTTTCCTGGATCTGGGCCTGGACTTGTTGATTTCCTGCTGGAATTNCTTTTCTTTCAAAATCCCGTCCAAAAAACCGAGGATCTCCCGGCCAAAAAACCGAGGAGCTTTTTCTTTCCAAATCCCGGCCAAAAAATCGAGGAACTTTTTTATTTCCCAATCCCGGCCAAAAAATCGAGGATCTCCCGGCCAAAAAACCGAGGAGCTTTTTCTTTCCAAATCCCGGCCAAAAAATCGAGGATCTCCCGGCCAAAAAACCGAGGAGCCTTTTCTTTCCAAATCCCGGCCAAAAACCGAGGATCTCCCTACACAATCCTGATTTGATCACAACTAACTCACGAAATTTTTCTAGTAAAAACTGGGGCAGAAAATTTCGTTTGTTTGTTTGTTTTGGTATCTTAAGCAGGTCGACCTCAAGACACAAGGTGAGATGACCAATGGAATGAGTCTCAATCCAGAGTCAAGAAAAGAAGAAAAGAACAAAAAGAAATGAACTCAAATGTGAAGCAAACAAGGGTGCGGATTGCTCAAAATCTGATTGAAGCCACAAGTTCCGCTGATCCTGTTTTGATCCAATGCTGCACGAAGAACAAACACCTACAACTTATGAGCATCAAGATTCAGATCAGGGTCCACAGCAAAATCAGCTAAGACTCAAGATCAAGTTTCAAGAAAATTATAGATAGGAATCTTGTAACTCATAGTTGATAGGCGTAGCTAGCTTAGCTTTGATTTTCCTTTTGGTGTAATAAGGAGGTCAGCAAGCAGTAGCAGCAACAACAACAGTGAAATCACAACTCCTGGTAGTCCCAGCTACCAAAACTTCCAGAACTACACTGACCTGATTCCTTTATAGCCAAGGATATGTAGGCAACCTTTGAAGCAGGGTTCGGTCAGACGGTTTTAAAAATGCTTCTCATGGAGTGCCGAGCAGGCAAAAATCTCATAGTTGCTCATTTATCTTTGCCCGAAAACCCTTCGTGTCTCCGAGCAAAGAGGGGCAGCTGTGAGCACGTGATTTTTGCCTCGCTTAAATTACTCCTATAGAATTCATTAAAATTAGGATTTCTTTTTTGTTATTTGAATTTCAGGGAATTAATTGCATGATTTTGTGATTGTTTGCAATTTTGTGCATATTTCAATTGATATAACTCATAAAAAAAAAACAAAAATAGCACATTTGTATTTAGAACCCAATTTTATATTTTTAGGTTTACTAGTTAATTAATACCAAAATAAGAGAAAAATAACAAAAATAGTCATTTTACATTTTTTGTTTAGTTTTCCTTTTAAATTGGGATTTAGTTAGTTTTAGGAAAATTAATTAGTTTAATCCAGGTTTTTGTTAGCTTTAATTTTTGCTATTAACACAAACACAAAGATCAAAAGAAATGAAATGAATTTGAGTTGAATTTAAATAAAAGAGAGAAATTAATTGAAAAGAAAATAAAGAGAAGAAGAGGAAACAGGCCAGTATTTTTGGGCTATTATTCACAACATTTGGCTAGCCCAATTGAAATAATGTGCCAACCCACGCCTGTCCAAGCCCAAAACCGCCCCTGGTCCGGTCCAGCTTCCCTTACCACCAAAACGACGTCGTTTTGTTTATGATTAATCCTAGCCGTCTATGTTTCTTGATCCAACGGATGGGAAGCTGGGATCAAATAATACATATATGTCCGAACGTACCCCCTACCCCCCCTTCGCACCATCTCTCAAACCCTAGAGACACCCCTCCCTGAGCCGCCGTCTGCCGCCGCCGAAAATCGCCCACGGCAGCGGCGAGTCTCCGTTCTCGACCAATTTAACACCACAAACCCATCCTGGCTTTCTCATCTCAAATCCACCATTGTTTTCCCTCAAAACCCTCCCAAACCCGTCGAATAATCGAAACCTTAGTAGCCGCCTCTGCCATGTCCGGCGCCGCCGCCACCTAATCGCTCTCAACTTCATACCCTTTTTTGGCCCAAGATCAGTTGAAGTTTTGAAGAATGACAAACGAACTCAGTGAAGGACCAGGTTCATCTAAGGAGACACAGTTGTTATGGCCCATACACATGAAATGCACGTGAAGAAGATAAGTCCTTGAGATCAAGCAACAATATCTTGATGAATATCTTCTGAATTGATCGAAAAGATTGCATATAGGATAAGGAGTTGAAGTCTCCTTATGAAAAGAGAATTACATCCGGATCAAGAATATGGATTAGGAGTTAGAGTTGTTCTTGGACTCGAATTGTTAAAGGGTCCACAATTCGAGTTCTTATCAAACTCTGATTACTAACTCTATAAATATAACGATTGTTCTCTTTTACAGGTGATTTGCACATAAGCTGAAGTTAAACCAAATTGAGAGCAAAAGAGCTAGGCGATTGTTGCAAGCAATTTGTGTGTGATATAAGTGTGCAAATCTGAAGCTACAAGAACTAAGTGTGAAGAACCAATTCCATTGTGTCTTTCTTTATTTCTAGTTCAATTGTAGTAGGTGTTTTAACATTGTACCTTTCAGCTTTCTTAGAAGCAATTGTATTAGGTGCATTGAGTATTCAAGTTAGAGTTAACTTGAAAGTGTCGCAACTGTTGAGGCTGTGTCTACACTGGGATTAGAGTTAATCCTTAGGTTTACAAAGAGTTTTGTAAATGCAGTTTTTGGCTTAGTGATTTTAGTGGAGTTTGGGAAAATCCTACTGAGTAGTAGGTCGTGGTTTTTTCACCTTTTGAGCCAGGTGTTTTCCACGTAAAAATCTCTGTGCACTTTACTTTCAGTATTTATTATTCCGCAAACTGCTGTAGTTAGAACACTTAGAAGAACCAGGTCTCTTACTACGAACGTAAAGTTACGGTACCACAACTAACTACCCTCCCCCTCTTGTGTGGTATTGACGTTTATAACATCAATTGGTATCAGAGCGGGTGATCCTTAAAGAGGTTAACACATTAGGAAAAGATCAACATGAGTGCACCACCTGGGAACTGGGAAGGGCAATCCACTGCCAGGCCTCCTCTCTTCAATGGACTCTACTACTCCTGGTGGAAAAACAGAATGGGGGACCATATAATGGGCGAAGACTATGAGCTTTGGGATATCATCACTGATGGTCCTTTAGCCACAACCAAGAAGAATGCTGAAGGAGTGGATGTTCCAAAGACAAGAGTAGATTGTACTGCTGAAGATCTAAGGAAATGGGAGAAAAATGCAAAAGCCAAGAAATGGTTAGTGTGTGGACTTGGTCCTGATGAGTACAGCAGGATTCAAGGCTGTACTACTGCCAAGGAGATTTGGAACACTTTACAAGTGGCTCATGAAGGAAACACCTCAGGTGAAGAGGTC
>NC_031991.1:31810864-31815380 GCF_001879085.1 Nicotiana attenuata
GAAAGTGTCGCAACTGTTGAGGCTGTGTCTACACTGGGATTAGAGTTAATCCTTAGGTTTACAAAGAGTTTTGTAAATGCAGTTTTTGGCTTAGTGATTTTAGTGGAGTTTGGGAAAATCCTACTGAGTAGTAGGTCGTGGTTTTTTCACCTTTTGAGCCAGGTGTTTTCCACGTAAAAATCTCTGTGCACTTTACTTTCAATATTTATTATTCCGCAAACTGCTGTAGTTAGAACACTTAGAAAAACCAGGTTCTTCTAACGCGAAAATTAGGTACCACACAAATCACCCCCCCTCTTGTGTGGTATTGACGTTTATAACATCACCCTTGAACCCCCGTCTCTCCCTCAGTCCAAATCCCTACTCATCCTCCTTTAAACACCCCTGGAGCTCTTCGAATTTCCAATGGAAATTGGGTCAATGCCGGAATCTGAGTCAAAATCTTTTCCTGGGCCGTTAATGGGTCAAAACCCATGCTAATCGACTATTCTATGTAAGAATGAGAGATTGGCATGGATTTTGACTCATTTTGAGGTCCATCAGTCTATGCAAAGTCATTCCAGGTTCAATCTCATTAGGTATTTTTCTCTGTTTCTCGTTTTTTGTTCTTTTCTTTTCTATTCATTTTTCTTTTGTTCATACTCGTTTCCTTCTCTCGTCATGTCCCAGAATGCTTCTCTTTGGGTCTGCTTACCTTCATCATTTTATTTACTTTTGTGCTTGATTTAGGGTTCTGATTTTTACATTACAGTCATGTAGTTTAATTTTGTTCTTATTGTTGGCTTGATTGTTTGTTTGATTGTGGTCGCATAATTCTATGTTCGTTTCATTGTCTTACATGATTCTGCTTTTTTTAATTTGTTTAATTCTTAACTTTGGCTTGATTGATATTAGAACTAATTCTGGTTGTTCAGGTTCAATTCTATAGTTGGTTTTGATTTTGATACTTAAAATAGGATAATTAGACTCTTAGTTCAATTTTAGGTCTTCTTTTAGTATAATTGAAATTGTTTGGATATAGATGTTTAATCCAGCATGTGTTTTATTGAACTATAGTCAGTCTTGACAAAGGTAATAGGGCCAGGGTTAGTGTGATATAGGTTAGTGATTTCAAAAATAGTTCAAGGGTATTTTAAGTATTTCAAAGTAGAGAATCTTGTAGTAACTGAAAATAGAATTCCCTAGAACCTTCTAGATGGGGTTTTAATTTGAAATTCAGAAAGTTAGTAGTGTTACTTGGCCAACAAGGCATAAAATGAGGGGTTTAAGTAGTTAAAATCTGAAAATTAATAAGGGACTAAGGTGTAAAGGGAAAATTTGAAAGTTGCCCTAATATTTGCCTATAAAAGGCAGCCTTTACTGCCTTGCAGACCAAGTTTTGAAATCTGAAAACATTCCTACAGGTTTCTAGAAGCAGTAGAGATTCAAAAACCCTGAAAATTTTGAAATTCAAATCCAGATCTTAGAAAAATCTGAAAATCCACACAAGTTTTGGAGATCTAAATATTCAAAAATTCAAATTCTAGAGCTTAGGTAAATCAGAATTCAAAATCAAGTTCCAAAGCTACTGAAAACTACTGGAAAATTCAAAAAAAAAAAAGTTCCAAATCTGTTCTCATTCAATTGCATTAGCTCATCAAAGCCTATGTTTCAAGTCCAGCTTGAGTTTTCCTTGATCAATTGAAGTATACTTTAGGGCTGCTGCATCTTTTCCATTGGTTTTCCTGGATCTGGGCCTGGACTTGTTGATTTCCTGCTGGAATTTACACCTGTTCTTATACTGCTGCTTAGCTGATACTCCTGTCCCTTGTTGTTTCAATTTCCAGGTATTTTTCAGCTTCAACTGATGTATGAAGAGCTGAATCAGCCATGTACTTGAATCATTGAAGAAATGACATACTCCTCATGTTATCTTCATGTTTAGTTTACATGTAGGCATATTAGTTTGAATGTTATGTTATACAGGAGTAGTATTTGAAGCTTAAATGATCTGGATTTTCGATAATTGTAATAACTGGACTGTTTTTTCTTTTACTTTAGAAATTATACAAGTAGGATATTCAATCGTATTAGTTGTTGCAATTGAATCTTATTAGAGTAGTTAGACCTTATTGAGTTAACTCTAGACTATGAACTTTAGCAGGATTTCATTTGTTTGTTTAATAATTCAAATACTCAGCAGTGTATCAATTCAGAACATCACTGTTTGCCATTCTGCCTAGGTGCTCATTATTCAATTTTATTTTTATTATTAACTGGAACTCCATAGGATTCAGATGCTAGGTCGTAATTTGAGCATCATTATGCTCGTTGTTATTCTGGTAAATATTGATAATCCCTGCTTAATGTTAAAAATGGTAATGAGTTTATAGATTAGATCACCATTAATTAATACCAGATTTTGTTTGAAATAAATCATCAGATCCTTGATATGTTAATGCTGACTTTGCTTGTGTTCATGATATTTGGACTATGAAAATTGGGCCCAACGCTTGGCCAGATTACTTAGTAAGCAATTCGAATTCCGTTAGCGTATGGACCAGTACCTTCACAATTGGGCGCTGAAGCCCAATTGTGGAAGCCGAATGCATTTCTTTTTTGGGCTGGCTATGAAGCCCAATAGGCTGAAGGCTTAAAGTCACTAAGTTAATTTTGTAATGCAATTCTAGGCCTTCCAAGTTAGGTAGCGAATTTAAATTAAGAGGTTTTCCTCTTGTTTAAGTTCAAACTTGAACTTGAGGCCCGAATGTTATAGTGATAATTAATTAGGTGTTAGAGACATTACTTAATAGAAAATCATAGTTCCTTTAAGTTGGTTGGCCTTTAAAATAAAACGAGGTGCGCCACGCCAAACAAAATTTATAAATTGCATGGCCCTCTCGAAATACTCATATTAAAATACTTAGAAATCGGGACGTGCCGTTTAGCGAATTTTCATGGCCGCCCGCAAAGTAAATAATACGCTAGTCGCTGTAGGCGCGTTCTTTAATAATCTTACCTTCCTAAATTTGGGTGTGCATTTCATGCAACCCAAATCCAAATCCCAAAACGTTGAATAAGAATGTGTTGAGGATACGGGTGCATTTCATGTGACATGATCCAAAAACACATTTTAAACGACGTTCACTTTCTTTAAAATTTTTTAACTAAAAGTGGTAACATGATTCTAAAATTACACTATAGGTTTGAACATGTATAAAAATCAGATTTTAGCCATTTATAATAATTTAAGCGACCGTGCTAGAATCACAGGATCCGGGGGTGCCTAACACCTTCCCTCGGGTCAACAGAATTCCTTATTCAGAATTTCTGGTTCGCAGACTCCAATTGGGAAGTCGACAATTTTCCTCGATTTGGGATTTAAGTTAAACCGGTGACTTGGGACACCAAAAGCCAATCCTTTCCCAAGTGGCGACTCTAAAAATAAACAAATGATCCCATTTCGAATAATGTCACTTTAAATGGAAAAACTCCCTTATACATTATCCTTCGGGGTAGGTGTGTATAAAAGGAGGTGTGACAGCTCTGGCGACTCTACTGGGGATACGAACCCAGAATTTCGATTCAGGGTTCAAGAATTCGAGCTTAGTATAATTGTTATATTTGGCTTTATCTGATTTTTCTACATGTTCCATGCTATATGTGCTAAATGTTTTACTGCTTTGATATTTGTTGAAATTTTATATATAAACTGTCGCGAATCCCTTCCTCTTTCTGAGTCTTCTACATCATGGAGAAGGGTGCACTTCGTGTAGCTTCTCTTCTGTTTAGAGTCTTTTTTCCCATTTAGAACGAGGTTGGGATAAGTTGCAAAGCTGGCGGAGCTTCTGTATCCCCGATACGCTGCCTCCCCCTCGGCTCGAGTTGTCCGCTCGGGTAAGCCAGGTCTAGACCAATAAACCTAGGGTTAAACCTAGAAGAACAAAGCCTCATGCCGGACCCCTAGTAGGACGTTTGTTTGCATCATGTGCATTTGACTTAGGGGACTCAACACAGGGGTTGGGTCCGTCTAGGACAGGAGACCTGAAATAAATTGACCATCCTGATGCATCTTACGTGCTACTTGCGCATTTATTTGCTCGGCTTTGCATGTTGACCGGCTTGTCTAAATGAGTGAATTATGAAAATAAGCAGTGTTAGGACTAAGTGAGGGTGACCATTTGTTGTGAAAAACCAAATGCCCAAATAGTACCGAAATGCTGCCAGATTTTGAAAAATAAAAAAAAAAGAAAAGGAAAATATTTGAAAACATAGAAAGAAAAATTGTTGGTCAAAATAGCTTGATTTTGGCAAATCTGCCCGAACTACGCCGGTTTGATTCTCACCGGATGTGAGATACGTAGGCAACCCTCATCGGGTCCAACCTCCCTTTTGCAAAAACTAGCCAAAAAAACTGTCAAAACTTTTAATTTTTAGTCATAAATAAGTCGGGTGATGCCATTCTTGTCTAAAATAAGCCGAATGTCCCCAAAACGGACGCCGGAAGGCCGTTTTTAGCAAGAACAGCCACCCTGAG